>NC_080678.1:14167485-14470515 GCF_030445035.2 Dasypus novemcinctus
ATGTGGATTTGCTCCGAAAATGTTGATTAACGGAATGGGTATTGATCTGATTGGTTATCAATTAACACCTCACTGCAGGCCACATGCTTGACTTTCTTAGCAGCAGGGGCTCAAAGGGACAGCTTTGTCCAGTAGCTTAAGCTAAGCTAAAAAGAAGAAAGAAAGGAGAGTGGGGGGTGGGGAAAGGGCTTTGGGGGAAGTGACTATACAATAGCGTGTTTCAAAAACCCATGTCCCCTTCTCAAGTGGAATACATAAGAATGTGGTGAAAATTTTAAGATAGATTATCTCTGATCACACTTCTCTATTGTACACTGGGTAAACATTTACAGTAAATCGTTTGTAAATTTCACCCTTGGAAAAACTACAATGCAATCATGTTCGTTATTTTCCAGCTTCTAATACAGTCTTTGGTGGCAGACTTATATTTCTCATATTACCTTGTTCCAAATGTGAGCTGGGGCAGCTGGCTCTTTTTCTTTCCTTACATTTTCATGATTTATATAAATACTTTTGCCGCTGTATTGTATTTTATTTTTATCCTTTGCATTTTATTGGTACCAAACTACTCGTGCATTTCCAGGGCTCCCATGCGAATATTCCTATTTATTCCATGATTATTTATTGAAAGCTATCTCATGCTCGGTTACTTTGCCACTTTCTTTTGCTTTAAACATTAAACAGATGCAGTATATTTTCAAATAATTTAAACAATATTTGATGAGTGAATTTTCCCTTTTGCCCTGGCAGGATTTTGTTCCTTCTGGTCAAAATTGTAACATTTCTATCTGTGCTGTCAGATTGGAATCAGGTTGAGAAACTATCCCATCTCCCAGTTGGCTGGTGCTGATGAGACAGGCTCTGCTTTTGATCCACACCTCCCTCCCCCTTTACATTTTTGCACATGTTGAAAGAGGTAGAGCAGAGAGGAGGGATTGGTGCTATTCAAGGGAACTTTCTGAGTTGAAGGAAATGCACTGGCCACGTGGCGAGTGGCCACAATATTGGACAGCACAGGTCTACATGGTCACGCTGGTTGATTCCTTGGGCTCTGGGAGCAGTTTGGCGAGGACAACGATCTATGGGGCATACCAAAGATCCAGGATGGTTCTGCGAATGCAGAGGCTTTGGTGTGAGGACTTTGGGACCATTGCCAGCTCTCCTTCTTGCCAGCTCAGTGGCCACAAGCTAGTCATGATACTTCTCAGAACCCCAATTTCCTCATCAATAAAAATAGAAGTAATCACCGCAAATCCACAAAGTTACCATGAAAATGGAACATGATAGACAAAAGTGAAAGTATTTTGGAGCAGAAATAACAATTACAATACATTGAACACTCATTATTTGCTGGGTAATTTATAGAGCTAATCCTATTTATGATGGCACTACGACATAATTACTACTACTATTACCATTATTATGATTCCCATTTTAGTTAAGGACACTGAGGCTCTGAGCAGCTAGAAGTTTCCCAAGGTTCCTCAGCTAGAAAATAATGGTGCTGGGATTTGAACCTGGGCAGGTTGTCTCTTGGGCCCACGTGCTTGGCCACTCTGCCAAATGGCCTCAATGGCAAAACCCTTTACACGTCAGGAGTGATTCATTGCAACACTCGTCTCCAGTTGCCACAGGGCCTTTTGTCTTGAGGGAGGCGGAAACCAAATCCACCAATGCCTTCTGGAGCAAAGATGTCAAGCCATGGCATTGGCCGCCCAGGGGAGGCTGCCCGAGTGGGAAAGCCCCCTAGCGCTCCCCGCCACTGCGGAGTCCTCCCTGACCATTCCAGCTCCCCTTCTGTTGCTTTCACCTTCTAGGTTTCTTTCAGTGGGTCATCGTCCTATTTCAACAATGGCGTTTCTGTAAACTGATTGGCTCCTCGGAGTGAGCAGTAGGACGGTGATCTTTGTTCCCTTGTGGTCTCTACTGGACCCAGGCCCATTTTGTGGCATCCGAAGGGGTCTCAGGTAAGTCATGTCATTCTGCAAACAAGAGTTATCATTATTCATGCCGAAGAATAAGGAAGTGGCATGCATCCCCAGGGCAGGTAACAGAACGAGCGTAGGGTCTGTAAGTGACTGCCAAGTGACCAAGGACGACTCCAGGTGAGCGCGGGGAGGGCACCTATGGATGGCAGAAGTGTTCCTATTCTGCAGCACTGCCCCCTGTAGGGACAATAGTCTGGTCCATCTGCACATGTGTGATTGAGCTCCAGATGACTCTGTGACCTTTGTGGCATGAACACATCAGCTTGGGCTGCGAGCTCCATGGCACCTTGAGAACAAGGCCTCTGCCTGGAGGCCCACCAGCATGTTCTGACGGCTTGAGTGTGGAAACCGAGATCCTGCTTCTCCCTGGAATGGAGTGTTGCTGAGACTTAAGGAAGGAGGAGACTGTCTTAGAATTGACCATTTAAGATGTTCCAGCCGAGGGTCTCTACCCCCAGATCGTGTTTTTCAAATGGATCCAGTCATTCACTTCAAGAAATGTGTACTGAAGGCTTATTGTGTGCTTGTTTTATTAAAAGTTCCACTAAAAACATTCTTGGTTTATTTCACTATACTAACCCATTATGTCATGGTGTTTTAACTTTTGATAAAAGCCAAGGAGTTTGAATATGTAGGGGAGTCCCTGTGTCCCATGCATTGGCCTTTCTGAAATTCTCGTTTCACAGGTCTCCAGCCACTAGCAAGGAGAGTGAAAACAGGAAGTGAATGTAGAGAAGCCAGGATGCTTGCTTGACCTTGGGGACCCCGAGGCCTCAGGCGAAGGGCGGAAGGTATCCCATGTGGAGTGTTTTGGCTTGGCCTGACAGGCTGCAATCTTGGACAGTATAGCAGTTTGACATCATTTATGAATTCCAAAAAAGATAATTGATCATGTTTGTCTCAGAGAACTAGTCTCTTCCTCTGGGTGTGATACCCTTTGAATGTATTGGATTCAGCTGAGATGGCTTTGATAAAATTATGTTAAGATTAGAGCTTTGGGGAAGCGGACTTGGCCCAGTGGTTAGGGCGTCCACCTACCACATGGGAGGTCCGTGGTTCAAACCCTGGGTCTCCTTGACGTGTGTGGAGCTGGCCCACGCGCAGCACTGATGCACACAAGGAGTGCCCTGCCATGCAGGGGTGTCCCCGCGTAGGGGAGCCCTATGCGCAAGGAGTGCGCCCCATAAGGAGAGCCACCCAGCACGAAAGAAAGTGCAGCCTGCCCAGGAATGGCATCGCACACATGGAGAGCTGACACAGCAAGATGACGCAACAAAAAGAAACACAGATTCCCATGCCGCTGACAACAACAGAAGTGGATAAAGAAGATGCAGCAAATACACACAGAGAACAGACAACCTGGGCAGGGGAGGCCTGGGGGGGGGGCGGGGAAGGGAAGAGAAATAAATAAATAAATAAATCTTAAAAAAAAAAGATTAGGGCTTCGATTTGGCCACATCATTAGGGTGTGCTGGGTTGAGTCCCCACCCCCTCTGTACCAATAAAACAGACTCCTACATGGAAGTAGACACACAGAGAAGAACACAGAGGAATAGAGAGTGCTGCATAGACATGGCAGAGGCCCCAGGATGAGAGATGAGCCTGATCGTTTGCAGCTGAAGAGAATGGAGCAGCTGAGCCCAGAAAGAAATGAGCCCCAGGAAGAGAGATGAGCCCTATGCCTACAGCTGAGATCAGAAGAAGCTGGGACTACGGAGCCTTCAGAGTAAGAGGAAGGCTGAACTCTTGCAGAGACCGCCAGCCATCATGTTCTAGCACGTGGTAACAGACTTTGGTGAGGAAAGTAAATTACTATTTAGGGCCTTGTGACTATAAACTTCTACCCCAAATAAATATCCTTTATGAAAGTCAACAGATTGCTGGTACTGTGCATCAGCACCCCTTTAGGCTGACTAATACAGATAGCCCTCCAGTTCCTCCAGCTCATTCTCCAGCAGAGATAGGGTCCCTAAGTGGTGTCTCCAGCTCCTCATTGTTCATCAATTGCGTTGACATCTGTTATCTCTTTGGACTTTCATAGCAGTCCCAAGAGGCTTGTGTTGCTTTTCCCCTATTTAACAGATAAGAAAATAAAAGTTCAGAGGGGGCAAATGACTCCCACTGCTGGTTAAGAGGCAGATCTACTGACCAGTATGACTTTTATTAATAAAAAACAGAAAATAACCAGGGAGTGGAGAAACTCGACCCTGCATGAATTGCTGGTGGGAATGTAAAATGGCCTCTGTGGAAAACAGTTTGGTGGTTCCATAAAAAGTTAAAGATAGAATTACCATAACCCAGCAATTTCACTCCTAGGTATAGACCCAAAGAATGTAAAAACAGGCACTCAGACAGATGCTTGTATGCCAATGTTCATAGCCCCATTATTCACATTAGCCAAAAGGTAGAAGCAACCTAAGTGTCCATCCACAGATGAATAGATAAACAAATGTGGGCTGTCCAGACGATGGAATATTACGCAGTCATAAACAGGAAGGAAGTTCTGATGTATGTGACAACATGGATGAACCTTGAAAACAATATGCTAAATGAAAAGATCTAGCAACAAAGGGACAAATATTGTATGATTCCACTTACGTGAAATATCTAGAAATAGCAAATTCATAGAGATAGTTGATGAGAGGTTTCCAGGGGCCAGGGAGAGGGAGGAATGGGGGGTTATTGCTTAATGGGTGATGAAAAAGCTTTGGTAATGGATGGTGATATGATAGCACAACACCATAAGTGTAATTAACGTCACTGAATTATATACTTGAAAATGGTTAAAATGACAGATTTTATATTAGATGCAAATAAAATTTCTAAGAGCAGCAGAGCCAGGACTCACGTGTGGGTTCCGGGGCCCCTGTCTGCCCCTGTGGAGCCAGAGCAGGAGAATTTTCCTGCTCCTCCTTGGGGCACTGCAAAAGGAAGGGATTAACCGTGGCCTAATAAGGGCAGCTGTGAAGATTTAGTCTGAAGCTGTCGATTTTGTTGCTTTTATGCAAGGTTTGCATCTTCTCGGTGTGGTTCTGGTTGTGCTTAATTTAATTATTTGTAACGCAGCATTTTCACAGCCCCTAGTAAAGATGCATGTAATTAAGGCGTGCAATGATGTAAGAATCCCCCAAATCCTCACCATAGCCCCTTCCGAAAGATGGGATTTAGGGAGTGAAGGAGCCCACTGAAGCTTTTCCTAAACAACCCCCCCCCCCCCCGCCATAATTAGGTTACATTAAGGACACAATGCCTGTAAAATTGGATTATTTAAAAATAATGAAACTTTAAGCAGCAATAGAATTTTAACAATTAAAGATTTTCAGAGGGTGATTAGGGGAAGATTTCCTTCCAGTCAGAATAGATTAAGGGAAGCGAATGTGGCTCCACCGAAAGAGTGTCTGCCCACCATATAGGAGATTCAGTGTTCAAACCCAAGGCCTCCTGACCCGGTGGTGAGCTGGCCCATGTGCAGTGCTGCTGCGTTCAAGGAGTGCCCTGCCACGCAGGGGTGTCCCCCATGTAGGGGAGCCCCACACGCAAGGAGTGCGCCCTGCAAGGAGAGACGCCCCATGTGAAAAAAAGCGCAGCCTGCCCAAGAGTGGTGCCACACACACGGAGAGCTGACGCAGCAAGATGATACAACAGAAAGAGACACAGAGTCCCAGCGCCGCTGACAAGAATGCAAGCAGACACAGAAGAACACACAGGGAATGGAAACAGAGCAGACAAAAGGGGCGGGGGGAAGAGGAGAAGGGAGAAAAATAAATAAAAAATAAATCTTAAAAAAAAAGATGTCACTGAGGGAGGGAAGTAGGTGTGGCTCAAGGAATTGAGTTCCCGCCTACCACATGGGAGATCCTGGGTTCAGTTTCCGGTGCCTCCTGGAGAAGATGAGCAAGACAGCAAGCTGGCATGATGAGAAGGTATGGCGAGCTGACGCAACAAGATGATGCAACAAGGAGACACAGAGGAAAGACAATGAGAGATTCAACAAAGCAGGGAGCTGAGGTGGCTCAAGCAACTGAACACCTCTCTCCCACATGGTAGGTCCCAGTTTTAGTTCCTGGTGCCTCCTAAAGAGAAGATGAGCAGACACAGAGAGCACACAGCAAATGGACACAGAGAGCAGACAATGAGTGCAAACAATGAGGTGTGTGTGTGGGGGGGAGTAAATAAATAAAAATAAATCTTTAAAAAAAAATATCACAGAGGGAATTGAAGTCAGAAAAGGGACACCTCTATGCCCAAGATGTGGGTGGGACCACAGTGGACTCCAGCCCTGCGGGGGCAGCTGGGGTGCCCGGGGGTCTCTGAAGCTTGGAGGGGGACAGACATCGCCATGAAGGAGGGGTTAGGGGTTAAAACATGGCTCCCAGGTCCTTGCCTTTTGGGCCATGATTCAAACACAGGGACAAATCAGGGAGGGTCCACCAAGATGCCCAGCCTGGACCTAGGTCTGCCATCGTCCCTCCCCCGCGGTCCTGCAGGCTCTGCCGTCCGCAGACCTGCCTTACCTTCCGGGGGCATCTGGTGGGCTGCCTGGCCCTGGTCTTCAAGTCCAGGTTCACCACGTGGCAGAGCCACTGGGGAGGAGGTGTGGTCAAGGTTGGAGGGGCCCAGGAGGGACAGGGCGTTGGGAGGGAACCTCCAGAGGGTTGGCCTGAGGGAGCACAGGTGTGTCTGCAGGTACTGTTTCCTTCACCTGGTGCAGGAATCTTCCGCGGGCTGGAGGTAAGCCGTGCCCAGCAGCCCGTGTCCCTGCGAGTGGGCTGCCCGGAGGCCCCGGCTCGAGGACCAGGCCCCCCCCTTCTTTTGGCAGCCCCACCCCCACCCTCCAGTTCCTTCTCTGTGCTTCCAGAGCCTCCCGCTGGGGGCCTGGAGAGCTCAATTCCTCCCCTCAGTGTGACCCTCTGGGCTGCCCATCCCTGTGGGCCGAGACCAGGGGGGCTAGGCCCCCTGGGGTGGCTGTGGAGGGACCCCCTGGCCACACTCTGGAGCCCTGGCTTTTGGGGAACAGGTTATTCAGGGAGGCCTGGGCCTTGTGGAGGAACAACGACCACTTTCTTTCCTCAGCAACATCTCTCAGTCGTCAGGGCCTTTCCAGGCCAGTGTCCCCGGGGCCTCTGCGTGGATGGTCAAATCGGGAGCCACAGGTGGGAATGGCCAGGTGAGCGCTGGTGACCCGATTGCTCTGCGGGCCGTGTCGTTGCACTGCCTGGGGGGTGCTGCTTCCGCTGCCGGGCCTGCTGGGGTGCCGAGGGACGGAAGACTAAGGAGCCGGGGGTGTCGGGAGAGAGAAAGCAACCCCAGACTCCCCTGGGGGTCTGTCAGCCCTCCGGGGAGGAAGGCTGCTGGCATTCTGGGCTGGGGCCGGCTTTTGCATCTGCACCAGAAGCAGAGTGAGAGTGCCCAAGCCTCCCCTGGGAGCCGCACAGGGAACAGGCACGGCTGGAGAGGCCGCCACGGGCACCTGCGGGGGCCAAGCCAGTGGGAATGAGGTCAGGACTCGGGGTCCAGACGCCGCCGGCACAGGGCCTCCAGCCACCCTGGCCCCTCAAAACCCCACGGTTCCCCCAGCACTGCAGCACGGTCCTACCCGGAGGCCTTCGCTAGGGATGCGCGCGTCGTCTGTGTCTCTTCCGTTTCCTGGGTGGCATCTGCCCCTCGTCTTCAAGGCTGGCCTCGGTTGGCACCTCCGCTGTGCAGCCTGCCTCGCATCCTCCCCCAGGGGAGGCCTTCACCGCTCAGCGGCGCTCACACCTGCCTCTGTCCCTCCAGCTCAGGGACGGGAACCGCTTGGCCTTGGTCCCTGTGCTCCCGGCTCGGGGCCTGGCATGGGGGATACGCCCACCAGACACAGAAAAGTGCACGGAGTGCCTGGTAGACTGCAGGCTCTGACGCCTTTCTTCTTTCTTCCGGGAGGGGGTTCTGTGCCGCCCCAGGCTCTGTGCAGCCCCTGCTGAGCTGGGGTCACAGCACCTGAGAACTGACAGGAGGGGCGTTTAGGCAAAATCATCTCCTGCCCCTCGCCTGCCTTCTGGTGTGTGGATGATTCTGCTTAGCTGAGAATTGATGACCCTGCATCCCTCAGTCTAAGTCCCTTCTGAAAGAGGGGGCACAGCGACACTCCCTTGCTTGGAAGACAATGCCAAATCCCGGGGTGCTGAGTCTCCAGGAGGTTCGTTTGAGTGTGGGGACGCCGTGGTGGCCCCGGCCATCGCTCACACACACGGAGGGCTTCCCTGCTGCCGGGTGTCCTTGGCTGCGAGGTGCCAGCGGAGTCCCCTCTTCCTGCAGGGCTTGCCCTCCCTCCCCACTGTCCTCCACGTCCTTCCCCCACATTCAGTGGACGGTGACCTGAGCCCACTCCTCCTGCCCGCGGGACCCCAGCCCAGCCCGCCCTCTCCGTGCTTTGCATCTTCCAAGTGCAGCCAGTCAAGCCCAAGTCTCTCCTGGGGTCCAACACAAGCAAAAGGAGTTTGAGATGGTGGCTTAAATACGCGATTGAAAAGCCTCGCTGTCACTGAAAGGGCCTGCACAGCACCGGCCGGGCGGCTGAGCGGCTGGAGCGAGGGTCTTGTCCCCGCTCTCAAAGGCACGCGGGCCTCACGGGAGAGTCCTGTCCTCGAGCCAGGGGACGAGGCCGTGGGGGGGACGCCGCAGCGAGTCCATCCCGAGACAGTGCAGCCCGGGCCAGGCAAGCCGGGGACCGGCGGTCACTCGCCCGCCGGCCCGGAGCCAGCGGCGGGGTCAAGCCCAGCTGCGTGCAAGCCCGAGCAGACGAGACGTGGACATTTTACCAGCTCTCAGTTACGGGCTTGACGTAGAGAAATGGCTGCAATTCTTTTTATCAGCTCGGAGAACAGGCATGAAATGACAAAACACTAGCCTGGGCTGAGATTCGCAAAACCTATCTGTTCCGAAGCCGCTTCTTGACATTTAGACTCAGGGTGAGGCTGAAGGCAGGATGGGCCTCGTGGTGGCAGGAGGGACTTTCCAAGCGCCGTGGCCACTCATATTTATTGTTTCACCCAATCACTTTATTCATCCGTCTGTTCATCTGTGCCAACCCATTTTTTAAAAATTTTAATTCTTATTTATAGACTGACCTCAATAAACTCTCCTCAAGTACCGCAGGTTTGTCACTGTCACGGATGAAAACATTATTAATGGCAGGCTGGTTCACCGGGGTCGACGCTGCCCTCTCAACTCCTCGGCAGCCGCCCGGGCGCAGACACGCAGCTGGCGCGAGGGCGGCGGTCGATGAGGTCGGGCCGCCGCGGTGGCCTTCATTAGCACCCTTTCCCATCGTCGCTGGCCCCCCACGCCCGCGGCTGGAGCGTCGCTGCCCCGGCGCTCACGAATTGTCCCGAGCGCTCAAATGCACTGGGAAATCCACAGCAGCGTCCCTGGCCCGTTTATTCAAAAGAAAGACAGATCAGAGGGAGGGGGAAGGCGAGGGGAAGGAGAGCGAGGCCCGCGGCCCGCGGTGGGGAGCGATGGGGGTTCCTGGTGCGCAGATGGGGCAGGTGGGGGGAAGTGGGAAACCCGTCACCCGAGGCTCTCCAGGGAGCTGCTGCGGCCTGACTGCGCCAGCCTTGAAGGAAGGAAGCTCGGGGGGACGGGCCTGGGACTCGGATCGATGCTGTGGCCCAGGACTGGGTCAGCTCACCCATCAGCTAGGAGTGCAGATGCCTCGGGGCCGAGAAAGAGTTTTAAAACCAGAAGGGAAGAAGATAAATATAAGTTATGAGTCTATGGTAAATTCAGCCTAGATTATATTTGTCTTAATACCAATGTAGTCATAAAAGACAAATTTAATTCGTTTTTTTTTTTTTTTTTTTTAATGGAAGCCAGGACCCATAAAATCAAAGGTGCGCAGGGCCCGTCAAAGTCCAAAGCAGGCCGGGTCCAGGCTCCCAGGAGGTTGTACACTGCAGCCGGTCCTCTTCCCACTTGGGTGATTCATAATTGAATTAAGGGCACACCCTAGTTCTGTGGTCTTCCCTTGTTACCTGAGAAAATGAACATTCCAAAGATGCTGGCTTGGCTGCGTAAAAAACAAACACCCCCCGCCCCAAAACCAAAGGCGAAACATTGGGCCAAATTGTAAATCAAGGCTGCTCCCATTAGCCTTAAAGCTAGACATTTCCACATTAAATCTTGGGCACATTTTGAACAGAAATAGTCACCAGCCTGACTGGAGGACCAATCTGAAATAGACTTTCTTAAATTTCAGTTGACTTAAATCGAACTTAGCACTTACTTGGCAGCAAACCTCCAGTATCACTTATTTTCATCTCTGGGAAGGCCCGCCCCATCTGGGGACAAGGTCTGGGCGTTAAAGCCAGAGCCGGAGGGCCGAGGCGCCCCCGCCTTCCCGGAGCACGTGCCCCCTGGGCCTGTGGTGCCCCCCGCACCGCTGGGCCCAGGAGCGGCGAGGTAAATCACGCCGCGTCCCCATTAACATCTCGTGTTGTTGCAGGGTGGTAATTTTGACAGCGAAATAAGCCACGAAACTGCATATGCTATTGGGCGACATGTAATTTTAACTTCATTCAGGAGCGCGACTTTTGACACATGGTTACCTGCGGGAGCAAGCAATAAAGCAAGGATGTACAGGAATGTGTCAAATAGAGGACCTTCCTAAATTACGCCGGGAGGCCCAGATTAACACATTTAATATATTCTGGTCATGAGTGAAGTGCTCATAGCAGAACAACTGCTCCTTCAGCGGTATCATTCATGGGAATGAACTACAATCTCACTGACAGCCTGGAAAAATGCCCCCACTTTTCAAACTGTACAAATGGTGGTTGGACACAGTAACTCAAAACTGGACACTTCATTTCAAGTTTAAAGCTAGTGGCCCAGCCACAAACTATTACTCCATCTTCTTTATTTGTGGTCCTTGGTTTTGTACTCTTTAAGAATCAAATAAATACTGGTGTAATGGTTAGCAACTGCCAGTTCAACGAAAAATACGGCTAAATTCACCAATAAGTCTTTTTTCCACACACACAAATTTATGCTCTCAGAACAGAGCCCATTGCTGCCACGGAGTCTGGGTCTGGGTAGTCCTTTAATGGGGAGGGAGACTTACTTTTGTGATAAGAGTTTAAACTTGAACTCCCTTTTCCTTTCTTCTCGCTCATAGATCTAGCGCTGGGAACAGAGAGAGGTAAACGGGCAATATATGTAAGTTGAGGCGCATTAACGCGAACACGCCACTGCTTGGCAGAAGCCGGGCAGGGCTGGTTCCCATCGCCATCTGGGCTGGACTTGCCTCTGGAATTCCAATTGGTGCTGGGAGTCTTCCAGCTTGGCAGTGGCTGAGGGCTTCCTGGGCATCACAAAAGGCTGAGGCTTAGCTGCTGTCAGCATGTTGTGGATATTGTAGTCTTTGATAAATGCACCTCCCATTTGCAGAATACTTTTTCTTTTCTTTTTTTTAAAGAAGTTTCCGGGGATCGAACCCAGGACCTTGCACATGGAAAGAAGGCACTCAACCACTTGATCTATATCGCTCCCCCAGAGGGCCTTAAAAGAAAAAGCTTTACTGAGATATAATTCATATGCCATACAATTCACTCATTTAAAATGTATGATTCAATGGTTATTACTATACTCGCAGATATCTGTAACCATCACTATGGTCGATTTTAGAACAATTCACCCCCAAAAGAGACCCTGTGTCCATTAGCAGTTACTCCCTTTGTCACATGCATACACATGTGTCACATGTCACATAGCCATCCCTATCAGCAACCGTTAATCCACTTTTGGTCTCTATGGATTTACATACTCTCAACATTCCATATGAATGGAACCATGCAATGTGTGGCTTCTTTCACTTAGCACAATGTGTTCAAGATTCACCCACGTTGTAGTGTATGTCATACATCATTCCCTTTTATGGCCAAGTAACAGTCCTTTGCATGAATGCACCTTTTGTTTATCCATTCGTCTGTTGATGAACCAGAGCGCCTTTTTCTCCCAAATATTTAGGCCGACACATGCCCAAGCGGGCAGAGGGCAGTACAGTGTGAACCTGGGGACAAGGCCTGTTTAGATACGCTCAGCACAACCCCAGGCCCTGCTGGTCCCATCGAACAGCTGGAGATCCCAAGGAAGAAAGCCAAGCAAGGTGCTCACGTCGCCTTCTCTGGGACAATAGCTGAGACGGTGGCTTCCTGGTCGAGGATCTTCCTTCCCCTGCTGGACCGACGCACCCTGTGTAGGCCCGGCCCAGCCAGCTGGTCATTTACCAGATCCCACTGAGGGAGAGGGGTTCAGGCGGGACTGCTCTCTTATCCTCCCTTCAGGGAGGCGGCCACAGGGGTCCAGAGAGGTCAGGCACCCTGGCAAAGACCCCACAGGGGTCAACGGGCTGCAGAACGCCCTAGATTTGGGGCCCAGCAGGCCTGCTCTCCACACCCACCCTGGGCTGGAGGTTGGCTGTGACTCAGACTTCCTACCAGGAGGCTGGGTAAGAGCAGGAGGGGCCAGTGCCAGCAGGGAGCAGCGCGGCCCTGCTCCTCCGTGTGCTGTGCAGAGGGAGTGGGAAGGCCTGCCCGGCCAGAGGCTGCGAGCTCCTGCTCTCTGTCCCTCCCCTTCTTCCTCATTGACAGAACCCCGGCCGCATCCCGGCATCAGGACGCTCAGCTCAAAGACTACATTTCCCAGCCTACCTTTCTGCAAGGGGTGACCAATGAGAAGAATGCAAAAGTGGCAAGGATTGTGGGAAATCTCTGTTTTTTAAAATCTTTAAGAAAGTTTTAATTAGAGAAGTTGTAGGTTTACAGGAAAATCATATAAAAATATGGTATTCCCATGTTACCTCCTCCCCCCATTATTAACACCTTGCATTAGTGTGGTACATCTGTTATAATTCATGAAAGATCATATTTATAATTGTGCTATTAATTCTAGCCCACCATTTACAATAGGGTTCACTGTGTTATACAGTCCTATGTTTTAGATTTTAATTTTTATTCCAGTAAATATGATCTAAAATTTCTCCTTTTAAGCACATTTACATATATAATTCAGTGCCATTAATTACACTCTCAATGTTGAGCAAACATCACCACCATCCATTTCTTTTATAAATTTTCTTTATAAAGAAAATTTCCAAGCTTATAGAAAGGTAGAGAGACTAGGGTAATGGACACCCAATACCCCTCACCCAGGTTTGATAATTAATGTTTTACCATATTTGCTTCTTTTTTCCCCATGGTATTTTAAAAAAAGTTACAGACATCATGACACTGTATCTCTAAATATTTTAGGATGCGTCCCCCAAAACAGGACATTTTCTGATCTAGCTACAATACCTACCATACCTAACAAAATAAACAATGATTTCTTGTTATTGTCAAAGAACCACTCCATATTCAAAGTACAAAGTCTCTTAAAAGAGGTTTAGATAGGAAACAGGTGTCCTTTTGTTCCTCCTACATTTCTCTCTTTGTCTTCCTAGATCACAAATGTGAAGGCTGGAGTTCCAGGAGTCATTTTGTGGCTCTGAGGCCACCCTGAGGATAGAAGCCAGAGCAAACTATGGCAAAGAGGAAAGACAGCAGGGTAGTAGTTTGCCAGATTTAGCCAAAAATAAAAAACCGAAAAAAAAACAAAAACAAAAGCTATACAAAATACAAAACAACAACAAAAGAAGCAAACAGAAAACACTACAAGATATCAGTTTAATTTTAATTTCGGATAATCAATGAATTCCTTGCAATATTTGGAACATACTTATACTAAAAAAGTATCTCTCAGCATCCTGCATTTAATTTGGCAACTCTGTAAGGGCTCTGGGTCTCTTGTGCCTGTACAGTTGCCACTGGATCGTCCACCTTTGAACTTGTTGTACTTGAGAGAAAAGAAACTTCTATCCTATTTAAGCCACTATAGTTTCAAGTCTCAGTTACTAGGGAAGCAGATGTGGCTCAACTGATAGAGCATCCATCTACCATATAGAGGGTCCAGGGTTCGATACTCAGGGCCTCCTGACCCGTGTGATGAGCTCGCCCACACGCAGTGCTGCTGTGCGCAAGGAGTGCCATGCCACATAGGGGCACCCCCATGTGGGGGTGCCTCACTCTGCAAGGAGAGCCGCCCCGCATGAGAAAAAGTTCAGCCCACTCAGGAGTGGCACCACAAGCACGGAGACCTGATGCAGCAAAATGACACAACAAAAAAGAGAGGTGGTTTCCCGGTGCCATCGAGGGTGCAAGCGGATACAGAAGAACACACAGAGTGGACACAAAGAGCAGACAGTGGGGGAGGGGAAGGGGAAGGGGGGAGAAATAATTAAAAATAAATCTTTAAAAAAGAAAAAGTATCTATTACTAGTGGACCAATGAGATTCCTAAGATTCTGAACTGATAAAACCTTCCCTAGAGAGTCTTGTCCGAGTCTGAGGGAAGAGAGTTTTCTTCTGGGTTGCTTTTAGGCCTTTCTGCTGAATTTCAGAGAGCCCAGGGTTGGGGAAAGTCTACAGATACATCGGGGTAAAACAGCGGCAGTCCCCACACCCCAGACAGACGGTGCTCCTGCTTGGGGGTGGTAGCAGTTTGATATAATTGATGAATTACAAAAAGAAATACTGGATTATGCTTGTAATCTGGTCTGTACCTGGGCATGGTTGAGTTATGATTAGGGCTTTCGTTGGGCCACGTCATTAGGGTGATAAAAGGCATGGCAAAGGACAGAATTGGAGCTTTTGATGCGAGGGTTTCTGATATTGGAGTTTTTATGTTGGAGTTTGATGCTGAAGACTTAAGCTGGAGCCCTGGGCAAGGAGGCCCATAGAGGAAAGAGAAGCCAGAAGAAGAAAGGAACCTTGAACCCAGAGAAAAGCAAGCCCCAGGAACATAGGAACCCAGGAAGCCTGAACCCTCGCAGACGTCGGCAGCCATCTTGCTCCAAATAGACTTTGGTGAGGGAAGGAACTTATGCTTTATGGCCTGAAATCTGTAAGCTCCTACCCCAAATAAATACCCTTTATAATGCCCAGCAGATTTCTGGTATTTTGCATCAGCACCCCTTTGGCTGACTAATACAGGGGTGCAGGGTGCGGCTGCTTATGCAATGACAGGCTCGTCCACTCATCCAGCTCTCATCATGCAGCAGCTTCTACATTCTGGATCCCACGACATGCTGGCCATGGGGTATAGTGAGGGACACAGACAACCCGTGCTTGCCCCATGGACTGGAGAATTTAATAGGAAAGGGAGACATTAAAACTATAGAATAAGGCTTTGTTTGTGTTTTTCTTTTTCATTATCACTTCTTTATGTATTTCCAAAATGAGAAATTTCCCCCCAAATGCACTGTAAACACAAAGAAAGGTAGGAGACCGCCTTGCAGTCAGCTTGCCCTGGGAAAGAGCCTCTTGACCCCACACGCTTGGCTGGACTAGGAGGAAATTTGAATCCAGGATACGAGACGGCAAGTGAGGGGAGATTAGGGGGATGGGAGGTCATTCTTACCTAAATGTCTATTTTTTTTTAAAGATTTTATTTTTATTTATGTATCTGCCTTCCCCCTCCCCCTTGTCTGCTCTGTGTCCATTCTCTGTGTGTTCTTCTGTGTCTGCTTGTATTTTTGTCAGCGGCACTGGGATTCTGTGTCTCTTTTTGTTGTGTCATCTTGCTGCGTCAGCTCTCCTCGTGTGTGGCGCCACTCCTGGGCAGGCTGAACTTTTCTTGCACGAGGCGGCTCTCCTTGAGCAGCACACTCTTTGCGCATGGGGCTCGCCTACGCTGGGGACACCCCTGTGTGGCACGGCACTCCTTGCACGTGGCAGCACTACGTGTGGGCCAGCTCCACACGGGTCAGAAGGCCCTGGGTTTGAACCCTGGACCCTCCTTACAGCAGGCGGACGCTCTATCAGCTGAGCCACATCTGCTTCCTGAGGACCTGTTTTGAGCCCAAAGCGCTGAGGTCTATCACCTCACACAAGCTCAGATGCGAAAACCGAGGCCCAGAAAGGCCCAGTGACCTGCCCAGTGTCGCAGCTGAGGTTTTTGGGGCCTGCAGCCTGTGCTCTTCCCACCACCTCTCAATTCACTAGGCCGTTTCTGACAATAGCACCTCATTTATCAAAAGCAAGGGCTCGTTTGGGCTGCCCCTCCCACCCCCACCTGGTAAGTTCTGGAGAAATTCTGCGCATATTGACATCGGCCCTGGGAACCGGGAGGCCTTGGATCCTGAAGCAGCCCTAAGGCCGACGAGGCCCCTTCACCTGCCACTTCAGGAAAGAGCCGGAGGGAGAGGGCCTCAGCCAGGCATCTAGGGAAGCTTGGTGATTTCGGAAAAGTCCCAGAAAGTAGGACAGAAAGTTTGGGAAAGCAGCCACGGTCCAGGCAGGGGGGTGACAGCACCGCGCTGAGTGGCTGGAGGACACTGGAGATGACAGTTGGCAAGAGGGTTCATATTTTGGGTGATGACCAAGAGATGAAAGGGATAGAACCGTGGTGGACTCGATTTCACCCCTTCCCTGGAGGCCTTATAGAGGCTCAGAGGAATCCAGACTACTCTTTCGTGGGGATCCTTTATATAAATTGAGAAATGTTGAAATGGGGTTGCAAACTCTGAGTCAATATTTCACACGGAACATTATGAAAAGCAATGATGGTGTGAGGGGTCATTTGGAGAAAACAAAGATTCTAAAACAGCAAAAATAGTAATTTAAGAAATATAAAAGTATAGCATGCAGTGGGAGTGATCAACAGGGACATCAATGGGAGATAGAGACTGAGGAGTCAGAGAGGCCTTCCTGGAGGAAGTGGCATTTCAGCTGAAACCAGAAAGTGTGTAGGAATGAGCCTGGCAACAAGCCCATGTGGTGGAAGGAGAAGGAATTGTTGACCACACCTCCTAGATTTCTGCCTTGAACATCTGGGTGGATGGGGGTCCCTGCTCTGAGATAGGGAATCCTGGGGGAGGAGTAGGTTGGCAGGGAGATGGCAAAGTCTGTTTTTTTTTTTTTCAAGATTTATTTATTTCTCCCCCCACCCTATCTCCCGTTCCCCCTGTTGTCTGTTCTCTCTGTGTCCATTCACTGTGTATTCTCCTGTGACTGCTTGTCTTCTCATTAAGCGACTCCTGGAACTGATCCTGGGACCTTCTGGAGTGGGAGAGAGGCGATCACTCTCTTGTGCCACCTCAGCTCCCGGTTCTGCTACGTCTTCTTATTCTCTCTCCTCTGTGTCTCTGGTTGCGTCATCTTGCTGCGCCAGCTCTCTGCATTGGCCAGCACTCCACATGGGCCAGCTTGCTGTGTGGGCCAGCTTGCCCTCAACAGGAGGCCCTGGGCATCAAAACCTGGACCTCCTATATGGTAGACGGGAACCCAGCTGGTTGAGCCACATCCGTTTCCCCCAAAGTCTGTTTTGTGGATGTTGATTTTGACGCCCCTGTAAGGCATCTGGGTAGACCTGGCGAGGAAGCAGTGTGAGTTCCCTGCCCCCCATCTTCCCCCAGGGGCCTTTCCCCAACTTAGATCCCCCGTCGAAGCGCCTCACTGAGGGGTCAGTGGACAGTCTTTGAGGAGATGTATCGGGAGACTGAGCATGGGCGGGGCGTCCGGAAGGCCATAGGCTCTTCCAGACTCCGCCATTTGACCTGCAACAAACCACTTGTATCCAGGAGCCCTGCTGCCGTGTGCCAGGTGAGACCGCTGTCCTAGAGGGAAGCAACCTGCATGCGGTGTGTATGGCTCTCGCGTGGTGGGCGTGAGAGACGGAATGGAACCAAGGGTTTGGCAGGGTCCTGGGGCCTTGGAAGCAGGGGCAGGTTGATAAGGGGGCATGGGTCACTTTTAAAGCTACAGTTATTAGGCACCAAAGTTTTAAACTGATTTGCTTTAAAGTGAAATACAAATGGGATCGGGTTGAAGGTTATTCCTATAAAGCAGGGGACAGCAAAATTTTTCTCTAAAGGACCAGACAGTAAATATTTTCGATTTCGTGGACCCAGAGGCAGAATAACCTGAGCACTAAAGAGGGGCAAGAACTTGTCCAAGGTCACACCCGACAGGGTGCTCGGCTCGGCCCTGAGAAGCCCAGTCCCAGGCTCCCTGACCCACCGCAGGGCCCTCCTGTGCAACCGATGGGCAGGAATTATACCCAGCAAGAGTCAGAAACAGCCTGCAGCCAGTGGTTTGGGGGCACTCCACAGTCCTCAAGTCCCCTTACGCACAGACCGCGTCCTGCTCAGGCTCAACCCCAGGCAGCGAGCTCAGCCCTGCGGCCACCTGCAAGCACCAGCCACTTTATACGGCAGAGGCCATGGCTCGGGGGCCGGCTGACCTTAAAGGTCCCCAGGTCCAGACCAGGGGACAGATGAGGAGGAGGCACCCCCTCCCCGGCCGGTGACTGTAATACTGTTACAGGGGCAAGTGAGGATCCCACTCCCAGCTGGGCTCCTGTCCCCAGCCTGGGGCTGTGGTCAGAAGCAAACACGCAGAAAACCGGGGTGAAGCTGCTGGGGCTGAGCAGGCACGGGATGGCGGCCTCTTAGGGCCGGAGAACACGACAAAGGATGGGGGGAGAGCCATGGCAGGGCCTGTAGGAGCCCCCGAGGCAGCTGGGAGAGCAGGTGAGGACGGGACTGGAAAGGCTTCCTGGGAAGGAACACGGGCTGGGCCCAGAGGACCTCCCAGAGCTGCCAGGACAAGCCATGGCCCCCTCACGAGGACGGGGAGGGCAGCAGCTGGCCCGAGCCCCTGGGTAAACAGGGTGCGGAGCCGGCCGGAGCGACCCCAAGCGCAGTGTTCCTTCCTCCGTCCCTTGCTCCTCGTGGTGTCCACCTTCGCCCTGAGCCCTCGATAAGCGGCGGCTCCTCCTGAACGCAGCGAGGCCTGGACGGGCCGGCCGAGGCGGTCCTGGCGTCCCCCCAAGTGTCTTCTCAGGAGCGTCTGGGCATTACCCTTCATGGACTCAGAGGTTAGGTGCCAATTCCACCTTGCCGCGGGGAGTGAAGAGCACAGAAGACAGATGGAGGCTGCTGCCTCGCGGGATGCTAATTCCCCTAACCAGCGGACCAGGAAATGGCCGGTCATTTGCGCCGCCATCGAGACGCGGAGCTGCTGCCTGGAAGCGGCTCCTCGCTCGTCTTTAAGGCTGTCCTCGGGTCGAGGCTCGTCGGAGCCATCGCTGCAGCCAATTTCCAGAGGCGCCCGCAGCCCCCAGGGACGGGGCGGCTGATGGATGTGCGGGGCTCCGGGGCCCCCCGCCTGCGCTCCGGCTGCCCCGGGCCCGCCCTGCAGGGCTCCTCTTCCCCTGTCCTGCGGGCGGCGCTGGCGGCGCTCCCCGGGCCCCCGGGCCTGCAGGCTCCCAGAAGGGAACGGGCTGGCTGCTGTGGCCAGGGTGTGTGGCCAACGGGCATTTCTGGACTCTGCGTGAACGCTCGTCTGCACGGCAGCCCCGCTCCGCTGCTCGTGGGGTGGTGGGGGAGGATGGGGCAAGGGCGCTGGTAATTGCAGAGCTCGGGTTTCTGATCCTGGGCTGTGGCCGAGGCCAGGCCTGGGGCTGCCTCCTTGCCGGCCACTCGGTCCCTCTTTTGTCCACACCTGACGCCCCAGCACTCTGGGTTCCAGTCTTCCCGGGCCCTTTTCCTTCTGACAGCCAGTCACAGAGATTTATGCTGCCCTTTGCCATGGGGCGTCACCCAAACTGGGACAGCCCCCCAAACGTAGACCTGGCCCTCCCTGGAGCCTGGAGGGGACAGCACAGAGGGGGACCCAATTCCTCTGTTGTGTGTGTAAGGGTGTGCATGGCATATGTGTGCACAAGCACGTGTGGATGTGCCTGTAAGTATGGGTGTGCGTAAGTGCAGGTTGTGTGAGTGTGTATGTGTATAACGGTGTGGGCAGTGTGTGTGCACGTGGAAAGGTGTGGAAGTGGTGGGGTCCTGCAGCTCTGAGTCCCTGCTTTAAGAATATCTGCACTTTCCGGGAAGATGGCAAAAACAAGAGATTTTGCAATTTTTCTTAAAAATAAGAAAAGTTTTAAAATCTTATTTTTAAAGTTTAGGCTATAATAGCATATGTAATCTTAGACTGAGCAAAGCATGAATCAGGTGTGGATTTGGGGAGCGGGAGGTGCTCGGCACAAATTGTGTAACGGCTCACCCCGCGGGCCGTTCTCTGTGGTAGATTTTCACAGCATGCTCTAAAGAGGATCATTTTTGCAAAATTATCCAACGGGCTTCGTGCATTTCCTTAAGGGCATATCTTAATCCTCAGACCCGCGATTATTCTCCTCACCGTCCTGTGTATCACCCCTGCCGTTCTTTCCTTCACAGCGAGAAAGTCAGAGTCTCGTTTGTCACAGGCTTTGCGTAGAATCCAAATGGCTCTTCCACATTTGCATGGCTTGAAATCTGGCAACTTTAGCACAATATCCAGTTTCATGTTGCAACCAGTTTATTCCAGTTTTGCATTGTGATGTTGGAACATCCAACAATTAGTGAGACAGACATGGACAATACAGGGCTGAGCAAAGACAGACTGGAACTTAGCAGAAGGGGCCGTTGGAGTGGGTGCCGCTTCTCTCCGTGGCCAGCCCTTTCGGGAACGTAGCGTGGGGAAGGTCTTTGCGCCCCTCAGGAAAGCAGTGACTGGAGGGCTCAGGTGGTGGGCCCTAGGGGAGATGAGGACCACCGCATGTGTGGTCAATCTGCATCCTTCACCCTGTGACCAGGAGCAGTTGAGGCACCGTTCTTCATTCTGGGCTGTCTGCTGGTTTTTCTGGACCATATCTGAGAGACTCACCCCCGTAAGAGCTCAGGCCAAATGTAACATGGTAAAACTCTCACCCCAAGGAGCCCCAGACCCGTCACCTCCTGAACTAGCTCCTGCAGCCTTCTCATGCCCCAGCAGGGCTGAGGATCCTGCTTGTGATGACACTTCCGGTGCCCCTTTCCAGGGCCATCAGGCTGCAGGACTAGTTCATTCAACCCCAGCGAGCTTCCAGGCGTTGAAGAATATGGTCATGGCAGATGGAGTTCAGTGCCATGTCAGTTGGCCCTACTTTGGAGTTTGTGTTTCTGTGTGATGGAGCTAGACTCAGATGTGATCTTTGTTCACAAGCCTCTCCTGTTACTTTTACCGGAGCTGTTGCTGGTGCTGGGGTTTAATATATACCCAGGGGACCTGAATCTCTGGACTGACCATGTGATAGCCAGGCCCTGAGCCTCAACAGACTTCAGTTTCTACACTCTGGTTTATTGGACTTACCCTACTCAGCTAACATGGAGTTGAAGGAGGTCAACCACCACACCAGGGAGCCAAGAGTGCCTACAACTGAAAGCAGGAGGATTGCATCCAGCATCCATGTGAAATCTAAGCCCCCTCTTGATATAAATGTGGAGTGGACACAACCAATCCAAGGTCCACAGGATGGAGGAATAGAGTATGGATTAGAGTGGACTTACTGATATTCTATTCATGAACTATCGTGATTAGTAATCGAAGAAAATGTGGCATTGGTGTGGAGAAAGTGGCCATGGTGGCTGCTGGGGGTAGGGAGTGGGAGGAAGAGATGTGATGTGGGGGCGTTTTCAGGACTTGGAGTTGTCCTGGGTGGTGCTGCAGGGACAGTTTCCATGGCCCACTGGGTGGACTGTGGGAGAGTGTGGGCTATGGTGTGGACCATTGACCGTGAGATGCAGCGGTGCTCAGAGATGTATTCACCAAATGCAATGAATGTCTCATTATGGTGGAGGAGGTTGTTGTTATGGGGGGACGCGTAGGGTGAGGGGGGTGGGGGGTATATGGGGACCTCATATTTTTTTAACATAATATTAAAAAAATAAAGACAAAAAAAAAAAGAATAGTACTAACAATAACAGCAATAAGAAAAATCTAGTGAAGGCTTATGCCGTGCCAGGTCTGGCAATTATCATTTCACAAGTAATTTCTTATTTAATTCACACTACTCTTTTAGTGTTACCCCATTTTACAGTTGAGGAAATACGGACTGCAGAGGTGATTTTATTTCCAGACAATGCAAGTGGTAAGTTGCATTGAGCTCTGAAACCCAGCAGTGTCACTCTAGACCCCACGCTGGGAATTAGTAACCCATTGGAAGCCAACTTGGCTTTTCCTTCCAGCTTTCATTAATGGTGGGGAGCATAATTTAGACATTTAAGACATTCATTCCGATCGTGTAGCCTTGCGCCCCACATTTGACAAGTGAAGAAATGGAGGCCTAGAGAGCTTAAATAACACGGACAAGGCAGCCCCCCAAACCAACGGTGAAGTGCACTCAGAATCCAGGGACTCCTGAGCCCTTCAGGAGTATACTTTCTCTTTATCCTATAAATCCACGTAGAAAATTCTGTGCATAAGTCAAGAAACTGTCTTTGAAGAAGGGCAGCTCCTAAAAAGCTGCTTTGCCCAGTCCCAACAAGCACAAGAAGTGTTTCCGTAAAGACGACTCATTTCTTGAAACTAATAAAATAATTGGGTTGAACATACGCAATGCAGATTTTCCCGACCAGTGAGCTCCTTTATAGCCACTGAAAAGTCACTTTTAGGGGCGCATTATCTCTCAAGATCTTGTGCTGCTCATTTGCATATGAAAGAGGAAGTTCATAAAAGCCCTTTGTTATTTTCTAACACGGGTTCAAATCAGGGGCCATTATCACCCTATAGAAAGACCAAAATGGCATATGGATCATTCTGGAGAAGGGGGTGAGCGCCTTTTAAGAGAATTGTTTTAGTTTTTGCAGGAAATTAATCAGAGGGATGGGCTTTGTGGAGCAGGGAGCAAATCTAATCTGTCCTTTGTTCAAATTTGCCTTGCTCCAATTCCTAGCAATTGTAGACAACATGTTCTTTTGTCCAGGAGACACTTGTTACATGCATAATTAGAGACTGCAGTAGCTGTGTTTAAAGAAAAACTGTTTTCCAATGTAATGTGTGATCTTGATAATAGTATTTTCATCAAAGGTAGCAATTACATTCATTA
The DNA here is from genome assembly GCF_030445035.2 of Dasypus novemcinctus. Classification (NCBI taxonomy): domain Eukaryota; kingdom Metazoa; phylum Chordata; class Mammalia; order Cingulata; family Dasypodidae; genus Dasypus; species Dasypus novemcinctus. The sequence goes on from NC_080678.1 coordinate 14,190,458, forward strand.
AGCTGGGACTGGCGTGGCGGCAAGGAAATTAAGTGGAAAGTGAATAAAAAGCTCCCTCCCCCTCCATTTTTTTTTTTATCTTCTTCTCTTTATAAGTTGAAATGCACCATGGTGAGTTGTAACTGGGAAATACGTAGTGCATATAAAAAAATAAAGTCCTCCTTAACCTTTCTGAATAATGACCCTGCAGATATCCTAGGGACAGCAACTATAGATGCACTTTTCAAATTAAAGGGCTTTATTCTACCTTAATTTCCTATGCAAGTTTTAAACGAGCTGAACATATGATTCGGGTCTTTAAAGGCTGCAGGGCTCTCTAGGATTAATTCACTGTTCTTTTCACACATAAATTAATAGTTTTGTGTTCCCCAAAACCTACAACAAACCACAAATCAACCAGTGTAGGAGAGAAACAAGGCCGGTTGCCCGTTTTTGAGTATCCCTTTAACTATTCATTTAGGCTTCCTTCTACCTTAATTTTGAGGATAGTGTAAATGAAATCCGTACATCGAAGTGGAAAAACAGCACAGTAACAAAGCCCCACAGATTCTTGAACCTCACCGTGTTGCTATGAGAAATACATATTGGAAAAGATTTTTTTAAATGTGTATGTAAATGTGCCACAATGATGAAAGAGGTTGTGGATGTGGGAGGAGTGGGGTGAGGTGGGGTGTGGGGTATATGGGAACCTCTTATATTTTTTAATGTAACATTTTTTGTGATCTTTTAAAAAAAGCAATTAAATTAAAAAAATTTTTAAAAATGTGTATGTGTATGTGTCTGTTTGTGTGTATTCTCCAGAGAGATACTCTGTGTTTTTCTCCTGACTTGGATTATAGTCTTGTTCTAATGATGTCCTTGCAAGACCTCAAAGGACTTGCGATTCCAGTTTTATTCAATGAATAAACGATGAGCACAAAGATAGCCAGAAGTTCTTGAGCAAAGGTAGATGGAAAGAGACGACTTTCTATTGCACCTTAGACCGCTTTGGCCAGTGTTTGGCCAGAAGAAGCATTCTGAGAAAATGAAATCAGTTCATGATAATCCATCAGGGACCCCTATTTCTTGTGAATGGACACAGGCAGCTCTATGGCAAGAACCATTATCTCTAGATTGACTAACCCAAATGTCATGCAGATCCTCTTGGAGGGAAGTTGAAGGGCTCGAGCAGGCCGCACCATTTCTGCAGGCTGTGCAGCTGGAAGTGGCAGTGGCCTGGAGAGCCAACCTCTAGCCTAGTGGGTCTGGGTATTTTACCCTTGGCAAAGGGAGTTGCTATAATTTGAGAAAAAGTGGGATTTCAGAAGTTTTTCACCTTCAGCCCTAACCTGTTTGACTTTGAAGGCGGGAATGTTGAATGGGGGGCCAAAGGGCCCCCGCTTGGGGCCGCGGCTGGCCCCAGCGGCCGGGCTGGTAGGACGGCCTCCTCTCCTCCAGGAGCTCTGCTGGAGGCTTCCTGCATGGTGGGACTTGCACCAGTGTTAACGTCATTTCAGCTTTGCAGGGAAGAAAATGAAACCCTCGAGTGGTCAAGCAACCCTCCCCAGGCAGGGCAGCTGAGTGGTGGAGCAGACCTCAGGCTCCAGCTGTCGGCTGTGGGAGCCCAGGCTCTCGGTCAGCTCTGGACCCGCTGGGCCCCGGATTCCCTCTGGGAAAACAAGCTGACGAGTCCCTAGCTCCCCGACCAGCTCCACATTCTATGGCTAAACCACTCAGAGGGCGACTTTTCAGAAGAACTTTCAGGTTCGTTCAAGCAGCTGGTTGGCTTTGGAGGCTCCTTTAAAGAGCCATATGTACCCCCCAGAAAAGAGTAAGTGAAGATCCCAGGAGGTGGTCCCAAGAGGTTGTGGAGGGGGGAGGCCGGGGGAGGGGTGCGGGCGAGGAGCCCCGTCTCCTTCCCGGCCGGGCAGCCTGCTGTCCACTCCTCGGCTTTGTTGTCCCAGCCCCTTTCCCCGTGCTCATTGTGAGGGCTGGCGAGGGCGAGTCAGCCGCACTGTCGAGGGGAGTTGATTCCTGGGCATTTGGGGTCTCTTACCAAGAGCGGCCCCGTCTTATTGGGGCTCCCTGCATCCTCTCTGTCCTCGGGATAAATGGTTCTGGAAAGATCATATCACGCAATCTCATCTACCCCCGGTGTCAGCTCTGAGTGCTCTGGGCCATGCAGCACCCATGTCCTTCACTTTTGGGAACCAGGAATTCAGGGAACCAGGAACTCAAGATGGGGTGGCCCTGGCCCTCTCTCCGTCACGTGTTTCTTCCAAGGTCTCTCTTCATCTGCTCTGATGGGAACAATCAACAAGTCCACAGGCCAACTGGGAACACAATGCCAGGCTGCCCTCCTCAGGAGCCCCAGCCCGGGCCCTGGGGAGGTAAAGCACCCTCTTCTCCTCCACGACGGTGGGCTGCGGCAAACTCCCCTCCCGCACTGTCCTCCCACCACCCTGAGGGGCAGCCGAGGGGGCCTGGTTTCCTGAGCAGGCACCTCTCTTAAGCCCTGTGGAGAAGCAGCCGGTGCTGCCTCTGGTTGCTTTTATGAACTTAGAAAACGCAGTACTTATGTAGGGTGGCCATAGACGCCATTGTCCAAACTGGAAGGCACTTTTGAAAGCAAAAGAGGACACTGATGATATTTATTCTGGGAGAACAGGCACAAACTGGGACTGTCAGAGAAACTGAGGCCCGTGGTCACAGGATGCTGAGCCGTCGTGACTCCTCCCCGCAGGGCCATGCCCAACATCTCCTTATATCTCCTGGTCCCCGTGAGCTCACCCCAGCCCCAGTCCAACGCTCGGATGGGCTCTCAGGGCTCAGGGCTCGGAGGTCTTACACAGGGCCAAGGGTTCCGGGGGGCCCTCTCTGCTCCTGTGACCCATAAGGCCTAGGGCAGGGCCCTGCCACCAGCTCAGGCTCTTGGTTTACAGCTGCTTACGGCACCTGAAGACCTCTCTCTCTCTTTCTTTCCTGGAATGTGGGAAATCTCTTTTTAATTTGGGGAAAATTCATCTCTGCTCAAGCCTTGTTATCCGCATTGGGCATAGGTTTCCCCATTTCCTTCAAACCCTGTTTCCTTCGGTTGATTTAGATTTTTAGACAAAAGTTAGGAAGCCCTGCCAGGAGGTAAGGGGGCATAGAGCTGCTTACAAAGAGAGAAGATAGAGGCAAAAAGGTGGGAGAGAAAAAGCAGCAGCTCCAAAAGGTCATCTTGCCATACTGAGTCAAAGCCAGAAGTTCTTGGAGAGCAGCAACGTGTTCTCGGTGGCGCCATGGGCACCGCTTGCTCTTCTGAGGGGGCAGCTGTTACATCTTCAACACCAGTGCTGCCCAATCTAGCAGCCACTGGCCATACGTGGCTGTTGAGCTCTTCAGACATTTTAAATTGTATTTAGTTCGAATTAATTTAAATGTAAAAAGGCACGTGTGGCTAAGCTATTGCACTGGACAACATAGTTCTAGAGAAATTATTGTAAAGGACACTATAATCCAATTTATACTTAAAGGAAGTCTCAGGCTACTAGAGGGAAAATGGACTGGATGGTGGAAAAGGTAGAAGTTGGAAGCCAATTAGGAGCAACTGTGTTGTTCCGAGAGAGACAACTGGAGGAGAAAAATCCAGGAATTGCTTTGGAGGTAGAACTGGTGAAGGAGGTCCACCAGTGACTGTGACCCAGCTTTCCTGCTCTACTCTGCAAAACAACATCTGCTGATCAGCAGAACCACCCCCCTTACAAGTTGTTTTTGAACCATCCATTAGTCTTCAGGTGCCCTTGACAGAGGGCTTGTCTTCTGCTCAGGAACTCTGTGGGTTATGGATGCAGTGTTCGTTTGGTTTCCTTCCTAACAGACCTAGATCTTGTTCAGGCAACTGCCCCTCCTAGCAGCCACGCACCTCAAGGGAAGCCACCTTTCCTTGGGCAGGTATAGTCAATCTAAAGGTAATTGTCTCTCGTGCCCATAATGATTTTAGAACTTTGCCAGTAAGACACGAGAAGGGTGAGGAGGACATCTGTGGAAGTCCACACCTCAGAAGAGCAAGCGGTGCCCATGGCGCCACCGAGAAACCGTTAACTGCTCTCCAAGAACTTCTGGCTTTGACTCAGTATGGCAAGATGACCTTTTGGAGCTGCTGCTTTTTCTCTCCCACCTTTTCTCCTTTCTCTTCTCTCTTTGTAAGCAGAAGGAGCAGCTCTCCTTCCCTGGGGCATGAGTGTGTCACGTGGAACACCTGGAGCTGCTGCAGCTGCCCGGCTACCAGCCTGCGGAGGACGTCAGTGCCAAGGATGGCAGACCAGAGAGCGGGAGGAGCCTTGGCTCAGGGACTTGCCGAGCTGCTGGCTGAACCCAGCCTGGGGCTCCCAGGACCTGAGGTTACCAGTCTTGCGAGATAATGGGGGGCTGGGATCTCACCCAGTCCATTGGAGTGGTTTAGCCAATTGTTCCTTCTTGCCACAAAGCCCCTGGGAGGTCTCGGCAAATACCCTTGATTTTCCAAAGCTGTTTTAGTGCCCTTGAGCTGGCCTTCACCTGAAAGAGCACACGGCTACTCTTTCAAGACAAAGCTCTCAGCGAACCATGCTTCCCCCGCCCCCAGCCGCCTTCCTACAGGGGCATGTTTCCTCCATGCCTGGGCTCAGCGTTTTTTCAAGGCTGGGGCAGGGCTCTGGCTTCTTCTCCCACTTCCTGTCCTGGCTGTCCCAAAGGTCTGCTTGGCTAGTAACAACACAAAACAACAATCACATGTGAGGACCCCACTGCCTGCTCTCAGGAGTCCTCACCCCCACCTAACTTTTCCTACTCCCGACTCACCTTGACATTTCTACTTCTCCCTCTCTACTAAGGAGGAGTCAGGCTAAAGGTGCTCAGCGCCCTCAGGAGCCCAGGCTCGGCTGCAGGCAATCCTTCAGCTTCTCCCCTACATAGCTGGAAGACCCTGCTCCTGGGAACTGCTTTGCTCCTCCAGGGGACTCCCGGAACTCCTTGCCCTGCTCCCCGCTGAGCCCCGAGGCAGCTCCACCCGGCACCCCTGCTGGCTTCCTGAGGCTGCCCCGTGCCCCTTCGTCAGACTCATGCTGGCATTCACCCCACAGTTCCTAGCTCCAGGGCTCCCCTCACCCTTCCCTTGCCAAGAAAAATGGAGCTGGTCCCCTCTTCTGGTTTTCCTGTTATAGTAGCAGAGAGAAGTTGGTGATCACAGTATTGAGGGCCAGGACGTGAGACTTTTCTGAGAAGGAAGGTTTATTAATAGCTGGCTGGGCCCTGGAGAGGATTTCTAGGTCCCTTTTATACAGAGGATGTAGGAGTGGGGGTCAAGCAGTGTTTTTATGCCCAAAGGACTTTCTTTGTTAGTTTCTTAGAGTTTTAGAGGTTTGTTTGGATACCAGGTGGGTTTGGGTCAACATACCGCCCACATACCAGGGAAGCTTGAATTAACATACCCCACATTCCATCTGGAGGTAAGCTCCAGTACACATTCAGGCTGCATCCTCCCTGAATATTCAGTCTATAGAGCCTATATCACTTAATTGGCTTTCTGGAAACTAGGCAAACTTGGATATGGAATTCGGTGAGTTTGAATTCATGCACAGGCCATATCAGTTCACCTCCACCCAGAGGGCATCAGCTCTATTCTGGTAAAGCTGGATGGGAAAAGGGGGCAGGGCCCCAACCTGGGGCAAACAGTCGAGGCTGAGTAGCAGAAGGTGCCTCAGCTGCAGACACTTGTGGCTTGTCCAGTTATGGGACTCACCAGGGTAGGCTCTAGCTCTGCTTTCCTTCTGTCAGGAAATAAGATTAAAGCAGGAACTGGCAACTTCCATGAACACTTAATGAAAACGTGGCAATAGAAGCATTTTTAAAATTGTGGTAGCTGGTATATAACATAAAGTGTGTTGTTTAAACCACTTTGATGTGTACAATTCAGTGATATTGATTATATTCACAATCTTATGTTACCGTCATCACCCTCCATTACCAAAATCTTTTCATCACTCCCAATGGAAACTCCGTTGTACGCCAAGCCATAACGCCCACCGCCTGCCCCCTCCCATGTCCCTGATCACCTCTACTCTACTTTTGTCTTCATGAATTTGTTTATTCTAGATCATATAAGTAGAGTCATACACTATTTGTCCTTTTGTATCTGGTCTATTTCACTTAGCATAATGTTTTCAAGGTTCATCTATGCATTAGAACGTCATTCCTTTTTTTGTAACAGCACATTTTGTTTTTCCTTTCATCTGCTGATGGACGCTTGGGTTGTTGCCACCTTTTGGCTATTGTGAATAATGCTGCTATGAATATTGGTGAACAAGGATCTCTTTCAGTCCCTATTTACACTCTCTTTGAGGTATATACTAAGGAGAGGAATTGCAAGGTCATATGGCAATTCTTTGTTTAGCTTTTTGAAGAAACACCAATCTGTTTTGCACAGCAGCTGAACTATTTCACATTCCTACCACAATGCAGAAGGATTCCAGTTTCTCCATGTTCTTCCCAATATTATTTTCCATTATTTTACCATCCTAGTGAGTATGAAGTGGTATTTCACTGTTGTTTCTTTTTTTAAAAAAGAAGTTGTAAGTTTACAGAATAATCACGCATAAAATTATAGTTTCCATTTACCACCCTATCATTCGTATCTTGCACTAGCATGGTACATTTGTTACAATTAAAGAAAGAACATTTTTATAATTGTACTGTTAACTACAGTCCACAGTTTACATTAGGGTGCACTCCTTGTGTTCCCTATCTCCACCCCTACCCCTGCTGATCAATATTTTAGTTTCTGACTCTATGAATTTCTTTCTCCTAATTATTTCACATCAGCGAGATCATACATTTGTCCTTTTTTGTCTGGCTTATTTCACGCAATATGATGTCCACAAGGTTCATCCTGTTCTCACAGGTATCAGAACTTCGTTTCTTTTTACATTTGAATAATATTCCAGGATGTGTTTATACTACATTTTGTGTATCCATTCATGAGTTGGCAGGCACTTGGGCTGCTTCCATCTTTTGGCAATTGTGAATAATGCTGCTATGAACATCGGAGTGCAAATATCTGTTCAAGTTGCAGCTTTCAATTCTTTTGGGTATACACCTAGAAGTGGGATGGGTGGGTTACATGGTAATTCTGTACGTAACTTTCTGAGGAACTGCCAAACTGTTTTCCATAGTAGTTGCACCATTTTAAATTCCCACCAACAATGAACACATTCCAATTCCTCCACATCCTCTCCAACATTTGTAATGGCTGAAAGTAGCCATTCCAGTGGAATCTCACTGTGCTTCTGATTTGCATTTCCCTAAAGACTAATGACATTGAACATTTTTTCATGTGCCTTTTGACCATTTGTTTATCTTCTTTGGAGAAATGTCTAATCAAGTCTTTTGCCCATTTTTAAAGGAGGTACCAGGGGTTGAATCTAGACCTCATACTCAACCACTGAGTTATGTCCACTCCCCAGTGAGAGTTGGTTTTTAAGATTTTTTTTAAAGGAGGTACCAGGGATCGAACCCAGACCTCATAGATGGGAAGCAGGTGCTCAGCCACTTCAGCTATATCCACTCCCCTTGCCCTTTTCATAAACAAAAAACAAACAAAACTCATCACTTCTCAACTTCTATTCTTTTTCCTTCTCTCTAGTACATTTGTATTTATATTTTGTAAGAACAGTCATATATATGCAATATCACCCAAAATCATATTTTCTATGAGATTTTGCTATTTATATAATCCCATGTTACAGTTTTTAGTTTTCCTTCTAGTAATAGACAAGACCTTAGACTTTCCTTTCCAACCACTGTCTTACTCATATGACAGCACTGCTAGTTACAAACACCACGATATGCTTTCACCATTCGATTCATTTCCAAAGATTTACAAATCACTTTTTAAACAATTCTGCACAGATTAACCTCCAATTTTCCATTCTCGACCCTCCTTCTATTTTCTGCTGGAGCTATATTCTAGTTTTTAACTACAGTATATTTAGTTCATAACAGTGCAGCCATACAGTATTTGTCCTTTTGTGTCTGTCCTGCTTCACTCAACATAATGTCCTCCAGGTTCATCCATGTTGTCATATGCTTCACGGCTTCATTTCTTCTTACAGCTGCATGATATTCCATCATGTGTATACACCACAATTTGTTTATCCATTCATCAGATGATGGACACCTGGGTTGTTTCCAGCTTTTGACAATTGTGAATAACACCACTATGAACATCTGTGTACAGATGTCTGTTTGTGTCTCTGCTCTCAGTTCTTCTGGGTATATACCTAGCAATGGTATTGCCAGGTCATATGGCAAGCCTATATTCAACTTACTTAGGAACTGCCACAGTGACTGTACCATTCTACATTCCCACCAACAATGAATAAGCATTCTTATCTTTCCACATCCTCTCCAACACTTACAGTTTTCTGACTTTTTAATAGCAGCCAAGTCTAATAGGTGTGAAATGATATCTCTTTGTAGTTTTGATTTGCATTTTCCTAATTGCTAGTGATATTAACATTTTTTCATGTTTTTGGCTATTTGGGGATGCTAACCCTTCCAAATAAATTTGATAATTGGTTTTTCCACTTCTGCAAAAAGGACTGTTGGGACTTTTATTGGGATTGCATTGAATCTGTACATCAATTTGGGTAGAATTGACATCATTTTTAAAAAGATTTTTTAATTTATTTCTCCCCCTCCCCCCTCCCCCCCACAGTTGTCTGCTCTCTGTGTCCATTCGCTGTGTGTTCTTCTATGACCCTTCTATCCTTATCAGCGGCACCGGGAATCTGTGTCTCTTTTTTTTTTTTTCCTTTTTTTTTTTTTTTATTGACTTTGTAATAATATTACATCAAAAATATATATGTGAGGTCCCATTCAACCCCGCTCCCCCACCCCCCCCTCCCCCCCCAACAACACTCGTTCCCATCATCATGACACATCCATTGGATTTGGTAAGTACATCTTTGGGCACCTCTGCACCTCATAGTCAATGGTCCACATCATGGCCCATACTCTCCTCCATTCCATCCAGTGGGCCCTGTGAGGATTTACAATGTCCGGTGTCTCTTTTTGTTGCATCATCTTGCTGTGTTAGCTCTCCGTGTTTGCGGCACCATTCTTGGGCAGGCTGCACTTTCTTTCATGCTGGGCGGCTCTCCTTACGGGGCACACTCCTTGCGTGTGGGGGTCCCCTATGCAGGGGACACCCCAGCATGGCATGGCACTCCTTGCACATCAGCACTGTGCATGGGCCAGCTCCACACAGTTCCAGGAGGCCCTGGGTTTGAACCATGGACCTCCCATATGGTAGGTGGACGCCCTATCCATTGGGCCAGGTCCACTTCCCGAATTGCCCCTTTTATTAACATATAATGACTTTCTTCATTCCTTGTAACAGTTTTGCATTTGAAATTTACTTTTTCTGATACTAGTATCACTACTCCAGATCTTTTTGGGTTACTATTTGCATGGAATACCTTTTTCCAACCTTTTACTTTTAGCCTGGTTGTGTCCTTATACCTGAGGTGGGGCTCTTGTAGACAACATACAAATGGTTCCTATTTTTTAAAATCCGTTCTATCATCTCTGTCTTTTGATTGGGGAGTTCAATCCATTAACATTAAATGTTATAACTGTAAAAGCATTACTTATTTCATCCATTTTGTTCTTTGGCTCTCTGTTGTCATATTGTTATATTGTCTGTCTTCTTATCCTTTAGTTTACCTTCCTCATAATCTTCATTTCTAAACTCTTCTCTAAATTGCTCTTGTTTTTTCCTTTCAGGCTGCAACACCTCCTTTAGTATCTCTTGTAAATTTGGTCTTTTGGTAACATATTCTACAAGTTTTTTGTCTGTGAAGACTTTGAACTCACCCTCATTTTTGAAAGACAGCTGTGCCAGATACAGAATTCTTGGCTGGCAGTTTTTCTCTTTCGGTACCTATACTAGTTAGCCAAAACATGTGCTGATACAAAGTACCAGAAATCTGTTGGCTTTTATAAAAGGAATTTATTTGGGGTAGAAGCTTAAAATTACAAGTCCCTAAGGAGTCCAATTCAAGGTACAATAAGAGGTACTTACTCACCAAAGTCTGTTGCCACATGTTGATAAAAGATGGCAGACGATGTCTGCAATGTTTCAGACTTCCTCGTCCTCTTAAAGCTCTGTGAGTCTAGCTTCTACCGATCTCAGCTGTAGGCTGGCATAAGGCTCATCTCTTTCCCCAGGGCTTGTTTCTTTCCAAGGGCAACTGCTCTGTTCTCTTCACAAGGTAGCTGTATACTATCAGGCTCATCTCTTTTCCCAGGCCCTCTGCCATGTCTATGGAACTGTCTCTCTTCCTCTGTGTTCTTTTCTCTGTGTCTACTTCTGTGTTCTTGATTGAATATCCATTTATATAGACCACCAAGGGGGTGGGGACTCAATCCTGCATGCCCTAATAAGATGATCAAATCAAAGCCCCAATCTTGATATAATCAAGTAAATATAAAGACTTTGAATTTAACACAACCAAAGGGAATCACATCCAGAGAAACAGAGTAGTTTACAAACATAGTCAATATCTCTTTTAGGAATTCATAAATAATATCAAACTGCTACAGTACCTTAAATACATCATACTGCTTTTTTTTCACCTCCATGATTTCTGATGAGAGGTTGGCACTTACTTTTATTGAGTTCCCTTTGTATGTGATGCTTTGCTTTTCTCTTGCTGCTTTCGGAATCCTCTCTTTATCTCTGATATCTGCCATTCTGAATAGTGAGTGCCTTGGGGTAGGTCTATTTGGATTTATTCTCTTTGGGATGCATTGTCCTTCTTGGATATTGATATTTATGTCCTTCATAAGGGTTGGGAAGTTTCTGGTCATTATTTCCTCAAATATTCTTTCTGCCCCTTTTCCATTCTCTTCTCCTTCTAGGACACCAATAACGTGAATGTGTGTGCATTTCATGTTGTCATTCAATTCCCCGAGACTCTGTCCCATTTTTTCCATTCTTATCTCTTTCTGTTCCCTTTCTTTTCTAGTTGAGACATTCAAAATCACTAATTCTTTCTTCTAGCAATTCAAATGGGCTCTTATGTGCCTCTAATGTATTTTTTTTTTTTGTCTTTTTCAAATGTATTTTTAATCTCAACCATTGTGTCTTTCATTCCCATAAGGTCTGTTACTTTTCTTTGCAGGCTTTCAAATTATTCTTTATACTCTCTCAGTTTCTTCTTTTTTTTTCCCCTAAAGATTTATTTATTTATCTCCCCTTCCACCACCACCCCCCGCCCCAGTTGTCTGTTCTCTGTGTCTATTTGCTGCGTGTTCTTCTTTGTCCACTTCTGTTGTTGTCAGTGGCACGGGAATCCGTGTTTCTTTTTTTGTTGCATCATCTTGTTGTATCAGCTCTCCGTGTGTGCGATGCCATTCCTGGGCAGGCTGCACTTTCTTTCGCACTGGGCTGCTCTCCTTACGGGGCGCACTCCTTGCATGTGGGGCTCCCCTACACGAGGACACCCTTGAGTGGCAGGGCACTCCTTGCGCGCATCAGCACTATGCGTGGGCCACCTCCACGCGGGTCAAGGAGGCCCGGGGTTTGAACCGCGGACCTCCCATGTGATAGACGGACGCCCTAACCACTGGGCCAAGTCCGCTTCCCTCAGCGTCTTCTTAATAGCCTTTATTTCTTTGGTTCATATTTTCTTTAAATTCTTTGAAGTGATTTAGGCGAGTTGTGTGATTATCACTGATTAACTGTCTTAAGGATATTTGATTTGTTTTTTTTTGGCTGGGCCATCTCTTTCTGTTTCCTAGTATGGCTTGTAATTTTTTGCTGATGTCTTGGTTTCTGAATATGTTGGTAAATTTACTTTGATAGCCAATTTCTCTCTCTTGCTTATTTTTTTTTCTCACAGTTCTTCTTTAATACTTGGTTCAACATATTCTAAGTCTTTAAATTGCCTGGCTTAAGTTTTCAGTATAGGGCCAGGGGCTCACTAGTGGGTCACAGATTTTCTCCCAGAGATTGGATTCAGAGAGAGCAATGAACAGTTTTTGTCCATGCAATATCCAGATCTGCCAGCAGATGGTGCAATCAGCACACTTTTCTGTGGAGCTGTTTCAGTCTGGGTTTTCCTGTGTTCAGAGATTCAAAGCAGGCTCTGCTGTCTGAATTCACTGAAGAAAAGCACTCCAACCTCCCTTCCCTTTTCCCTTGAAACAGCTGACAGGGATGAAGACGACCGTTCCCCTCTCAGTTGGTGGCAGTGAGCCAGGGGTTTTACCCCAGCTTAATATCTTGGAGGTGGGGGAGGGGAGCCCTTCCCAGCTGCCATGTTTGTTGTTTCAGCTTCTTTGTCTCTCTGTCCCTCATCCTCCTGGGAATTGCGTAGCACTGTCCTTGTTCTGCTGACCGCAAAGCAGGTTCTTTGGACCTCTTTTGGCTCTGTCTCCATTGTTTTTGTGAGAGCATTCGGCGCTGCCTATTAGTCCATTGCCATCTTCCCACAATCCTTTCCTTGCTCATTTTTAAATTGGATTGTTTGTCTTTTTATTGTTGACTTGTAGGACTTCTTTACATATTCTGGCTATTAAGCCCTTATCAAATGTGGTTTCCAAATAGTTCCTCCTATTGTGTAGGTTGTTTTACTTTCATGATAAAGTCCTTTGATGTACAAAAGTTTTGTTGTTGTTGTTGTTGTTTAATTTACCCCCTGCCCCCCAGGTGATCTCTTTCCTGTCTGCTCATTGTTTGCTCTCCTTCTCCAGGAGCCACTGAGGACTGAACCCAGGACCTCCCATATGGGTGGTAAGTGCCCAACGACCTGAGCCACATCTGCTCCCCATGGGCTGTGTCATCTGCTCATTTAGACATCTGCTTATTGCTGCAGGTACAGCAACTAGCTCATTCCAGTGGGTGCGGTGTCTAGCTCATTGAGGCAGGCATAATGTCTAGCTCATTGCAGTGGGTGTGGCATCTGCTCATCTTCTTTTACGAAGCATCAGAACTGGAACCTGAGACCTCCCAAGTGGTAGATGGGTGCCCAACTGGTTGAACCACACCTACTTACCTACTTCCTGCACAAAAGTTTTTAAATTGATGAGGTCCCTTTATCTATTGTTGTTGCTTGTACTTTGGGTGTAAAGGCTGAGAAATGATTGCCTAACACCGGGTCCTGAAAATGCTTCCCTGTGCTATCTTAGTTCTGACTCTTATATTTAAGTCTTTCAACCATTTTGAGTTGATTTTTGTAAATGGTATGAGGTAGGGGTCCATCTTCATTTTTTTTCAAATGGAGATCCTGTTTTCCCACACCATTTGTTGAAGAGACTATTTTTTCCTAATTGAGTGTGCTTGGCACCCTCATCAAAAATTGGTTGGCCACCTATGTGAAGGTAGATCTCTGACCTCTCAATTTGATTCCATTGGCTTCTATGTATGGCCTTTTGCCAGTACCATGCTGTTTTGATTACTGTGGATTTGTAATAAGTTTTTGTTTAGGAAGTGTGGATCCGTCAAGTTTGTTCTTTGTTCTTTTTCAAGATTGTTTTGACTATTTGGTTATTTAAATTCAATTCCATATGAATTTAAGGATTGATTTTTCCATTTCTGGAAAAAAAAAAGGGTCCCTGATCAGAATTGCATTGAATCTGAAAATTGCTCGGGTATTGACATCTTACTATTAAGTCTTCCAAACCACGAACACTGGATGCCTTTCCATTTATTTAGGTCTCCTTTAATTTCTTTCAGCAATGTTTTATAGTTTTCAGCATACAAGTTTTTCACATCCTTGGTTAAATTTATTCCTAGATTACTTTCTTGAATTCTCTTTTTGATTGTTCATTGCTGATATATAGAAACACAACTGATTTGAATGTTGATCTTGTACCCCACAACTTTGCTGAATTCATTTATTAACGCTAGTAGATTTCTTGTGTTTTTTTATTTTTATTTTTTATTTTCTATATAGTGGATTGTGTCATCTGTGAATAGATTTACATCTTCCTTTCTAATTAGGATGCCTTTTTTTTCTTTAACAGATTTTATTATTTTAAGTTCCCCACAAATTTATTTAAAGTGGTTTTCCCGATATTTTGCATGACTTAGGTGACAGGTATCATAGTTCATAATTGAGAAAGCTAAAAGACAGAGTATAGGAATCTTTTTTTTCTAATCTTTTTTTAAAAAGATACATAAATCACACAAAATGTTACATTATAGGATGCTTTTTATTCCTTTTTCTTATAATTGCTCTGGATAGACCTTCCAGATGGGGATCCAGTATGAGGCTGGATAGAGTCGGCAGGCTTTTCTTGTTCCTGATCTTAGGTGAAAGCTTTCTATCTTTCAGTTAGTGTGGGCTTCTCATATATGCCCTTTATCATGTTGAAGAAGTTCCCTTATCTACATAGTTCTCTAAGTTTTTGTTTTGTTTTGTTTTTAACCAAGAAAGGGTGCTGGATTTTGTCAAGTGCTTTTTCTGTGTCAATTGAAATGATCTTTTTTGCTTTTCTTTTCTTCATTCTATTTTACACTGATTGATTTTCTTATGTCGAACCACCCTTGCATTCCTGGGATAAATCTTCACTTGGTCATAGTATCTAATTCTTTTAATGTGCCATTGAATTCAGTTTGGTAGCATTTTGTTGATGATTTTTGCATCTGTATTTATAAGGGAGGTTGGTCTGTAATTTTCTTGTGATATTTTTATCTGGCTTTGTTATCAGAGATATGCTGGTCTCATAGAATGGGTTAGGAACTGTTCAATAGAAGCATTATTTTTAAAACTAGAGAAAGGATAGGGACACTACTTTTTTTAATTTTTAAAAAGATATTTACATTACATAAATGTTACATAAAAAATTTAGGGGACTCCCATATGCCGTGCTCCCCGCACCACCTATATTTGCCCCCATTAACAACATCCTTCATTAGTGTGGTACATGTGTTGCAATTGATGAACATATTTTGGAGCTTTGCCACTAAGCATGGATTATAGTTTACATTGTAGTTTACACTCTCTCCCACACAATTCTGTAGGTTATGGCAAGATAGATAATGACCTGTATCTGTCATTGCAATGTCATTCAGGACAATTCCCAAGTCCTAAAAATGCACCCCTATTACATCTATTTTCCCTAACCCTGACCTCAGAACCTCCAGTGGCCACTGCCTCCACATCAATGATATAAGTTTTCCCATTGCTAGAATCACAATAAGTCTATAGTAGAGTACCAGTAAGTCCATTCTAGTCCATAATTCATTCCCCAATCCTGAGGATTCTGGGATGGTTATGCCCACTCCACCTCTAATTGAGAGGGGGTTTCAGTCCCATATGGACAATGGGTGGGACTCTCTCACTTGCAGTTATAGGCTTTCTTGGTTCCTTGGTATGGTGATTGTCCATCATCACCTCCTTGTTTGTAGGATAGGGACACTATTTTAACTTACTTCATCACAGTTCTAAGAACAGAACCCAGCAAGGTCTTGAGCCATTTCAAAATGATGAGCCGTACTTTTAAAAAAAATTTTATTTTATTTATTTATTCCCCCTCCCTTGTTATTTACACTCACTGTATGTTCTCTGTCTGTTCATTGTGTGCTCTCTGTGTCTACTCTTCTTCTTTTTAGGAGGCACTGGGAAGCAAACCCAGGACCTCCCATGTGGGAGGGAAGGTTTCAAGTGCTTGAGCCACCTCCACTTCCTGCTTATTGAGTCTCTTATTATGTTTCTTCTTTGTATCTCCTTGTTTCATCATCTCCTTGCATCATCTTGTTGCATCAGCTCACTGAGCCAGCCCATTGCATCAGCTTGCTGTCTTGCTTGTCTTCTTTAGGAGGCACCACTAACTGAACTGGTACCTCCCATGTGGTAGGTGGGTGGGCGCCCTACTGCTTGAGCCACATTTGCTTCTCCCTACCTTTTTAAAAAAAGTATTTTGCTCAGCCATTCTCAATGTCAGTACCAATCATTGAATACCTATATTTGCTGAGATTTGGCACTCAGTGCTGGCACAACATGACCTGTACACTACCTGTACCACTTTCGTGACTAACACCTTTCAAGCCATGGAAGAATTCTCCATGTCTCTTGCCCTAAGTGGATGCAACAAAAGGAGACTGTTCAAAAACAACAATATCGAGGCAAATGCTGCTTTGGAGGGAAGGAGGATTTAAGTGAAAGACAAATTTAGTAACTTGTCAAATCTTTCCTCTCAGATAATAAGAAGGCAATAGATTTCTTGTATAACCAATGATTCCTTTCCATAGCACTGAGCTTCTCTTTGTATTCCAGTGGGTAACTGCAGAGCTTCTCATGAGTTGGCACAGCCTTCCAGCAGTTTCACTTGGTGGCTGAGGAATATTTTACAACACTAACAATTCTTATTCTCTTATGTTTCTAGGTTGAGAAGTAACATTCATGGCATGCGAACCAATTTTTTTATGTTGGCAACAAGGTGGACCTTGAATGCCAGAATTGTAAATGGTCATGCTTTTTATTTTAAAAAATTAAATAAAATTTAATTAAAAATTCAAAAAATTAAGTTGGAAAATTCAGTCACGTTGAAATAACTTTTATCTAAAACTTTGAGATTAGTTAATTAGAATTTTCTTTTGCTTTTAAATACTAGATACTTTTGAATACTTTAGAAAACTTATATGAAAAAACTATTTAATTTTTACATTAACTTGTATTTATTCTTATGAAAATAGACTCTAATTGTATACACTTTGCATAAAATCACATTTTTAAAAATCCTGTTTATTATTGACAACAGGTACAGAGTGAGATCATGAAAGGAATAGGAAATACAAAAGTGGAGCTCAGAAAACAAAAGCAGCTGAAACAAAAAAAGGAAGAAAAAATCTTCAAGGGGTCCTACTTCAAATTTTAAAAATCTGGAGACACTGCAAGTGAGCACAAACAGAACATTACACATTCTTTACTTAATGAAGATTTACTTACTGATCAGAAGAGTGAAAATGAGTATGAAATTTATTCTTGTCAAATGCACAATGTGTGCAAGTCAAATAAAATCCCTGCAATTTTGCCCTCTATTCCTTATCAATGTGATTACTGATCAAAACAAGGAGACCACAGCTGGGCTTCCAATTGTGCCCTCTGGCTTCATGCCCAGAGACATCAGAGTGACCCGTTCAGCCTTCAGTGGGCACTTGCAGTGAGAGCCTGGCGAGATCTGGTGGCCTCCACTGCGTAGGACATGCTGGAATCATCACACGGTCTTAGGGGAAACCCAGATTGGAAAAATAGTACCAGAACTAGAGATCAAAAAACATGCAAAGCCAAGAGGCTGGGTCAATTTCAAAGGAATTCAAGGGGGATGAGTCTTGTAAGAAATGACATTAAAACTCCAATCAAGCCAGTAAAAACCCCAGGAACACACAAATGTGAGGGTTTCCCCTCAAGAGATATTCCTTTTAGTGTCTCTGCACAATAATATGCAGTTCTTCCTACTATGGGCCCAGGAGTGACGGTTACAGTACTTGATTTGGACTCAGGTCTTCATAGTCTGTATTAGAGATGATGAAGTAAACTGGTTTGGGAATTTTTATTCTACTGAAACTGCCCAGAGTTGTTGAGGCCCAGGAGAAATTGTAGACCAAAAAATCAGCCGGAAGGAGACAAACATTTGTGTAAGCTTAGGGCCAACTGAGGTGAGAATATACGCGTTAACCCGAAGACAGCAAAAATGTCCACATCTTTGTCTCGAAAGAACGTGACACCAGATTGAAAGAGCCTATAATTTTAACATAATGTTAAAAAAAACACACAACAGCCCCAAACCTTGTCTTTCTGTATCTGGCAACTGTTTTACTAATGGTACTTTTTGATCTGAGTGATTGCAAAGACTTCTTGCCCATTGGGCAAATGAAGGTCCATTTCAATCTCGAATCCCTTTTATCACAGCATACACTTCAAATGAGTCAAGCGCAATCAATGAGCATATCCTCAGTCTTTGCTTACTTGGGAAAATCAATTGGGTTGCAGAGATGGAGTGTTAAAGTGCAAAGGAACTGTCCATACATTATGCAGCAATAGGTATCTGTTACTCAGCGGACTGCAAAACGAAAACGACTGAGAGGGGCTCTCTCCTCAACCGGATGTCCTCATTCCACTCCCCAACCCTCCAAAAGTGCCAAGCCTGGCAGGATTGCAAACCACAGCCCTGATATTCCTTTATCGTGAGTTTGCATCTCCAAAGGGTGGGGGAAATTCTTTTCTTTCAGAGAATTAATTGGATTTCAAAACACCTAACCTCAGGTGATTTATCAGTAGTTTCTTCATTAACTCTCTTGTTAAAGAAGGTAAAATCTCATTAAGACAAACCCCAAGGAGCCTTCTGAACTTGGGAGGATGAAGGCCAAGGGGCCCCGCCTGCTTCACCATTATTTCGTTTTCCCTCTAAGTGGATGGGAACCTTAGGGAGCTTTTGGGTTTATTAGGTTGGTCCTTACAACAGCTGGACTGGGATGTGGGGGGAGAATTGGAAAGGAGCACAGCCTTTGCGGCTGGAATAATTTTTGAGTACTCTTCTTCAGCTTTAGCAGGCCATGCAGATCCCCTGGGGGATTCATAAATGGGCAGATTCCCAGGCCCAGGCTCAGGGATTCCGATTGGTAGGGACAGGGATAGGGGAGGCTGTGGAGACGGGAGCCCATCTGTAGCGGAAGGAAGGACGGAGCCAGCAGAGATGGAGGCTACAGAGAAGAGTGTGAGAGTGATGGATTCTATTCCTAGGGAGCCTGTCCCTTCTTTTTTCTTTTCTTTTCTTTTTCCCCAGACAGTGGGACAAACTGACTGGACTTTTCAGTAAAATCCGATTTGGAGGTAATTCTTTAACCAGGAGTTGGTAAGCATTTTCTTAAAGGGCTAGATAGTGAATGTGTTAGGCTTTGTGGGCCTAACTTGAGGATATCAGGTACATACACAACCATTTAAAACGTAACCATGTGAAAAACCATTTTTAGCTCAAAGACCATTAAAAAACAAAGTCAAACAAGGAAGCAGTGGAGTGGGTTTGGCTCATGGGCCATGGTTCACCAACCAGAGTTAAACCTTGGTCTGGGTCCTTCCACCTGCACAGAAGTTTTTAGTTTTCTTTTTTCCCTTGGAACATGTTTAAGGAAATGTTGCATTTGAACGCCTCAAGTGAAACCACATAAAATGAAATCAACATTTAAGGAAGAGCCTAATTCCAAGACTGGCGCAAACAAAAAGTCTGTGCCTGAATACAAGCTGCCCTCCCCACAAAGTCCTGCTTGGTGCGGTAAGGCCTACGCAGCTTCGCGAGGTGAGGTGATTATACCTGAGCCTTGTTATTTCCCTACAGCGCTCAGCCTTAAGGAATCACGTTTTAGGTTCCATTGCGGCCCTTTCTGTCTAGTCTCCAAGGCACCCTACTTTGTTGTAACTATTTGAAAAAAGCAGAATGATCAGTTAAAGGGAAACGATGCCGAAAAGTCAAGATTTCAGTAATCTCTAGGCAGCTTTGATTTGTTTCTCATTTATACAAGTAATGTAAGAATATGTTCCCGTTAGAAAAATGCGAATGGTATATATGATGCCAATGACCTCCGTGACCTTCTCCCAACCCCAAGTTAACTCTGCACGGAGACTATTCTTCCAAAGCTTTACCGAAGAGTTGACACACAAACATGTACTTTTATTTATTTATTTTGCATCGTGTACAGTGAAAGTTGCCTGTAAGATTTTGTCTGTTTGGAATTTGTTGAATTTTCCTTTGTGACCTAATGCACGAGGAAATTTTAACGACCATTTATTTGCATTTGAAAAGAAAGGCAAAGTTCCATACATATCTATTAGATCAAATTTAGGAATGAAGCTCTCCATTGCTTCTGTATCTGTTCTTCACCTTTCCTCCTTACTGATTTCTAAGGCAGCTCCTATGATTATGGATTTGTCAGACTTTATCATTGTATTTCTATCCCTTTTGTTTTATGTAGTTCCTAGCAATGTCGTTAGGGACATAGTATTCATGAATATTGAACCTTCTTGGTGAACTCTTCCTCTTTTAATAAGATACCTTTTGCCTTTGAAAATTATTTTCTGCCTTTAATTCAACTTTGTTTGGTATTAATATTGATTTTCCTGCTTTCTTTTTTGTAGCATTTGTACGGTCTTCCCCCATCTATATTCAGCTTTCCTGTGGTTTGTATGTAGCTGGTATTTAAAATTTTTTCCTTTGATTTTTAAAAAAAACTTTAAAAAATAATTTCAAACTTACAGTTGCAAAATAATACAAACCCTACACAGAGAATATTCCCTCCCTCCAGATATCCAGATCCACGACTTTTAACTTTTTGTCATCTTTGCCATATCATTCTATCTTCTTTCTATTCATCTTCTGAAAATTTGAGAGGTCGCACATATCATAATCCTTGAACATATAACATTTCCACTTACATTTCCTACAAACAAGGATATTCACTTTTGTAATCATCTTGAGTATAGTTGTCCAGTTTATTTGACACTGAAATATAGCTTATATTCTATCTTCCATTTTTTCTTATGAGACAGTAATGTCCTTTTGAGCCTTTTCTTCTTCATTCTTAGAATGCATCCAGTATCATGTATTGCATTTGTCATTATCTCTTTAGTACATCATTTCTCTTTTTTTAAAGATTTTTAAAAATTTCATTCCCCTTTTCCCTCCCCCACCCCGAGTTGTCTGCTCTCTTTGTCCATTCACTGTGTGTTCTTCTGTGTCCACTTGTATTGTTGTCAGTGGCACCAGGAACCTGTGTCTCTTTTGTTGTGTCATCTTGCTGTGTCAGCTCTCCGTGTGTGCAGTGCCATTCCTGGGCAGGCTGCGCTTTTTTTTCCCTGGGTGGCATTCCTTGCGAATAGGGCTCCCCTATGTGGGGAACACCCCTGCGTGGCACAGTACTCCTTGCGCACATCAACACTGCACGTGGGTCAGCTCACCACACAGGTCAGGAGGCCCTGGGTTTGAACCCTGGACCTCCCATGTGGTAGGTGGACATTCTATCCATTGAGCCAAATCTAATTCCCTCATTATTTCTTTCATTTTTAAAAAAAATTTCTCTGTCTTTATTTTTTTAAATGTTACATTAAAAAATATGAGGTCCCCATACACCTCCCTACCCCCCTCATACCACTCCTCCCATAACAACAACCTCCTCCAACATCATGGGACATCATTGCACTTGGTGACTACATCTCTGAGCACTGCTGCACCTCATGGTCAATGATCCACATAGTTTACACTCTCCCCCAGTCCACCCAGTGGGCCATGGGAGGACATACAATGCCCAGTAACTGTCCCTGCAGTACCACCCAGTACAAACTCCAAGTCCTGAAAATGCCCCCACATCACGTCTCTTCTTCCCACTCCCCACCCTCAGCAGCTACCGCAGTCACTTTCTCCATCTCAGTGCTACATTTACTTCCATTATTAATCACAAGAGTTCCAGAATAGAATATCAGTAAGTCCACTCTAGTCCACACTCTATTCCTCCATTCTGTGGACCCTGGGATGGTTATGTTCACTCCACCTCTGTATCGAGAGGGTGATTAGATTCCACTTGGATGATGGATGCAATTCACTTGTTTGCATTTGTAGGCACTCTTGGCTCCCTGGTGTGGAGGTTGACCTTCTTTGCCTCCCTATTACCTGGCTGGGGTAAGTCCAATAAACCAGAGGGTAGGAGTTGCAAGTCTGTTGAGGCTCAGGGCCTGGCTATCACTTGGACAGTCAAGCTTCAGGTCCCCTGAGTATACACTAAACCCCAGCACCAACCACAGGTCCGGTAAAAGAGACAGGAGAGGCTTGTGAACAAAGATCACATCTGAGTCCAACTCCATCACATTCAGGAACACAAACTCCAAAGTAGGACCAACTTACATGGCACTGAAGTCCATCTGCCATGACCATAGAACCTGTGGGTCTCTGTAGCCCTCAGAAGAACCAATACCTGGAGTTGCATCTACTTTAGCTGTCTCTGGGACTCTGCTGAGGTTTGCATAATGGTGACCCCTCTGATGACCTCCCGGCTCTTTTTTAGAGACTCATAGCCATATAAATGCATTTGTCCTTTCCATTTCCCCCTTTTATTCAAGGTCAAAAAGCATTTTTAACTCCTGATAGTACATGTAGGCTGAGATATTCTGCTGGTCTGAGTTGACCCTTTTATTCAAAGTCATTCTCCAGCCACATCATCAGCTGGTACTTGGTAGTAATCCCTCAGTGCCAGGGAGGCTTGTCCCCAGGGGTCATGTCCCATGCTGGGGGGAAGGCAATGCATTTACATGCTGAGTTTGGCTTCAAGACTGGCCACATTTGAGCAACATGGAGGCTCCCAGGAGGTAACTCTTAGGCACCCTGCAGCTCTAGGCCTAGTTCTTCTTTCAGGCACACAGTCTCACAAGCATAGTTATTAGCATCAAGGGCTCCCTGTTGGACTATCATTCCTATTGGTCTTAGCCATTGCACTTGGGGGATTGTTGCTTTTCCATTAGGGAATGTGACAGAGCTCCCCTGGCCAGGAACACAGCATTCCCCCAGCTGTCATTTCCAACTGTAACCACTATGAAAATATCCAAACATTTTTATGCACCCCGCACATATGCCCTGGAGAACTCCCTCCCAAGCACATGCCCCCCCACCAATAACACCGCACACCAATATTCCTCCCCTGCCACCATTGAACCCCTCTGTGGTCCAAAACCTCCCTGAAAATGAAGCCCAATATATTGCTAGGTTCCATTAATAGTAAAATCGAATATAGTGATGGGTTTAAAGGTTAGATATAGAATACATACTAATTTAGAAAAATTAAAGTAAAAATAAATTGGGGTATCAAAAATTAAAAAATGAAAAAGCTTTATTTTCGATGTTTTGCCTTCTATCACTGCAATAAGTGTTGCCCTGTATGCACACCGGGAAGGCAACTTCTTCCATCTCTTCCTCAGTATCTATGTCCTTTCTTTTTCTTTCTTTTTTCCTAATTATTAAGCTTGTCTTCACAAAAGTTTTAGACCACAGTAATTCATATATACAATATACGGTACTCCCACATATTCAACATCAGACACTTTGTCCCTTCCCCAGCAATAATCTTTTTTCATGTTCATACTATATTTACTGCAACTGATGTACAGATATTGAGACAATAGCTTTCAAACAAGGTTACACTTGGGTTTATATTGTGGTTTATATTTTAGACTATACAATTTTCTAAATTTTTAGTTATCTTATGTTTTACATTATGATTTACATTTTATTTTATTTTTTTTTATTTTTTATTTTTTAATATTTATTTATTATTATTATTTTTAATTACATTAAAAAAAATATATGAGGTCCCATTCAACCCCACCGCCCCCGCCCCCCACTCCCCCCACAGCAACACTCTCTCCCATCATCGTGACACATCCATTGCACCTGGCAAGTCCATCTCTGAGCATCACTGCACCCCATAGTCAACGGTCCACATCATAGCCCAGACTCTCTCACGTTCCATCCAGTGGGCCCTGGGGGGATCTACAGTGTCCCGTAATTGTCCCTGAAGCACTATCCAGGACAACTCCACGTCCCGAAAACGCCTCCTGATTTACATTTTAGACTATAGGCCCCTATACATTTTTGGTGTAATTTAACATGTCCTATATCCATCCTTGCATAATCTTGTGGAACACTTCTATTGCCCCACAGTTACACTGATTCCACCTATTCAATACCTCTTTCCCCCTCCCCTCAGGACCCACAGTGACAATCATTCTTCATTGCTTGAAGGGCCATGTTCAGAGATACTTGCAACAATGTTGAGGGCTTGACATGCTCGACTGCACTAATGCATTGAGAGCTACCATTTCGCTTGAGAGATACAACTCCCTCTATTTGAGAACATCAGTCCTCCTCAGGATGTGGGTATACCTTCACTCTCATTGTATGGGTTTCCATCCAATGATATAACCCTCTATGACAAAATGAGCACTGACCCACTCTCTAGAAGCCTGTCCTGTGTCAGATTCTCCCCTTTAAACATCTTAAACAGGTCACCTTCCTTATTATATTTTTGAAACAGTTTTCTCAACATTATACTCTCAACCACATACCTGACAATCTCCTATGTTCATATGTTCCCCCACCCTCCCCCCAATTTCTTGGTCCATCTGACCCATCCTCCCATCCCTAGCCCCCCTCAAGCCCACAAAGCCCCACCCAAAGGTATCAATATGTCCCCATTTTATTCCTTCCCTGTACAAATACTTACCTCCAGCTTATCATAGATTTCACCCAGGTAGGTGTCAGCTCGCAACCTTCCTCTACCCCCCAAATTCCTTTAAGCCTATCATCCAGTCTCTAGGTCTCTCAGGCAGCTTGGTTTACTTATTTCCTATCATTGAGGTCATGTAGTATTTGTCCTTCAATGCCTGGGTTGCTTCACTCAACATAAGGTTCTCAAGATTCATCCATGTTATCACGTGTGTTTGTAGTGTATTTGTTCTTAAAGCCGAGTAGTATTCCATTGTATGTATATACCACATTTTATTTATCCATTCATCTGTTGGTGGGCATTTGGATTGTTTCCAGCTTTTGGCAATAGTGAACAATGCTGCTATGAACATTGGTGTGCATATATCGGTTTGTATCCTTGTTTTCAGTTCTACTGGGTAAATACCCAGCAGTGGAATTGCTGGGTCATATGGCAAATCTATAGCTAGTTTTTTGAGAAACCACCAAACTGTCCTCCAGAATGGCTGGATCTTTCTGCATTCCCACCAGCAGTGGATGAGTGTTCCCATTCCTCCACATTCTCTCCAGCACTTGTAGTCTTCTTTTTTTCCATAGCTGCCAATCTTATGGGAGTAAGATGGTATCTCATTGCAGTTTTGATTTGCATTTCCCTAATAGCTGGAGATTTGGAGCATTTTTTCATGTGGTATTTAGCCATTTGTATTTCTTCTTTGGAGAAGTGTCTGTTTAAATCTTTTCTCTATTTTTAAAATGGTTTGTCTTTTTATTTTCAAGATATAGGAGTTCCTTATATATGCAGGATATAAGTCTCCTATCAGATATATGGTTACCAAATATTTTTTCCCATTGTGTAGGTTCTCT
This sequence comes from Dasypus novemcinctus, assembly GCF_030445035.2. NCBI lineage: Eukaryota > Metazoa > Chordata > Mammalia > Cingulata > Dasypodidae > Dasypus > Dasypus novemcinctus. The sequence continues at coordinate 14,215,574 of NC_080678.1, forward strand.
TTTCACTTTCATGACAAACTCCTTTGAGGTGCAGAAAACTTTAATTTTGAAGAAGTCCCATTTATCTATTTGTTCTTTTGCTGCTCGTGCTTTGGGTGTGAAGTTCATGAAGCCGTTTCCTATTACAAGGTCCTGTAGATGGTTCCCAACATTGCTTTCCAAAGTCTTTATGGTCTTAGCTCTTATATTTAGGTCTTTGATCCATCTTGAGTTGATTTTTGTATAAGGTGTGAGTTATTAATCCTCTTTCATTCTTTTACATATGGATATTCAGTTCTCCTGGCACCATTTGTTGAAGAGGCCATTCTCTCCCAGTTGAGAGGATTTGGTGGCCTTATCGAATATTATATGACTGTATATATGAGGATCTATATCAGAACTCTCAATTTGGATCCATTGGTCAGTGTGTCTATCCTGTGCCAATACCATGCTGTTTTCACTACTGTAGCTTTGTAGTATGTTTTGAAGTCAGGTAGTGTGTTTCCTCCAATTTCATTTTTCCTTTTCAATATGTCTTAGGCTATCAGGGCCTCTTTCCTTTCCAAATAAATTTCATAGCTAGTTTTTCTAGTCCACTAAAGAATGCTGTGTTGATTTTTATTGGGATTGCATTGAATGTGTAGATCAGTTTTGGTAGGATAGACATCTTAATAATATTTACTCTTCCTATCCATGAACAGGGAATATTCTTCCATTTATTTAGATCTCTTTGATTTCCTTGAACAGTGTTGTGTAGTTTTCTGTGTATAAGTCTTTTACATCTTTAGTTAAATTTATTCCTAGGTACTTGACTTTTTTATTTACTATTGTAAATGGTATTTGTTTCTTGATTTCCTCCTGAGATTGCACATTATTGGTGTACAGAAATGCTACTGATTTTTGCACATTGATCTTATAACCTGCAACTGTACTGAACTCATTTATGAGTTCTAGAACCTTTCTTGTAGACTTCTCAGGGTTTTCTATGTATAGGATCATGTCATCTGCAAATAATGAAATTTTGACTTCTTCCTTTCCAATTTGGATGTCTTTTATATCTGGTTCTTGCCTCAGTGCTTGAGCAAGTACTTCTAAAACAATGTTAAATAGAAGGGGTGATAGTACGCATCCTTGTCTTGTTCCTGATCTTAGAGGGAATGATTTTAGGATTTCACTATTGTATATGATGTTGGCTATGGGATTTTCATACATACTCTTTATCATGTTCAGAAAATTTCCTTGTATTCCGATCTTTTGCAGTGTTTTTATCAAGAAAGTGTGCTGTATTTTGTCAAATGCTTTTTCTGCATCTATAGATATGGTCATGTGATTTTTTTCCCTTCAATTTGTTTACATGGTGTATTACATTGATTGATTTTCTTATGTTGAACCATCCTTGCATAGCTGGAATGAATCCCACTTGGTTGTGGTGTATAATTCATTTAATGTGTTGTTGAATACGATTAGCAAGTATTTTGTTAAGTATTTTTGCATCTAGGTTCATTAGAGAAATTGGTCTGTAATTTTCCTTTCTTGTGGTGTCTTTGTTTGGCTTTGGTACTAGGGTAATGTTGGCATCATAGAAGGAGTTGGCAATGTTCCTTCTGTTTCGATTTTTTGGAATAGTTTCAGCAGGATTGGTGTTAGTTCTTTCCGGAATGTTTTGTAGAATTCACCTGTGAAGCCGTCTGGCCCTGGGCTCTTCTTAATTGGGAGGTTTTTAATGACTGATTCTATCTCTTTACTTGTGATTGGTTTGTTAAGATCATAAATTTCTTCTTTTGTCAATAGAGGCTGCTCATGTGTTTCTAGGAATTTGTCCATTTCCTCTAAGTTGTCCTTATTGTTGGAATATAGTTTTTCAAAGTATCCTTTTATGAGAGTCTTTATTTCTGTGGGGTCAGTGGTGATATCTCCTTTCTCATTTCTTATTTTGAGTATTTGCATCTTCTCTTTTTTTCTTTGTTAGTCTAGCTAAGGGTTTGTTAATTTTATTGATCTTCTCAAAGAACCAGCTCTTGGTTTTGTTTATCTTTTCAAGTGCTTTCTTATTTTCTATTTCATTTAGTTCTGCTCTTATCTTTGTTATGTCTTTCTTTCTTCTTCCTTTGGGGTTACTTTGTTGTTTTTTTTTACTAATTCCTCCAAGCGTGTAGTTTGCTCTTCAATTTTAGCTCTTATTTTTTGATGTATGAATTTCTGGCTATAAATTTCCCTCTCAGTACTGCTTTTGCTGCATCCCATAAGTTTTGGTATGTTATCATTTTCATTAGCTTCATGGTAGTTATTAATTTCTTTTGAGATTTCCTCCTTAACCCACTGTTTTTCTAAGAGTGTGCTGTTTAATTTCCATATCTTGGGGCAAAATCTGGGCCTCTGGTCCTTTCAGATTTCTAACTTCACTCCACTGTGGCCAGAGAAATTATTTTGTATGATTTCAATCTTTCTGAATTCATTGAGGCTTTCTTTGTGGCCTAGCATAAGGTCTATCTTGGAGAATGATCCATGTGAACTTGAGAAAAATGTATATCCTGCCGTATTTGGGTGTAATGTTCTGTATATGTCTATTAAGTCCAGCTCCTCTAATATACTGTTCAAAGTTTTTGTTTCTTTATTGATTCTCTTTTGAGATGTTCTGTCCAAAGTTGATAGTGATGTATTAAAGTCTCCCACTATAATTGTAAAGGCATCTATTCTTTCACTTAATTTTTCCAGTGTTTTCCTAATCTATTTGGAGGCACCCTTGTTAGGAGCATAAATGTTTATAATTGTTTGTTCTTCTTGAAAGATTATCCGTTTCACTAATATGTAGTGTCCATCTTTGTCTCTCACAATTGTTTTGCATTTAAAGTCTATTTTGTCCAATATTAATATAGCTACTCCTGCCCTTTTTTGGTTATTGTTTGCTTGTAAGATTGTTTTCCAGCCATTCACTTTCAACTTCCTTGAATCCCTGGGTCTAAGATGAGTTTCTTGTAGACAACATATAGATAGGTCATATTTCCTTATCCAATCTTCCAATCTGCATCTCTTAACAGGTGAGTTTAATCCATTGACATTTAGTGTTAATTCAGTAAATGTGTAATAAGGGCTGCTTTCTCGTTGGCATACTCTCTTAGTTTCTGTTAATCTGTGAATATTTTGACCTCTCCATCATTTTTGAATGCTAGCTTTGCTGGATAGAGTATTCGTGGTTGGAATTTCTTTTCTTTTAGTACCTTGACTATGTCATACCACTGTCTTCTTGCCTCCATGGTTTAGATGAGAGATCAGCACTTAATCTTATGGAGCCTCCCTTGTATGTGATGGTTCTCTTTTCTCTTGCTGCTTTTAGTATTTTCTCTTTGTCTTGTGCATTGGATAATTTGACAAGTATATGTCTTGGGGTAGGACTGTTGGGATTTATGCTGTTTGGGGTACATTGTGTTTCCTGAACATGTACATCCATCTCCCTCAATAGGTTTGGGAAGTTTTCAGCCATTATTTCCTCTATCATCCCTTCTGTCCCCTTTCCCTTCTCTTCTCCTTCTGGGATGCCTATAATGCATATGTTTGTGCGTTTTGCATTGTCATTCAGATCCCTAAGTCCCTGCTGGATTTTTCTAACTTTTTATCAATTAATTCTACTATCTTGTTTGATTTCAGATGTACTATCTTCCATATCATTAATTCTTTCCTCTGCCTCTTCAAATCTGCTGTTATTTGCTGAGAGTGTATTTTTGATTTCTTGGATTGTGCTATTGATCCCCATCATCTCTGTGATCTTTTTGTGCATGATTACAATTTCTTCTGTGTGCTCTCCAAATGTTTTCTTAATGTGCTTAATCTCTTCCTTCACTTCATTGAATTGGTCCATGATACCTGTTTTGAGAGCTTTAATTACTTGTTCAGTGTTCTACTTCTCTTCCTCGTTTTCAGTTTGTTCATTGTATTGGGCCTTGTTTTCCAGATTATTGGTATGGTCTGTAGTTTTTTGTTGCTGTCTGGTCATCATTTTATCTTGTTGGGTTTATTCTGTTGATTATCTTCTTATTCTAGCTTTGGGGTTTAACTAGTTGTTGTTTTTGTGTGCGTGTTAAGTCTTTTCTTTGTCACTTTTTTCTTCTTATTCTATTTCCTTGTTGTTGGCTAAGTTCCCTCAAAGGAAAATATTAGATCCAGAGAAAGCAAATGGGTAAGAAAAGAAAAATATAATAGTAGTATTGATAGTGAGTGTTAGCAGAAGAACCATGTGAGATCTAGCAGAATGTATATAGAACTCATGGAAGCTGTGTATAGTTATAACCGTAAAAAAGTGGAGTACCTATAATGAGATATTAAACTGACTATGGGGAGGAATATACTATGAATTAAATGGTTAGTGTGGTCAGGAGAGAGGGAAAAACAAAAGAGAGGACAATAACATAAAGAGTGAATAAATGATAGAAAACAGATTAAAGGTATTAGAGATAAAAAGTCAGAAATATTGGGGGCTAAACAGAGAGAGGTGAAATGTAAGAGAAACAATAAATGACGGAGGAGAGAATGATGTAAAGGAAAGGGGATAGCATTGGTAGCCAAAATCAGTACGCACAGAAAAGAGAAAATTGAGGATGAGGAAGCACAGTAAATAAGAAATGTTGCTTACAGCACTAATATAAAAAAAGAAAAAAGGAAGAAAAAAAAAGGAGAAAAAAGAGAGGAGGGGAAAAAAAGCAGTGAGAGGGGAGAAAAAAAGAAAAGGAATAAAAAAGGTGGGGGGGGGGGAATAAAGAAAAAACAAGAAAACAGACTGACAAAAAAGACCAGACAAGGCCCCAGGCAAAGAATCCTCTTTGCAATTGAATAAACTGCTTAGGAGTCTGACCTTTCCCCTTCCTCACTTCCTTCTCTCCCAAGGCAGCAGAAAGGCTGCATGAGGGCTCCTGTAGGAAATTCAAATGGATCCCTGGTGAACCAACTCACCTGAGAAAATAATGGCTCTTAATTTCTTGAGAGAGGTGGCGGACTTGGCCCAGTGGTTAGGGTGTCCGTCTACCACATGGGAGGTCCATGGTTCAAACCCTGGGCCTCCTTGACCCGTGTGCAGCTGGCCCATGTGCAGTGCTGATGCGTGCAAGGAGTGCCCTGCCACGCAGCGGTGAACCTGTGTAGGGGAGCCCCATGCACAAGGAGTGCGCCCTGTAAGGAGAGCCGCCCAGCACGAAAGAAAGTGCAGCCTGCCCAGGAATGGTGCTGCACACACTGAGAGATAACGCAGCAAGATGACGCAACAGAAAGAAACACAGATTCCTGTGCTGCTGACAACAACAGAAGCGGACAAAGAAGACGCAGCAAATAGACACAGAGAACAGACAACCGGGGTTGGGGGGAAGGGGAGAGAAATAAATAAATAAATCTTTAAAAAAAAATTTCTTGAGAGAGCACCCACCCCTTGCCAGGAACCCTAAATATGCTATTGGAAGCCTGTAAATCACGCCCTACTGTCCCTCTCCCTTAGGTGTGCTACAAGGGGGCTGGTTAATTTTCTGACTCCACCTTCTCCCAGACCAAGTTTCCTATCCCAGGGCATTTAGGTAAATTGTGCTCTTTCACCAGATTTGCCTCTTCTCTATTCCTAGGCTCTCCCCAAGTCAGCTAATATCTCCTCCAAACTCAATAAAAAGGGGAGAGGGTTCCAGAAAATTGAACCTACACTTCTTGGCCCCTCTTCACCTCCCACCTAAACTCTCTCACTTCTGGAGTTAGTCCACGTCTGGAGGGGTAGGGCAATGCCGGGTTTCTGGGAGTGCTGGGCTCAGGAAACAGTGGCCCGGGAGAATGTAGACTTGGGGTATTTAGCGTAGGCCACGGGGGTTCTGGGGGCAAAGCCTTGAGGTTCACGAGTTTGGGGGACACAGGGCTTGGAAACTCTGCCCCAAGACCAGCAGTTCTCAGTGAACGCAGCAGCTCTTAGCCCTAGGGGGGAGGGATGTACCTTCCCACGGCTTCCGCGTTCAGTGTTAGAAACCCACAGTTCTACCTTCAGCAAGCACCAATTCTGCAACAGTCTCTCCAGATCGATGTCCAGACATCTCCTGCCCTGCAGGTTCCCGAAACAACCTGCTCCGGTAGGACTCCGTCACCACACAGCCAGTCTTTTATAAGAGAGATGACGACCGTGTACTTACTCAGATGCCATCTTGCCCCTCCTCTCACATTATTTCTTTTAAATTGTGGAAACATAGAACATAAATCTTCCCATCCCAAAGCCTCCCAAGCATACAAACCCAGTGGGATTAATCACATTCACAATGTTGCAGTACCCTTCCACTAGTCATTATTAGAACTTTCTGTTCACCCCAAATAAAAACTCTATGCTCATTTATCTCTTCTCCCAATCTTGGAAACTACTCTGTTTTCCCTTTGAGTTTGTATATTCTCTGATATTTCCTTTGTGGTTACCATGAGTCTTAAATTTAACATCCTAAATCTGTAACAACTAATTTTCTTTGATACTAACCTAACTTCATTAGCATACATAAATTATGTTCCTATAACCCTCTGTCCACCACTTTCATGTCGTTCTTGTCAGGTTTATACATTATGAATCTAAAACCTCTAATTTCTTATTACATATTATGTACTAGCCTTTTAGATTCTGTAGGAATTTAAAAATGGAGTTACAAACCCAAATCACAATGGTACTAGCAATTATATTTACCCCTGTCATTACCTTTACCAGAGATCTTTATTTTTCCATGCTGCTTTGATCTATGTTCTGATACCCTTTCTTTTCAACCTTCAGAACTCTCTTTAGCATCTTTTGTAGGGTCAGTCTAGTGGTGAACACTCCTCAGCTTTTCATTATCTGGGAATGTCTTAATCTTATTTCTAAAAGACAGTTTTGCTGGATACATAATTCTTTGTTGGCAATTTTTTGCTTTCAGTACTTTAAATATGTCACCCCACTGCCTTTTTGCCTCCATGGTTTCTGATGAGAAATCAGCATTTAATCTTTTTTTTTTTAAAGCAGTTTTATTGAGGTATATTCACATACCATGCAATCTATCCACAGTGCATGACCAATGGCTTTTAGTATATTCACAATGTTGTGCATTCATTACCACAAAAAGTTTTCAAACAATTTTATTACTCCAAAAAGAAAAAGTCCACACTCCTTAGCAGTTACCTCTGAATCCCTCTATCCTTCCCCAGCTTTACATAACCACTAATCAAATTTCATCTTTATAAATTGATTTATATTTACATTTTCCATAAATTGAAGCAAATGATATGTAGTACTTTGTGTCTAGTTTCTTTCACTTAGCATGATTTTTGTCTGATATTATAATCATGTAACATTAACATATGTTTGCTCAGTTTCAAAGAAAAACAGTCTTATATATGCAATATTACAGATATTCATATTTCACATGAGGTTTTACTATGCTGTTCAGTTCCATGTTGCATTTTTTTTTAGCTTTCCTTCTAGTAATATACATGACCTTAGACTTTCCCTTTCAACCACTGCCATACCCATATAATAGCACTGCTACTTACAAACCTTATGCTGTGCTTTCACCTGTTCTATTCACTTCCAAAGATTAACACACTTCCTTTTTACCAATTCTGCACAAGTTAACCTTCAGCTTTCCATTTCTAACCTCATTTTATTTTCTGGTGACCGATATTCAAGTTATAAACTCCATGAGATTACACAAAATATCTAGCTCATAATAGCACAATCATACAGTGTTTGTCCTTTTGTGTCTTTTCATTCAATATAATGTCTTCCATGTTCATCCACATTGTCAAATGCTTCACAGTTTCATTTCTTCTTAAAGCTAGCTGCATAATATTCCATCATGAGTATACACCACAGTTTGTTTATCCATTCATTGGTTGATGGACACCTGGGTTGTTTCATCTTTGGTCAATTGTGAATAATGCCACTATGATGATAATCAGTATGGAGATGCCTGTTTGTGTCACTGATCTCAGTTTTTCTGGGTGTATACCCACTAGTGGTATTGCCAGGTCACATGGCAAATCTATATTCAACTTCTTTAGGAACTGCCAAATAGTCCCCCACAGTGGCTGTACCATTCTGCATTTCCACCAACAGTGAATAAGTGTTCATTTCTCTCCACATCCTCTCCAATACTTGTAGATTTCTGTCTTAATAGTAGCCATTCTGGCAGGTGTGAAATGATTTCTCATTGTAGTTTTGATTTGCATTTCCCTAATCACTAGTGATGTTGAACATTTTTTCAAGTTTTTTTTTTTTTGCCATTTATATTTCTTCTTTGGACAAATGTTTATTCAAGTTTTTTGCCCATTTTTTAATCTTGTTGTCTTTTTATTGTTGAGTTGTAGCATCTCTTTATATATTTACATATCATAGATATTAAACCTTTATTAGATATGTCATTTCCAAATATTTTCTCCCATTGGGTTGGCTGCCTTTACACTCCTTTGATAAAGTTCTGTGAGGTGCAAAAGTGTTTAATTTTGAGGAGGTTCCATTTATCTATTTTTTCTTTCATTGCTCATGCCTTGGGTGTAAGATCCAAGAAACTACCACCTACCACAAGATCTTTAAGATGCTTCCCTACATTTTCTTCCAGTAGTTTTATGGTCCTGGCTTTTATATTTAAGTCTTTGATCCATTTTTTCCCCTCATTTGATTCATTTTGAGTTGATTCTTGTATAGGGAGTGAGACGTGGGTCCTTTTTCATTCTTTTGGTTTTGGATATCTTGTTCTCCTAGCACGATTTGTTCAAGACAATGTTTTGTCCTGTTAACAATGACTTGCTAATTTTGTTGAAAATCAGTTGACTGTAGAGGTGAGGATTTATTTCTGGACTCTTCAATTCTATTTCACCAATTGATGTGTCTATCTTTATGCCAATACTATGCTCTGTTGACCACTGTAGCTTTGTAATATGTTTTGAGGCCAGGCAGTAAAAGTCCTTCCCATTGCTCTTCTTTTTTAGAATGTTTTTGGCTATTTGGGGCACTATCTCTTCCAAATAAATTTGATAATTGCCTTTTCTAATTCTGTAAGGTAGGCTGTTGGAATTTTGATTGAATCTATAATCAGTTTGGGTAGGATAGACATCTTCATATTTAATCGTCCAATCCATGAACTCAGAAAGTCTTCCCATTTGTTTAGGTCTTCTTTGATTTATCATAGCATTGTTTTGTACTTTTTAAAAATACAGGTCCTGTACTTCTTTGGTTAAATTGATTCCTAGGTTTTGAGTCTTTTTGTTGTAAATGGAATTTTCCCCTCTCATTTCCTCCTTGGATTTTTCAATACTAATGTACATAAACATTACTGGTTTTTGTGTGTTGATCTTGTATCCTGCCACTTTTCTAAACTCATTTATTTGCTCTGATAGCTTTGTTGTAGACATTTCAGAATTTTCTAAATACAGGATCATGTCATCCATGAACAGTGAGAGTTTTACTTCCTCTTTTCCTATTTGGATGTCTTTTTTTTCTTTTTTCCTTGTCTAATTGCTCTAGCTAGAACTTCTAGCACAATGTTGAATAACAGTGGTGACTGTAGGCCTCTTTGTCTTGATCCCAATCTTAGAGGGAAAGTTTTAACTTTTCCCCATTGAGTACAAAGTTGACTGTGGGTTTTTTTATATATTCCTTTTATCATATTGAGGAAGTTTCCTTCTATTCCTATTTTTTGAAGTGTTTTTTTTTTTAAAGATTTGTTTATTTATTTTCCCTCTTCCCCTCCTCCCACCCTGCTGTTTTTGCTGTCTTTGTTGTCTTCTCCTCTTCTTTTCTCTCCCCTAGGATTCACTGGGATTCGATCCTGGAGACCTCTGATGGGCAGAGAGGTTCCCTGTCAATTTTGCCACCTCAGTTCTGATTTCTGCTGCACTTAATCTTGACTTCCCCCTTGTCTCTCTTGTTGTGTCATCATCTTGCTGCATGACTCACTTGTGAAGGGCACTGGCTTACCACGTGGGCACTTGTGCTGGCACTCCTGTGGGCACTGACTCACCACACGGGCACTCGCAAGGGCACTGGCTTGCCTCACATGTTTTCTCTTCTTCTTTCTCACCGGGAGGCCCCAGGGATCAAACCCCGGTCCTCCCATATGGTAGGCAGAAGCTCTATCACTTGAGCCACATCTACCCTTGAAGTGTTTTTATCAAAACCGTATGCTGGATTTTGTCTAAATTCTTTTTTGCATTGATGGAGATGATCATGTGTTTTTTCCCCCTTCAATTTGTTAATGTGGTGTGTTATATTAATTGATTTTCTTATGTTGGACCAGCCTTACATACCCGGAATAAATCGTACTTAGTCATTATATATAAGTCTTGATATGCTGTTGGATTTGATTTGCAAGTTTTTTGTTGACAATTTTTGCATCTATGTTCATTAGAGAGATTGGTCTGTAATTTTCTTTTCTTGTAGTATCTTTATCTGGTTTTGGTATTAGTGTGATGCTGGCTTCATAAAATGTGTTGGGTTATTTTCCTTCCTCTTCAATTTTTTGGAAGAGTTTAAACAGGATTGGTGTTAACTCTTTTTGAAATGCTTGATAGAATTTACCTGTGAAGCCATCTGGTCCTGGACTTTCCTTTGCTGGGAAATTTTTGATGACAGATTTAATCTCTAAATGTGATTAGTTTGTTAAGTTCTTATATTTCTTGTAGCATCAGTGTAGGTTTTTTGTGCATTTCTAGGAATTTGTCCATTTCACCTAGGCTGTCTAGTTTGTTGGCATACAGTTTCTTATAATATCCTCTTATGATTCTTTTTGTTTCTGTGGGATCAGTCATAACTTCCCGCTTTTATTTCTGGTTGTATTTATTTGCATCTTCTCTCTTTATTTTCTTCTGTCAGTCTAGCTAAGGGTTTGTCAATGTTACTGATTTTCTCAGAGAACCAGCTTTTGGTTTTGTTGATTTTCTCTATTGCTTTTTTGTTCTCAATTTCATTTATTTCTGCTCTAATCTTTGTTATTTCTTTTCTTCTGCATGCTTTGGGAATGGTTTGCTGTTCTATTTCTAGTTTCTCCAATTGTTCAGTTAGATCTTCAATATTAGCTCTTTCTTCTTTTTTTAAATATAGGCATTTAGGGCTATAAATTTCCCTCTTAGCATTGCCTTCACTGTACCCCATAAATTTTGAAAAAGTTGTATTCTCGTTTGCATTCATCTCAACATATTTACTAATTTCACTTACAATTTCTTCTTTGACCCATTGATTGTTAGGAGTGTTCTGTTCAACCTCCACACATTTGTGAATTTTCCCTTTTATGGTCTATTATTGATTTCCAGTTTTGTTCCATTATGTTTTGAGAAGGTGCTTTGTATAAATTCAATTTTTAAAATATTTATTGAGACCTGTATTGTGCCCTAGTGTGTGGTCTATCCTGGAGAAAGGTTCATGAGCCTTTGAGAAAAATATATAACCCTCTGATTTCAGAAGCAAAATTCTGTATATGTCTGTTAGGTATAGTCCATTTATCATATTGTTCAAGTTCTCTGTTTCCTTGTTGATCTTCTGTCTAGTGTTCTATCTAATGATGTGAGTGGGGTGCTGAAGTCTCCAGATATTACTGTAGAGATGTTTATTTCTCCCTTCAGCTTTGCCAGAGTCTGCCTCATTTACTTCAGGGCACACTGGTTAGGTGTTTATGACTTATTTCTTCCTGGTGAATTGTCCCCTTTAATATATAATTACCTTCTATCTCTCATCACTTTTTTTGCATTTAAAGTCTATCTTGTCTGATATCAGTATAGCTACTCCTGCTTTTTTTTGGTTACTGTTTCTGTGGAGTGTCTTTTTCCAATCTTTTACTTTCAGCCCATTTGTATCCCTGGGTCTAAGGTGAGTCTTGTGTAGGCAGCATATGGATGGCTCATTTTTAAAAATCCATTCAGCCTATATCTTTTATTTGGGAGTTTAATTCATTCACATTCAATGATATACTGTAAATTCGTTATTTACTTCCACCATTTTATTCTTTGGTTTTCATATATCTTTTTTTTTTTTTTTAAAGATTTATTTATTTATTTAATTCCCCCCCCCCCTCCCCTGGTTGTCTGTTCTTGGTGTCTATTTGCTGCGTCTTGTTTCTTTGTCCGCTTCTGTTGTCATCAGCGGCACAGGAAGTGTGGGCGGTGCCATTCCTGGGCAGGCTGCTTTTTCTTTTCACGCTGGGCGGCTTTCATCATGGGCGCACTCCTTGTGCGTGGGGCTCCCCCACGCGGGGGACACCCTTGCGTGGCACGGCACTCCTTGCGAGCATCAGCACTGCATATGGCCAGCTCCACACGGGTCAAGGAGGCCCGGGGTTTGAACCGCGGACCTCCCATATGGTAGACGGACGCCCTAACCACTGGGCCAAAGTCCGTTTCCCTGTTATATCTTATTTTCATCTGTCTTTTAACTCTTTTGGTTATCTTCTCTGCTATTCTCGCCTCCTAACTCTCCTCTGAGCCTCTCTTTCCTGTCTTTTTCTTTAGGGCTGTCAATCTCCCTTTGATATTTCCTGCAAAGTGGATTCTTTTTTACAAACTCTCTTAGTTTCTGTTTATTTGTGAATATTTTAAATTTACCTTCATATTTGAAGGACAATTTTGCTGGGTAATGAATTCTTAGCTGGCAGTTTTTCTCTTTCAGTATCCTAATTGTATCATAGCACTGTCTTCTCACCTCTATGGTTTCTGATGAGGAATCCACACCAGATCTTACTGGGCATCACTTGTATGTGATGGTTTGTTTCTCCCTTGCTGCTCTAAGAACTTTCTCATTATGTTTGATGTCTGACATTCTGACTAGTTTGTATCCTGCAGTAGGTCTATTTGGATTTATTCTGATTGGGGTACACTGTGCTTCTTGAACATGTGAGTGCATTTCTATCACGAGAGTTGGGAAATTTTCTGCTCTTATTCCCTCAGATATTCTTTCTGCCCCTTTGTCATTTTTTTCTCCTTCTGGAACTCCCATGACATAGATGTTCTTGTGTTTTGTGTTATCATTAAACTTCCTGAGTCCCTGCTCAATTTTTCCATTCTTTTCTCTCCTTAATTTCAGCTCTTCTGTCTTCTGTATACCTTATTCTTTCTTATATCATTTTGAGTCTGCTGTTATATGCTTCTAGTGTGTTTTGTATCTCACCTATTGTGTCCTTCATTCCCATGAACTGTTATGTTCCTGTTCAGGTTTTCAAATTATTCTTCATGACATATTCTTGATGTCCTTTATCTCTTTAGTCATATTATCTTTTAACTCATTAGTTTGACTTTGGAAATTTGTATGAATCTCATTTATTGTCTCAAATCCTGTTTTTCATCTGGGGCTTTGATATAATCCTTTGTTTGGACCATTTCTTCCATTTTCTTAGTATGGCTTGTCATTTTTTTCTGATATCTAGGCATCTGATTATAAAGGTTACTCTGATGCTCAATTTATCCTTTGTAGGGATTTAGTGGCAGAAGGCTGTGTGTTACTGCTTCTTTGATTCTTGGTTCAATCTGTTCTGGTTCTTTTGGATTGTCCAGTTGTTCAAATATGGACGCTGGACCCAGTAATGGGTTGCAGACCTGCTTCAAAGGGCCTTGGGGAGGGAGGCTGTAAAGGCCAGAAAAAACTGCTCTTATTTACTTTTAATTTCCTTACATGTACTTCCTTTGTTGGGCAGCAGATGGCGCGCTTTGGCAGCCCTCTCAGTTCAAAGCATAGTGGAGTGTGTTTGCTGCAAAACAGGAGCCTCATAATTCAAACTTTTTTCAGAGGTTGTTCTCTAACCTTTGCTGGAAGATCCCTCTCTTTTCATGGGTAGGAAATACTTCCACTTTCTTCTGTGTCCTCAACAACCAGTCCTGGTCAGTAGGAAGGGTGGCTTAGAGGGTCAAAATTTTGTGGGTTAAAAGTTGAGTCAGCCTTAGGCTGTGTCCCTCTCTCTCCTGTTTCCTGGGAAGGTGGATCTCTGTGACTCCCCTTATCTGTAGCAGCCAGCCCAATGCCTGAGATTTCAACATTGGGTGGGGAAGGGTGCCAGCAGCTGCAGGTTTAACTCACAGTTTTACCATCGAGTTTCTTTTCCTGTGCCCCTCTCTCTTTTAGGCAGTGTCCAACCTTCCTGTGGTCCTAAACCTTAAATCATATTTTCCCAGGTCATTTCTGCATGTCCTCTATTTTTTCTGGAAGAAGAGAGAGTGCTCTGTCTTTCTACTCTGCCATGTTCCCAGAAGAAGTCAGCATTTAATCTCATTGAAGCTCCCTTGTGACATGTTGCTTCACTCTTGTGACTTCCACAATCCCATTTGTTTTGATACCAACTTAATTTCAATAGTATATGTAAACTATATTCCTATATTCCTCCATCCCCTTTTATGTAGTTATCAAAAATTACAGGTTTATACATTTGTGAATCCAAAACCACTGATTTCTCATTGCATTTTATGCATTTCCCTTTTAGATCCTATAGGAAGTAAAGTTATGAACCAAAGATACCATAATACTGGCATTTATATTTACCTATGTCGTTACCCTTACCATAGATCTTCATTTCTTCATGTGGCTTTGATCTATCGTCTATTGTCCTTTCAACCTGGGGATTTCTCTTTAGCCTCTCTTAAAGGGCTGGTCTAGAGATGACAAACTCCCACAGCTTTGGTTTATCTGATGTCATTCCACTTCCTTCCTCCCTCCATGGTTTGTGTTAAGAAATCAGCACTTAATCTTATTGAGGCTCCCTTGTACTTGACCTGTTGCTTATGTCTTGCAGCTTTCAGAATTCTCCTTCTTTGGACTTTGACAACTGAATTATAATATGCTGCTGCATGGGTCTATTTGGGTTTATCCTGTTTGGAATTTATTGTACATCTTGGACAGGTACATTCATCTTTCATTCAATTTTGGAAGTTTTCAACCTTTATTTCTTTGAATATTCTTTATGCCCTTTCTATCTTCTTTTCCCAGAACTCCTACAATGTGAATATTGGTATGCTCGATTGTATCCCACAAGTTCCTCAGGCTCTGTTCACTTTTTTTCATTCTTTTTTTCTTCTGCTCCTCAGACTGGATGATTTCAATTATCTCATCTTCAAATTTACTGATTCTTTCTTCTGCCAGCTCCAATCTACTGTTGAACCCCACCAGGGAATTTTTAATTTCTGTTGCTATGATCTTCAGCTCTGTTTGTTTCCTTTTCATAATTTCTGTCTTTCTATTGCTACTCTCTTTGCATTAACCTGTCATCTTCCTGATTTCCAGTAGTTCTTTGTCCATGTTTTCCTTTAGCTCTTTGAGCATATTTAGGACCACTTTGTTTGTTTGTTTCTTAAATCTTCTCTGGAATGTCTCAGGTCTGATCCTCCTCACCAATTTTTTAATCCTGTCCTTTGCCTGGGTCATGGTTTCCTGATTCTTTGTTTTGTAATCATTGATTGAACCTGGGAATTTTAATATCTTAATGTGTTATCACTTGAAATTTTGACTCTGAAGCATCTATTCTTAAGCTTGTATCCAGCTAGTGTTATGATGGAGCTTTCCTTGAATGCCAAGTGCTAACAACAAAACAGTAGGAATAAAAGAAAACATCTTTGCTAGTCTTTGTAGATTGACTTGTGCAAGTGCCCTCCTTCAGGCCTCTCCTTCCATGCTGAGTGTAGAGAATAGGTCCATGCCAAAGCATAGGGGCCACACTGGTCCTTTCTGTGCATTCATCTTGCTTTGGGTATGTGTGTGTGACCCTAGCAATCCTCTTGTTTACACAGTTCTGTATATTCCTCTTCCCTAGGAAATGGTTTCATCATGGTCTTGGGCACTGCAAGTCAGTAGGCCCTACAGCCAGCAACCCTTGCCCCAGGGAGTCACTTGACTGTTCTACCACAGCATTCTGCCACCTTCTATGGACAGGGCAAGTTCTGGAATGACAAATTCCTCAGGAACCAAAATACAGATGGGGCCAGGCATACATGCTTCCACTATGTGCATGAGGGTTATTCTACTTTCTCTGGAATGGGACCAAGGACCTGCACTGGGAGCATGGGCTGGAGGCACTGAGGGGCAAGGGAGAGGCTAGTCAGAGTGCCACACAATCCTATTGCTTTTAAGTGAACTTTTTCTTCATTTAGTGATTGCGCTGTTACTGCAGCCCTTTAACTGTTTTCTGCAGTTTTGAGAATGATGTTTCTGTCAGTTCTTGCTGTTTGTTCAGAGCTTCTGTGGGGGATGGAGCCCTGAAGCGTCTTACTCTGCCTTCTTAATTGGCAAAACTTTTTTCCCCTTTGGAACATCTTGGATTCTTAATATGTGAGTTTAACCTATTCACACACATGATTACTAATATGTATGGATATATTCCTTTTTATTTTGTTTTCTATTTATCATTTCTTAAAACCAAAAAAAGAAAACTTGTAATTTAAAAAATATTGTGTGATCACCACACAAATACATAAAATGCTTATGTTCAATTAAAGAATAATAAACAAAGCAAATACCCTATAACCACCATCCAGATTTTTACCCTTTCTTTTCATTCTCCACGCTTACCCATCCACATCCCAGGGTAGCTTTTAGTTCTCATTTTCTTAAAAACAAACTCTATATCAAGATTGAACATAGCATACTGCATGTCCCAGACAAAAACACTAAAAGATTATTTTTTTGGCATCTCCTCAGCATCATTTTCAATACTTTTCTCACCTAATTTTATCTCTTATTTCCCCATCCACCTATTCCCCCATTTTTTCTCCTGCCTACCCCACCTACTTGTCTTGCAGGTTCTCAGTTAGCTTCTCTGCTGGAGAAGATATGAAACTCATCCCTGAAGAGCTGCTTGCTAAAAAAAAAAAGGGTGGTTGGTAATGGCATTTTACTGGAAGGCTCCTAAAAATTACCAAATCTTAGAGACTGAAAGGAATGAATCTGGGAGGGCCTTCATTAGCCAGAATGCCTGCATTTGAATACCCTTCTGCCAGGTGCTAATCAGCATCTTATTGACCCTCTCCATGCTTTAGTATCCTTTCTGTGAAATGAGAATAAAAGCACCAGTCATAGGGCCGTTGAATGTTAACATGTATCAGGAGTTTAGAATAAAGCTGGCACACAGAGTACAAGAGATGTTAATTTTCATAATTATCATTCTAAATAGTTTAAAGAAATACTTTTGCATAGGATTGAACTTGGTAGTTTTCTACTTGAACTTTTCATGAGGATACACTAATAAAAACAGAAAAAGAGACACCTGAGATGGTTATACTTGTTGATAAGGAACTGGTCTTACTCATCTTTGCACCCTAGCTCAGAACCCATGGTATCTGGATATGTTGAGCACTCAGCAAATGTTGCTGAATGGTAAGAGAAAAAAAGGACTCGTATCTAGATTTCTAAACTAATACAGGAAATAATGGGGAACAGATAAGCTTAGATCTCTTAAGGCTTTAGATTATAGTGTATCATTGGGTAAAAACTGCAATCATGTATAATTCCCAAAAGTAATAATGTAAAACACAGGCATAAATATCAAATAATAGCTGCACTGGGAAGATGTGCTCAAAAGAGGTGACCTCTCTGTTGAAGAGCTCTTTATTTTGCCATTTTAAAAAAAGGTCCTCTGGCAAAATTTCCTTTAGCAGCAAGAATTTAAACTTGGTCTACATTGTAAGGTCTCTTCTCGGAAGACAAACAAAATTGGCTTACATGCAAGGTAAGAGAAAGACCTGGTATACACAGGTGTTTTATGTCTCTATCTTATAGGAAGATTACATCATTTCCTTATTTCATCTGTATGAGCAACAAACCATTTTGTTTATCAGAGTTGCAAAAATTCCTGGTTAACTTACTGCTTTTTCAATCTCCATAAAATACGATTTTGGAACATTGAATATATAGTATGATATATACCATTAAAACAAATTTTCACTTTATTAAAGATCAGCAAAAACACATCAGCAGGGATATACCTTGTGCATTTTCTAAACTACATCATAACCATAAAACCAAATGATGACCCACAATAATCTTCCCATTTGACATACACCTATTATACCTCGGGAGAGTTCTCCAAAGATTAGTGTATTTGGCAGGTGTTTAATATGTGCAAGTGATGACACTGATCAATCATACTTCTGAAATGTTATCAGTTAAATATAAAATATATCAAGAGATCAGATTTATCCTTTCCCTAACATGCTTATTTAACAGCAGTAACTATTTTAAGTAACTGTATGAATCTTGAAACATTTTTCAACATCTCTGATGCCTCCTTTTCAGAAATTCCCTACCCTCCATGGTCCAATCCCTTCTGAGAGGACATATAGCCAGAGGGGTCTGTTCTCCTGATGGAGAATCCCTGACACTAAAAAATTGTCACCAGCTATGTATTTCGATGATCTTTACATTCCTATAATTTGTATTGTGAAACAATGGATTTTTGCTTTCACGAATATGAAATTATTTTAATATTGAATATGCTTTTTAAAAATGCTTCAACCCTCTTTCTTCCCCCATTCCTTACAAGATTTTGATATCCTTGACTATGGGGCAAGGTAACCCCCTCAGAATCACGGAACTAAAACATAATTTCTGAATCATGACTCTAAAGTTCAGTAACCAATTTTGAGGAAATAGTATGCAATCTTGTATTAGTCAGCCAAAGGGGTGCGGATGCAAAATACCAGAAATTGGTTGGTTTTTATAAAGGGTATTTATTTGAGGTAGAAGTTTATAGTTACCAGGCCATAAAGCATAAGTTACTTCCCTCACTAAAGTCTATGGCCATGTGTTAGAGCAAGATGGCTGCCAATGTCTGCCAGGGTTCAGGCTTCCTGGGTTCCTCTCTTCCCCAGGCTTGCCTCTCTCCAGGGTCAGCTGCTCTGTTATCTCCACAAGGCCAGCTGTAGACTATTAGGTGAATGGCTTATTTCTCTTCCTGAGGACTTTTTCTTCATGACCAAGCTCCTCTGTGTGCTTACTTCCTGGGGCTCCAGCTCAAGATTCCACCATCAAAACTCCACCATCAAAATGCCAGTTAACTTTTCTGCTCTGCCATGTAGTTTCATCTATTGATGTGGCCCAACCAAGGCCCTAATCATAATTTAATCATGTCCAGGTACAGACCAGTTTGCAAACATAATCCAATATTTATTTTTGTATCAAACTGCTACAAATCTTAATACAGGAAGGTATTGTATTATTGAAAAATCATGCATGATAGAATGAATATTACAATATTGAATATTTTGATTAAACAAATTATATCTGAATATTAAAGAGACTTGTTTTTAAAACAATCTGCTGAAACCATTATGAAAAGCATCTTTCATACAGTTCAATTATAGTAATATTGCTTGACTTGGTTAAAATAATGTTTTCTTCAGTTATATGATCTACAGAATTATACCCTTATTTTCTATGCATTCTCAGATATTTAGAACTAGAATTTTTAGATTTTTCTAAATAAACGATCAATTTCCTCCTAATTTAGCAACATAGAATTAAATCTATAAAGTAGTATAAAAATTAGTACCATAACAAACATTTCTCTGATATCACAAAATAAAGAATAATTGGAATATAATTAGCCATTTCTGTAAGTAATTTCAGACATCTTTATTTTTCCAAATGCTGATGGGGTGAGACTTTTGTATATGCTTAAGTTAGAATGGTAATGTGAATACATAAAGAACTTTAAAAACAGTTTTGGAGAAAATATGGATCCATTTCTTCTCAAGTTAAAAATGATTTCCTGGGCCTAAGTTTAATAGATTGGAAAGGACCATCACAAAGCGCTTAAATAAAATATTTCAATGCTATGGAGGTTTAGTTCCAACAAGGCACAATAGTTCCAACTTTTACACCAGTGACGTCAGAGGGGTGTCCTATTCCCATGGATGTTAGTACTCTGCATCAATGTGCTTTGCAATGGTGCTTAGCTGGATATTTGAAGTTCCTTCATATATTGTACCTTAAATGAAAGGGAGCAAAAGGAACAATTAGGAGTGGACTCATAGTTAGAGAATCCATACAAGAAATAGCTCTATAAACATTGCCTCTGCATTTGCCATAAAACAGTTATTAGTAACATCATCCAATGCCCCCCTGAATATGGTGCATTTTGACAAAGTAATTTAGAACACAATTAGAATTTAGTGTACAAAGAAGCTCCATTTTCTTCAAGAACTGATACTTATTCCTCTTTCTAATATCAAGAATTATATACAGTATTTCCTTGGCTGCCAAAAAGTGCTGAATTTACCAGATTAGCTTAAATGGTTTATTTAGTATGGTCCCTTTCTCTTCCTTTTCAGACTCTGGTTTCATGTTTTAAAGGCTAGGTGGTAATTCTATATATTTTACTGCGAATCAACTCATATCTTTTTGAAAAAAAGGAAACATAAATCTGTAAATAAAATTAATAGTATCAAAGGTTGTCAAAATGCTCTGCAGAAAACTTTACTTGCCAATTTTCTGCCCTTCTACTGAAATTAGAACTAAAACACAGCTGAGGGTTGAAATTTATCTCATCTAGTTGTTATGCTAAAGCTCAGTATATACTGCAAATATGGAATGAGGTATAAAAGATTCTGTTTTGCTAATTATAACATTCTATTCCAAATATTTTCCCTATATCTTTCGCCTCAAAATATTTAACATGCACCTCTGTGCTAGGTGCTGGGGCTATAACAGAAAACAAAGGCACAGTTTCTGTCATCAGTACAATACACCTATATAATTACCACATTTTCACATATGAGAAAACTAAAACTCAGAAAGGTTAACTAAGTTGGCCAGATGAGTATGAGGCCAGGGTTAAAACCCAGGTTAGTGTGCCTCCTCCGGGGTAATCGTGACACTGCCTGTTGGTTGAGTGGAAAAGGTGGGTCAGACCAGTACCACCTCCAGCTGGTCCATCATGGAACGAGACTCAAAAATATGCAAACATACACAGCTAAAATACAATTCAGTGTGTTCGTTCCCTAACTCTTTTGCTAAGTTTTGCCTATGAGAGGACCATTTTCCATTTGATTTATAGATTTCCAGATTCTGTATTAAACGGTTCAGTTTCTTGGTTCCTGAACAATCAGTACATAAGCATAGGTCTTATTAACGAACAGGCAGCTTCCAGAGCTGTTGTATTTCCATCTTTTCCTCTGGGAGTGGGACCTCTAAACTTAGAATGAGACTTTAAAGAACAGCAGTAGACTACAGTAATCATAAATATTAACATTTTTAGTAAACGTTAGAAAAACTAAGCGAGCAAATTTTGTTGCAGTTTGACTAAAAGGCTTAATTGAACATTTAAAAAGTCAGTTTGACTTTTCGAAAAATAGCCATATTTTTGAAAGAAGAGGTGGGGAAAAAGCTAGCCATCATATGTGAGCCAATAAACACACTGAAGAGATTAAAATTGCCTGTGTCCGGTTACCAATAATATAAAATTGAACAAACATAACAGTGCAAACATCTTCAGATGCAAACAAAACACAAAATGTAAAAAGAATTTACCAATCTTCGCATCTCGGAAGTATTTTTCCATAGGGTAATCCTTGATGTAGCCTACTCCACCCATCCATTCGATGCACTTACTAGTGGTTAGTCCTGCAACCTACCGAAAATAAGCTGTATATCACACATTGAAAACCCATGGATTCATTGTTACTGGTCCTTGGAAGGATCAGTTATTTTATACAAGAGCATTGTGCATGCAGTCCCATTCTCCATCCCATTTTTGTAAAATATCCTATTAATTCACAAAACTCCTATTTTCTTAAGAAAACTAAGGTACTGTTCAGATTCCTAGACTTGCCAACAGGGGGTGTTTCATTCAGCAAATACTTATTGAGCGCCTCCTTTACACCAGCGTGTGGCCCACCACTGTGTATACAGCGCAGGGGGGGAGGAGGGGAGGTGGTCACTACCCTCTTGGCAGTGACGGTCATTTGGAGAGACCGTCCTTCAACCAACCATCATAGAAACTGCGATAAATGGTATGGGGCAGAACAGCTTGCTAGGAAAGCTGACTTAAGATGGGGAACAGCTGAGGAAACTACAGCTGAACTGAGACTTACAGGCTGAGTTAGAGGTTGAGAGGACTTCAGGCTGAGTAGTCTGAACAGCTTAGACCTGACTGCTGGCAGTGGAGAGGGAGAGAAATAGATGGATTCAAGAAATATTTGGAGGTAGAATTCCACATGGGGATGAGGGAAAGGACAGTGTCAAGATGACTCTCTGGGTTCTAACTGGTGTGAGTGGACAGATAGGTGAAGTAGAACTTAGATATATTAGTCTGGAATCCAAAAGCGAGGTTAAGGTAGGAGCTGAAATTGGGGGACTGGAGGGGCTGAAGGAGTATTTCAAACCACGGGAATGAATAAGATATATGCTGAGACTGGGATATAACTGCCCAGTGATATGGTGAAATTCTCCAGCCAAATTCTAGTGTTTTGAATTTAGAACACAAACATATGAGCAGAAACCATTAAAAACAGACAATCATTTCTTTATCTTTTTATAACACTGGTTCACATTATGAACCTTAGTCCTTCCATATCTCCCATGGCATTCACTTTGCCCCACGCTAAAATCATGGGCTTGATGCCATCATTCACATGAGGCTTACTGGTATGGATTTATGGTAGGTGTTCTACTTGAATTGGGTTACCTGGTTTCCATTTAAGAGCCTGGAAAGAGAGACCTCACAGAATTAAAGCACTTTCCTTTGACAGCTTTATTCATTTGCTTCTCTGTCACAGGAATTGGACAGTCCAGGTGATTTTACTTGAAAAACAAACTCTCAACAAACATTCCTAAGGGACAAGGTTAATAAGCACACTGTAGAAATAATTTGTTTACCTCAGATGCATAGTATTTGGCCATAGATGCTTCTTTTATGAATGGCCTTCCAGCTTCTAGAAGCCTGGCAGCGTTGTATGTCATTAATCGTGTAGCTTCCAGCTGGGTGGCCACATGAGCCACTTGATGTTGAAGCCCCTGTAACATTCAGGCCTAAGTTAGAGAATTATGATCTTCAGAAACATAGCTCATCTTCAAAGTTTTGCCCAGACACAGAATATGGTCAAACTCAAATATATCCCAAAAGAATATCATTATATGCATTTCTATTAAGTAAAATCTACCATCTAAAATAAAATGTGGCACAGCATGCCTTGTTTAACAATTACTTTTAATCCTTTTTATGATCAAGTTTGAGCTTAAACTAAATCCCCGCAAAGCAAGACTTTGAATGGTCTTTGTTTGCTTGAATTAAAAAAAGTTTTATTCTGCATATAGCCTCAGGCACAAGAAGATATTAGCTGCAAAGTAACGAAAGAATGTTTAAAGTATCATTTTTCCCCCTTCAAAGAACTTTATTAAAGTGACTCCACTGCAATATCCATGGACAAGAACAGTTTCTTTAGGATTACAGAAAACAGTAGAATAAACTTAAAAACCACCCTAAAGAAATGACTGCCACCCTGAAATTTTATATCCCGTAAACAAATGTTAGTCAAAAAAATGACTGAGTGAAAGGGAATATGAACTTGAGCAGTTTATAGTTGTTAGTGATTTCCCAGAAATATAAAGAATAGATATATTTATTAAAAACTGAAATGTCTGTCATGCCTGGCCCATCCATCCATCTACCCGGATATTTACTGAGCACCTACTCTGTGCCAGCCACTGCAGTGAGCAATGGCAATATCACATTGAGCAATACAGATTAAGTACTTGTTCTTATGCTTTATATGGTCTAGCAGAGAGATCAATTAAATAATTATAGTAATGTGTGATGAATGTTAAAACAAAGAATCTCCATTAGGGTGATTATTCAATAATCCCAGGAATAGCCTTTCCTAAAAACCAGGGACATCTGTAGAAAAATAGCACCACCCACAAGTGTTCTGTAGATTCTTCTCTTTCTGTAGTAGTTGATATATACAAGATACATACGTAGCCCATGAAGCATAATAATAAATTGACCCCCCATGAACCTACTACAAACTTTTTTTTTTTAAAGATTTATTTATTTATTTACTTCTCTCCCCTTCCCCTCCCCACCCCAGTTGTCTGTTCTCTGTGTCTATTTGCTGCGTCTTCTTTGTCCGCTCCTGCTGTTGTCAGCGGCACAGGAATCTGTGTTTCTTTTTGTTGCGTATCTTGCTGCGTCAGCTCTCTGTGTGTGCAGTGCCACTCCTGGGCAGGCTGCACTTTCTTTCGCACTGAGCGGCTCTCCTTACGGGGCGCAGTCCTTGCGCATGGGGCTCCCCTACGCAGGGGACACACCTGTGTGGCAGGGCACTCCTTGCGCGCATCAGCACTGCATATGGGCCAGCTCCACACGGGTCAGGAGGCCCGGGGGTTTGAACCGCGGACCTTCCATGTGGTAGACGGATGTCCTAACCACTGGGCCAAGTCCGCTTCCCCCTACTACAAACTTACGTTCAATTAAAGTTCATTCAATTAAATCCATGCCATGTTGTCTCTTCCAAAAGGGTATCAGGCACCATGACAAGCAGAAAATTGACTTTGGCATGTTTCCTAGCCTACACAAGAACTTACCATCTTTGGATACTGGTTCCTCAACTACACTGTGAACAGGGCATGGCATGGAGAACATGCTCAACAGATCTATGCTAATAAACAAATAGAAGAAATGAAGATGAAGAGGCCTGGTCCCCACTCTCAAAGAGTTTATAGTTTAGAGGAGAGAAAAGTAGAAATGATCACATGCAGACCAAAGAACAAATCACTTTAGCAAGATAAAGTGCACTAGACTTAAAATACAACTTACAAGCTCTCTCTGCCTAAAGGAGCCTGCATTAAATTTTGGTGTGTATTTCCAGCTTTCTCTCCCATTTCTCAGCAAGCTCTGTTCTTTCCCCCCATTTTCCCAATAATTTATTTTTTTACTGACCTAACTAAAAAAATACAACTTACAAATTTTAATCAAAGTTTCACATAAAGTTAATAATGATGCATTTTAAGATCAAATTTCTGAAAGTTTTCTTTTAAATTACCTAAAACACAGGCATCTTTTAAAATATTAGAATTATTCCTATAAGTACACCTGACCCCTTCTCCACATACATAAGGAAACAGTTTCCTGTGTACAAGGGCTTTGTCTCTCTCAAAACCATCTTATTATACAGTCACTTTTGGGGCAATCTATGTGGTAGCTGGCTCTGAGAAAGCACTCTAGTATAAGAAATAAAAATTAGACCAGGATCAAGACAAAAAAAATAAAATCATTTTGGCAGCTGTGTGACATGGAAAACTCAAACTCCATATGCCTCAGTTGCTAGTATCAGACGGGGATGACAGTATGGCAGGGCCTGCATAGTCAGGCTTTGAGCTGTGTTTGCCCACAGTCCCTTTATCTCTATACGTGGGCCATTCAAGTGTGCTTGCGTGAAGCCTGATCATTACTATATAGAACTTGAAGACAAGGCAGGAAGACAGTGCTGACAGTGTAATAAGAAATTGTGTTTGGAACCTTCAGCAGCTTAAAGGGAAATGCTGCAACCAAATAAGCTAATTAGTTGGGAATTTTAGGTCATATTCTTGAGGTAATAAAAGGTTTGGTAAGGAAAAAAACCTAAAATAATAAAAAATAAATAAAAATGAAAGAAAAAGCAGGGGGAAAAAAAGGCAGGGTAAGCTGCCATTCTGTGGACAGAAAGATTACCATCACCACCAACAAATCCCGAGGGGCTGGGGAGCCCCAGGAAGCCTAATTCACTGCACATCCCCAGGCCAGTATTTCCCAATATGCTTGGCTGACAGCATCTCATTTGCACTTACTGGGGCAAACTGCATCTTCTGTAAGATGCATGTGACAGAGTGTAGTCCTCTGAGAGTAACTGCACAGCTCAAGCCTGAGCAGGGATTTGTAACAAGTGTCACCATTTATTGAGCACTTGTTAGAGCTGGCAATGTGTCAATCACTTTACATATACATCTAATTTAAAATCACCCTATTGGGCAGGTCATAGTATCCCCAATTTACAGATTAGGTGTTGAGGCTTAACAAGGTGAGGCAAATTGCCCCAGGTCTAAAGCTAGTAAGTAGAAGAGTCAGGATTTGAACCCAGGAAGCTCTGGAATTTATGACGCAGCAAGGAAAAACAGCTCTGTAGTTCTCACGAAGATATCATGATTCATGCCACAGCTGGGACTTGGAGAAGGTCAAGGTATTCAAAAGCATGTTTCCTGAGACCTATTCCTTCTTCCTCTACCCTCTCCCATTAAAATCCCCTCAAGAGGATTTCTTCCATGACTCTACAACACAGTTCTTCCCTATCATGCAGAGAAGAGTTGAGTACAGTAGAAAGATCCTCAAAATTATATACCTGAAAATCAAATATTCTTTTGCCAAATTGTACTCTTTCTTTGACATATGGAATAGTGTGGTCAAAACATCCTTGCGCCAGTCCCAGCATCTGTGAAAAAAACAAAACCAAAAAAGAATCTCTTATTTTGTTACAAGTTTATGTTTTAATTACTCAAGTTGTAAATTCCTATCACAGGCATATTGAATAGTATGTTGTGGGAGTGGGAATTGGAAATACTGAGGTGATGAAGTGTGTGTTAATAACACACCTTCACATGCTGAGTTGTAGAACTGAACTTCCAGTAAGGGAGAAATATGAGTGATTTCATATGAAGATGAATATATTCCAGCAGAGATGCAAATCTCCTGGCATGAGCTCATACAACCAGTCTAGTTTTCAGGAATCTTCTCCTTGCCTGCAGTATTAGAGCTTAAAGCAAGTCACAGAAGCTTTGCTCAGAACTGGCCTTGGAGACTGTAGTGTCGCCCCCTCGAATCCTTCTAGAAGTCAAATGTGAAGGTCACTGCTTAACCTTCTATTTTCCTGTCCATTTTGTATATGATCAGGATAATAAGAGCTTGAGGGGAAAGGGAATTAGAACATAAAGGATCAGTGCTTCTCAACCCCTACTGCATATAAGACTTATTTGGGGAATTTCCTAAAAAATACTGATACCTGGGCCTAACAACTGAATTGAGAATGGAGAGGTTTGGGGAACATGGCCTAAGCATCAGCATTTTAAAACCCCCGCAGGTGATTTCCTGTATATAGCTAGGGATGAGAACAACTGATAAAAAGTAGCAGGTAAAAACATTAATTTACATGCCTGAAGAACAAGTCAGGATGTGGTGACAATTTCTCATTGCTATCCAATTTCCATATTGAATGACTCAAGCTTAGAAATGGTTTCTAAATTTTGATGTTAGATAGCCATTCAATCACTATCTAATTATGTCAAACTATGTAGGGAAAAAGAATACTTAAAGCTTTTGGGGGAAATGCCTACAAACTTTTGATAAGAGAAAAGTTAGTATGTAAAAAATATCCTATAATGCCATGAAGACTTAAATTATTGGCTGCCAATAAAAATAGACATTTTCCATCTCAGCAAAATGTTTTCACTACAAATACTGAAAAACTAAATTCTCTGTCACTACAGGGTTTCAAGGCTGGAGACTTCAGTTCATTCTGTTAGATGTATCTCTTCATCTAAAAGGAACCCTCAGTATTAACTGAGACTTAATAACTCCCTGACCTTAACTTTTAATTAGGTTAGAAGATAACTTGGAGTAATTAGACTAAAGCTCAGTCCATGTGTTTTACTGCCAGAACATCTTTACTATTTATATGTCTGGGAACAATGAGATCTAGAACTGTAGTTTTTAATGCCACATCTAATGAAATTGAATCACACAAAAATTAAAAGGCCTGGATTAAGACGATGAAGTGAGATGTTTCAGGGCTCTGTCCTCCGATAGAAACTTTGAAAGATCAACAAGAACTAGCAGAAACATCTTCTCATAGCTCCAGAAAATAGTTAAAGAGCTGTCATTAGAGGGCAAGTGTTGAATCAAGAAAAAGATTACTTAAAAGCAGATCTTGGGGTACTTTGGCTGATCCCTCCCCGATCACCCAATAGTTTAGTACAGAGCGGGCCCACACTCCCAGTATGGACTCCTGGTTTGAGCACCAGAGAGAGCAGAAAACCCTCATGCACATACTAGAAGCATGTACTGATGGCCCCATCTATCTGGTGGGGCCTGAGAGACTCACCATCCTAAAACTTGCCTTGCATGTAGAAGGCAGAACACCACTGGAGAGCAGTTAAAGGACTGCTGACTGTAGGACATATAGTCAGTGCCTGGGACCATCAGAAAACTGTTTCGTAGGGGAGAAGAACATTCAGAACCATGTAAGTGGGAGAATTCCTAGAGCCACACACACATGCCCAAGTGAAGACAAGCAAAGAAAGGACCTGGGTGGCCCCTGTGCTTTGGCCTGGAGCTCTTCTTTAAACTCATTGTAAGGATAGAACTGAAGGAGAATACTTGCACAAGTCAATCTGCAAAAACTGGCAAAGAAGTTTTCTTTTTTTCCTACTTTTTTTTGTTGTTGTTGTTGTTAGCACCTGGCATTCAAGAAAACCTCTGTCATAACACTAGCTGGATACAAGCTAAAGGAATAGACATCTCACAGTCTAAATTCCAGCAATAACACCTTAAAATATTAAAATTCCTAGGTTCAATAAAAAATTACAAAACATACAAAGAAACAGGAAACCATGGTCCAGGCAAAGGACAAGATTAAAGCATTAGAAACTATTGGTGAGGAGGACCAGACCCGGGACATTCCAGAGCAGACTTTAAACAAAGTGATCTTAAATATGCTCAAGGAGTTAAAGTAAAATATGGACAAAGAACTAAAGAAAATCAGGATGATGATAGGTGAATGCAAAGGGAGTAGCATGAGAGAGATGGAAATTATGAAAAGGAACTAAACAGAGCTGAAGACCATAACAACAGAAATTTAAAAATCCCTAGAGAGGTTTAACAGCAGATTGGAGGTGGCAAAAGAAAGAATCAGTGAACTTGAAGATGAGACGACTGAAATCATCCAGTCTGAGGAGCAGAAGAAAGAAAGAATGAAGAAAAGTGAACAGAGCCTGAGGAACTTATGGAATGCAATCAAGCATACCAATAATCACATTGTTGGAGTTCTGGAAAGAGAAAACAGAGAGAAAGGGGCAGAAAGAATATTCAAAGAAATAAAGGTTGAAAACTTTCCAAATTTAATGAAAGACATGAATTACATGTCAAAGAT
The DNA here is from genome assembly GCF_030445035.2 of Dasypus novemcinctus. NCBI lineage: Eukaryota > Metazoa > Chordata > Mammalia > Cingulata > Dasypodidae > Dasypus > Dasypus novemcinctus. The sequence continues at coordinate 14,244,659 of NC_080678.1, forward strand.
GTGCAATGAATTCCAAACAGGATAAACCCAAATAGACCCATGCAGCAGCATGTTATAATCAAGCTTTCAAAGGCCAAGATAAAGAGAGAATTCTGAAAGCTACAAGGCATAAGCAACAGGTCAAGTACAAGGGAGCTTCAACAAGATTAATGCTGATTTTTCATCAGAAACTATGGAGGCAAGAAGGAAGTGGAATGATATCAGATCAACCAAAGCTGTGGGAGTTTGTCATCAGTAGACCAGCCCTTTAAGAGACGCTAAAGAAATTGAAAGGACAATAGATGACATATCAATGCTGCATAAAGAAATAAATATCTATGGTAAGTGTAATGACATGGGTAAATATAAATGTCAGTATTATGGTATCTTTGGTTTGTAACTCTACTTTTTACTTCTGTATAATCTAAAAGGGATATGCATAAAATGTAATGAGAAATCAGTGGTTTTGGATTCATACTGTATACCTGTAATCTGTGAGAAGAACTACAAAAAGGTGGGGGTGGTGGAGGAGTATAGGAATGTATTTTGTGTATACTATCAAAGTTAAGTTGGTATCAAAGCAAATGAGACTGTCACATATATAGGATGTTAAATTTAAGTCCCATGGTAATACAAAGAAAATTTTAGAAAATATGCAAGCATATAGAGACAGAAATTAAAATATAGGTTGCCAGGGGCAGGAGTCTGGGGAAGGGGGAGTTAATGCAAAATTGAGTGTAGGGTTTCTCTTTATGAAGATGGAAAAATTTTAGTACTAGAAGGTGGTGAGGGTACTGTAGTATGGTGAATGTGATTAATCCCACTGAATGGTATGCCTGAGAATGGTTGAGATGGGAAAGTTTATGTGGTGTATATGTTCCCACAAAAAAGCCATTAGACATCATTGGTGAAGAAGATCAGATCTGGGGCATTCTAGAGAAGATTTGGAAAACACAGATAAAGAACAAAAGGAAATTAAGAAGATAAAGAAAGAAAAGAAAGAGCAACTAATGAGATAAGGCAATATATGATCCTGGATGGGATCTAATAAGGAAGGAGAAAAGGCTCAAAAAGACATTATTGGGACATATGAAAACAATGAAAGAGACTGTAAACATTATATCAATGTTAAATTTCTTTAACTTTATAACTACACCTAAGGTGATTACATAAGTGAACATCCTTGTTCTTAGGAAATGTACATAGCAGTATTAAGTGTTCAAGGAGTATAATATATATACATAATTATATATATATATGTTTTCTCTGAAGACTCAAGTCTTCAGAAAATGGATTGATAAACAGATGGAGAGATAGAAGGATAGGGCAAATGTAGCAAAATGTTAAAATTGGTGGCTCTGGGTATAGGGGTGATTTAGGAATTTATTGGAAGTTCTCTGTATGGAGTATTATTTTTCTAACTGCTCTACAAATTTGAAAGCATTTCAAAATAAAAAGTTAAAAATAAATACATTGTTAGCCAAGTAACAGCAGCAGCAGCAGCAAAAAAAAAACAAAAACAAAAACAAAAAACAAACCTAGAATAACCCACATTGTAACTAATGCAATAGCTAATATACATTTAAGACCTTCAAAATCTAAAAGCTATATATAAGTTCTTGAATTTTAGACTAATTAAAAGCAAGCAAAAAACACTTTACATGATGATATAATTTATCATAAAATCAAAGGCTTTATTCACTTGTTAATCTAGAAAATAACCAACATCACTTAAAATACTAAATGTACAATCCATTATAGAGGGCAAATTTGGTAAGAAACTGAATAGTACTCATTTTACATATCTATTTAATTCTGGCTATTTTAAGTGTCACCAAAAAGAATTGCCAGATTTTCACTTCCAAAGCATTATACAACAAACCTTTCATTAGTTATTGATTAGAGAACCTTACTACACAGAAGAATAAATATTTATTCCTAACTTAAAATTTCCTCCAGAATGACTTTCATGACTTGAAAAGTAGAACTTAAAATACTTACCACATTTAGATTAATCCAGGTGGTAGATAATACTTTCATGTCCTCAAAGCAGAAAATGTGTTACTAGCTAGCCATTGTTTGGTTCTCAGGACACTTAAGTAACTGACCAAAATGGAATTTGAAAAGACATCCTAATCAGAAGCCATTCTCTCAGGTTATGAAAGAAAACAGCGCCATCTTGTGTTCATGAGCTTCCAAATACTCATTGGTCTTACATATTTTTTATTTTTATGTTTTAATAACTCACACTGTGGACGAGTCCAGTGAAATGGCTAAAATTTTACTTACTTACCTGTGCAGCAATTCCTATTCTACCTTCATTAAGACTCCCTACGGCATACTTATATCCCTGTCCAACTTGTCCTAGGACATTGGCTTCTGGAACCTAAAAATAAAAATGTGCAGTTATTTCTCAGCTGTACTGAGAGAATTTTTATTACACACTTTAAAATGCCTATATAGTCTCATTTTGCATGATATTTAGTATGCATTAAATTCCAATGAATTTGTGTGATGTCTTTGTGTCTTGCTCTATAAACTTTCCCAAACAGCTCTTTCAGGGAAAGGACTCAAGTTTATGTTATTTACTATTGCATCCTCCAGAGCCTTGCATAGATATATGTTTAATGAATGAATGAATGAATCTATAAAAAGTCTCATATGATTCAACAACATAAGGCAGTAACAAATTCACCCCTGCATTCTTATCTACATGCTATAATGTGAGGAATTACAGAAAGCATGTTCTGCTACAACAAGGGTATTAAACCTTTCTTCTGTTGAGACTATTCACCCCTATAAAAATCAACTGAAGAGTACAATGTGTGTGTGTGTGTATGTGTTTGTACACACATGTATGCATGAGACGATGGGGAAAAAGAGAAAAGAGACTAAATAGCTTCATAATATGGAAGGCTGTGGAGGGTAGAATAGAGACAGGAGAGGGGATGTAGGAAAAAAATTGGAAAGTTGGGGTAAATACTGAGGCCGAGATGACACCTGGAAAGAGCCCTCCCCGCTTCTCTCCTCCACTGACACAAACACATCTATCAATGATTACAAAGATCAATTTCTGATACTAGGGGTGGAAAACCCATCACAACTTGTTAAAGTTTTAAAAATGGTTAAACATTACCAAAAATATGATTAAAAGCCTTATCTATCTGTGATGGTAAGGTTTATGTGTCACCTTGGCTATGCTATGGTATCCAGTTGCTTAATCAAGCAAGTGCTGGCCTAATTGATACTCTGAGGAGACCGCTTTCACCAATGAGAGAAGTCGTACCCAATCAGTTGAAGGCCTTAAAGGGAGAACTGATGATTTCAGCAGACAGGACTTCTGTCACTATTTTAGCCAGCCACCTTTTCCTGGGGACTTCACTGAAACCTTCATCAGAGTTCCTGACTTGCAGCCTGCCCTACAGTATCTGGACTTGCTAATCACCACAGTCGAGTGAGCCAAACTCCGATATTAAATCTCATATTTTTGTTTCTCTTGAAAAACCTAATACAGATTTTGGTACTGATAGTGGTTCTTGAGAAACAGAATACTAATATGGCATTTATGAGCTGGTTTTGGAGTTGTGGAAATTGGTTCTCTAATCTGATTATATTAGACTATAATCTAATCTGATTATAGTAGACTCTATTTCTAACGATGAAGATGGCACTCACAGCCCATGGTATGAACTGGCAATAGAGGTATGCAAAATATCATCATTGGATATTGCTACTTGAATACCTGTATACTTGCAAGAGGTAACACTCTGGGTGAAACTGTATTTGGTGCCTTAATAGAGGCTTTTTTTGTTTGTTTTTAGGAGGTACTGGGGATTGAACCCAGGACCTCATACATGGGAAGCAGATGCTCAACCACTGAGCTAAATCCACTCTCCAAAAACAGTTGGTTTTTTCGTTCATTTGTTCTGTTTTTAGGAGGTACAGGGGATTGAAACCAGGATCTCGTACATGGGAAGTAGGTGCGCAACAATTTAAGCTACGTCTCCTCCCCCTTAATAGAGTTTTGTGGGGTTAAAAAGTATAATGATGTTGGCTGGTTGTTCCTGAATACACTGGATATAGTTATTCAAGGAAGAGATGTACTCAAGGCTTCAAATTCCCAGCTCATGTACCACATGAAGGAGATGGAAATCTCCACATGAAGAGATTAATACTGGTGTACTCAAAAAGCGTGTATCTTCCTCCCTTGAGGAAACTGTTTTCATATGTCCATCTGAAAAGATTAACCATGTTTCACCAGATGAAACTATAATGAAATATCCTGGGGCAGTTGGCATGCAAGACACTACTAATTTCTCTCACTACCCAGATCTGTAACTGGACTGAAGTCCCAACAGGACTTGAATAGTGAAATACAAAGTATGGTCCATGAGAGGATGTACTACCCTCCAAAGAACTGCATAATTTTCCCAATTTGTGTAAACAGCAATCAGGTGAATATGTGTGGGAATGAATATTAAGGGTGTGGGATAATGGTGGAAGGAACATAAAGTTGAATCAGGCTGCATTTACTGATATGGACCCAGTAAGCAGAGATTCTGGATTCAATACTGTAACATGAAGTGTTAGAAAGAGCAAGTATCTGTGAACATGGCCCTTCAAGCAATGAAGATTGACTGTCACTGTGGGCCCTAAGGGGAGGGGGAAAGAGGTATTGAATAGATGGAACCAATGTAACTGTGTGGGCAATAGAAGTGTTCCACAAGAGTACACAAGGATGGATATGCCATGTAAAATTACACCAAAAATATATAAGGGCTGATAGGCTAAAAATGTAAATCACACTGTAAAACATAGATAATTAAAAATTTACAAAATTGTAGTCTAAAATATAAACTACGATGTAAACCCAAATGTTACCTTGTTTGAAAGCTATTGTCTCAATATCTGTACATCAGTTTCAGTAAATATAGTATGAATATGGAAAAAGATTATTGCTGTGGAAGGGAAAAGGGTTTTATGTTGGATATGTGGGAGTACTGTATATTGTATATATGAATTACTGTGATCTAAAACTTTTATGAAGATAAATTTAATGATTAGGGGAAAAAAGAAAAAGGTAGGACGTAGACACTGAGGAAAAGACAGAAGTAGTTGCCTTGCCAATTTGCATACAGGGCAACACTTATTGCAGTGATGGAAGGCAAAATATCAAAAACCAAGCTTTCGCATTTTTAAATTTTTTGATGCCCCAATTTATTTTTACCTTAATTTTTCTAAATTAATATGTATATCTAACCTTTAAACTCATCACTATACTCCATTTTACTATTAATGGAACCTGGCAATATATCAGGCTTCACTTTTGAAGAAGTTTTGGATCACAGAGAGGTTCAACAATGGCAGGGGAGGAATACTGGTGTGGGATGTTATTGACAGGGGACAGGGAGTTCTCCAGGGCATATATCCAGGGTACATAAAAATGACTGGATATTTTCATAGTGGTTACAGTTAAAAACAACAACTGAGGGAGTGCTGAGTTCCTAGCCAGGGGAACTCTATCACAGTCCCTAAAGGAACAGCAACAATCCCCCAAGTGCAATAGCAAAGACCAAAAAAGAAGGAAGGTCCAACAATGAGCCCCTGATCCTAATTACTATGCTTGTGAGCCTGTGCACCTGAAATAAGAACAAGGCCTAGAGCTGCAGGGTGCCTAAGAGTTACCTCCTGAGAGCCTCCGTGTTGCTCAAATGTGGCCAGTCTCGAAGCCAAACTCAGCATGTAAATGTGTTGCCTTCCCCCCAGCATGGGACATGACTCCTGGGGATGAGCCTCCCTGGCGCCGAGGGATTATTACCAAGTACCAGGGGATGATGTAACTAGAAAATGACCTTGAATAAAAGGGTCAACTCGGACCAGCAGAATATGTCAATCTACATATAATACCAGGAGTTAAAAATGCTTTTTGACTTGAATCAAAGGGGGAAATGGAAAGGACAAATGAGTTTATATGGCTATGAGTCTCCAAAAAGAGCCAGGAGGTTATCAGAGGGGTTGCCCTTATGCACACCTCAGCAGAGTCCCAGAGACAGATAAAAATAGATACAACCCCAGGTATTGGTTTTTCTGAGGGCTAGAGAGACCCACAGGTTCTATGGTTATGGTAGATGGGAGTTTAGTGCCATGTCAGTTGGCCCTACTTTGGAGTTTGTGTTCCTGAGTGTGATGGAGTTGGACTCAGATGTGATCTTTGTTCACAAGCCTCTCCTGTTACTTTTACTGGAACCGTAGTTGGTGCTGGGGTTTAATGTTTACCCAGGGGACCTGAATCTCTGAAATGACCATGTGATAGCCAGGCCCTGAACTTCAAAAGACTTCAGCTCCTACACTCTGGTTTATTGGACTTACCCCACTCAGCTAACATGGAGGTGAAGAAGGTCAACCACCACACCAGGGAGCCAAGAGTGCCTACAACTGAAAGCAGGAGGATTGCATCCAGCATCATGTGGAATCTACGCCCCCTCTTGATATAGATGTGGAGTGGATACAACCATTCCAAGGTCCACAGGATGGAGGAAGAGAGTATGGATTACAGTGGACTTACTGATAGTCTATTTATGAACTATTGTGATTAGTAATCGAAGAAAATGTGGCATTGGTGTGGAGAAAGTAGCCATGGTGGCTGCTGGGGGTAGGGAGTGAGAGGAAGAGATGAGATGTGGGGGCATTTTCAGGACTTGGAGTTGTCCTGAGTGGTGCTGCAGGGACAGTTACTGGACATTGTATGTCCTCCCATGGCCCACTGGGTGGACTGTGGGAGAGTGTGGGCTATGATGTGGACCACTGACCATGAGGTGCAGTGGTGCTCAGAGATGTATTCACCAAATGCAATGAATGTCTCATGATGATGGAGGAGATTGTTGTTATGGGGGGAGGAGTAGGGTGAGGGGAGTGGGGAGTAAATGGGGACCTCATATTTTTTGAATGTAATATTAAAAAAAAAAAAAAGAAAAAAGAGCTCTAAGTTTTTTCAGGTGGTTGGCTGAAGCATAGACCAAAGGGTAACTTCAATTGCCTAAAGGTGAAAGTACAGAGCTGCCCTGGTATAACGTAGATGAGTAGAATGTTAAGAATGGATTTATGATGTAGGACCTGCTCACCCAACCCAGGAAGTCCAGAGAACACACCTTTCACCAGAAATGTGTAGAATAAATTTGTAAGAGCAACTCCATCATCCCTGAAGAGCTCTGTAGGCACTCTTCTCTGCAGGTCAAATATTACTGTGGGAACTGCTGCTATTGAACTTGGAGCCTTAAACAATGGAAATGACCAGATCTCATGGTAGGAACCAACATGGGAATGGTCAAATCAAAGTCAAAGCAGTAGTCAGAATGGTATGACTTGTAAATACCTAGAGTGTTAGTTGTGAAATAGACGGGTAGTCTATGCAATTCTTATTTGATCAGTGTAAGGAAAAAAACTCTAGATCAAGTGAACAAAACTGTAGCCAAATCAGCCTTGGCCAGTGGAAGTCCATGTTGCTGAGTTCAAGCATAATCCCCATCCCTACCACCATGGCCACTTTGTTCATGAGCCCATTGGGCAATGACAGAAGTGGCTGGAGAAAGAGGCTGAGTGCTAGTCACAGAGCAGGTTATCTTATTCATTTGATTATTAAAACCTTCCTCTGGTGAAGTCACCCTCTGGTGAGCATTTGCATGGGACACCAAAAAAGTTGACAGATATAGTGAAAATCACCATCCCTGCATTTTTCAAGTCCTTGATGGAGTACTAATCTCTAATCCCTCTAATAATGTGGTGATTCTTTTGATTTACTTGGTAGAGGTAGTTCTGGTGGCTTCTATTTGGCCTTTCCCTATCATAATAGTCCTCACACACAAGTCAGGGAAGCAGTGAAATAACCACAAAATGGGTTAAGGGATCCACTATGATATGGACCTGAGCGAAAACCCCAGTGGTTACCTAGACCTCCATGATCCTTTACTCTGACTGGAAGACCACAGTGACATTTTTGGGTCTCATGGAATTAATGTTAGTTCAGAGCCAGTGTCTAATACTCCCCCAAATACCTATTACTTCCTCTTTTAAAAAAATTTCTGGAATGGCCTTTTGAAGACTCAATTATGGCACCAATTGGGTGGTGATACCTTGCAGGTCTGGGGAGGTGTTCTCTCTAGGAAGCTGTATATGCCCTAAATTCATGGCCACTCTTACCATGCTGTTTCTCAATAGCTATGATTCATGGTTCCAGGAATCAAAGGGTGCATATGGGAGTGGCACCACTCACCATTACCCCTAATGATCCACTAGGAAAGTTTTTGCTTCCTATCCCTGAAATCTTAAGCTCTGTTGGTCTACAGGTTTTAGTTCCAAAAGGAGTGTTTCCACCAAGAAACACAGCAATTCCATTGAATTGGAAGTTAAGATTGCCAATGGGCCACTTTGGGCTCCTCGTGCATCTCAATCAAGAGGCAAAACAGGGAATTACTGTACCAGCTGGGGTGCCTGATCCTAATTAGAAAGGAAAACAGGACTGCTACAACACAATGAAGGTAAGGCAGAGTTTGCCTAGAATACAGGAGATTCCTTAGGGTGTCTCTTAGTACTAAAATGCCCTGTGATTAAAGGCAATGGAAACTGGCAACATTCCAATCTAGGCAGGACTATTAATGGCCCATAAACTTCAGGAATGAAGTTTTGGGTCATCCCAAAAGGCAAAGAATTAAGACATGCTGAGATGATTGGTAAGGGTAAAGAGAATACAGTCTAGGTAGTAGAAGGGTCATTATAAATACAAGCTACATGCACATGACCAGTTGAAGAAACTAAAACTAGAATGGTTATAAGTATTTCTTGATTGTTTTGCTATGAATATGTTTGTATATATACATAAAGCAAATGTCTTTACTTCACTACCTTTTAAAAAATTATTAGAGAAGTAGAGAGTTTACAGAAAAATCAAGCATAAAATACAGGGTTCCCACATACCACCCTATTAATACCTTGCATTACTGTGGTAAGTTTGTTCCAATTGATGAAAGCACATTTTCATAATTGTACTATTAACTATAGTTCATGGTTTAACTTAGAGTTCACTGTGTCGTGCAGCTTCATGGATTAAAAAATTTTTTAATTCTAGTAACATAAATACAATCTTAAATTTCCCTTTTTAAACACATTCAAATATGTAATGCAGGGTTGTTAATTACATTCAGTGTTGTACTACCATCACCACCAACCACTGGGAAAACTTTCCCATCATCCCAAACAGAAACTCTACATTTTAACTCGCCATTTTGTACACCCAACCTCATCCCCTGGTAATAACCTATATTCTAAATTTTGACTCTATGATTTTACTCATTCTAATTACTTCCCATCAATATTTGTTCTTGTGTGCCTGGCATATTTCACTCAATGTGATATCGTCAAAGTTCATTCATGTTGTCACATGTATCAGAACCTCATTTTTTTTCACAGCTGAATAATATTCCATTGCATGTATATACCACAGTTTGTTTATCCATTCATAGGTTGATGGACACTTGGGTTGCTTCCATTTTTCGGCAATTGTGAATAATACCACTATGAACATTGGTGTGCAAATATGTTTGAGCCCCTGCTTTCAATTCTTTTGAGTATAAAACTAGAAGTGCGATTGCTAGGTAATATGGTAACTATATCTAAGAAGGCCTTGTCTATCTTGAGCCCCTGACCCTTCTATATGAGGACCTTTTCCATTCTGTAAAGAAGATTGTTGGAATTTTTTAAAACTTTTTTTCTGTGTTAGGTACAAGAATTTATTGTCTCATGTTTTGGAAGTCTACAAGGCCAAAGTCTGGCTCACCACAATCACTGGAGATCCTTAGTTGCATCTCTGCCTCCAGTCACATGACAATCACTCTTTCTTGAGTCTGCTCTTCTGGTTTCACTGAATTCCAGCTTCTTCCCATGTGGCCTTCTCTGATTTACTGTGACCAAATACCTTTCTATAAAGGACTCCAGTAATAAGGATTAAGGCCCACCCTGTTTCAGCTGGGCCACCTTAATTAAAATAACATTTTCCAAAGGTCCCATTTACAATGAGTTCACTCCCATAGGGATGAGGATTAAGATAAAGAACATGTCTTCTACTGGGGCACATAATTCAATCTATTACAAGCACCTACTATGTACCAGGAATTGTGTACAATGCCTGATATTGTAGCAATAATGCTGTAATTGTTAAATACCTCTTGTGAGCTTAGGAGAGGGTGCTGTTATATATGGCCGACATTTGCCATCATTGGTCTAGGCCAGTGGTTCTCAAACTTGGCAGAATAATAGTCACTAGAAGAGACTTTAAAATAAAAATTAGCAATACACAGGTCCTACCCTCAGAAATTCTGATTTAACTGACCTAATGTCGGGCCAACGAATCAGTAATTTTTAAAAAGGTGATTTTCAAAAAAATATTTATTTTTTACAGAGGCTTACAAAATAATCATGCATGTGTGGAATTCCCATAAAACACCCCTCCATGAACACAGTATATTGTTGTGGAACATTTGTCACAGATTATGAGGTACTATCAAGAGACTTACCACTATGGTCTATAGCGTATGTTTGGTATATTTTCTCCTTACCCCTTATTATTAACACAGTACATCTCTGGCATTGATGCAAGAAGATTACAGTATTGCTGTTAACTATAGTCTATAGGTTACATTAATTGTATTTTTCCCATGCTTCTCCACATTCTTACCACCTTGCAATAGTGATGTACATTTGTTCTAAAGGACATTCTTGTATTTGTACTATTAACCACAATTCTCATCCACCTCTGTATTGTTATTCAGTCCATAGATTATTCTCTAGCTTTCTATCAATTGAGACTTACATCCCTAGACCACCCTTTTCCACCACAATCCATTTATAAACCTGCGGCGTTAGTTCTACTAATTATAATGTGTTACCATCAACTGTATCCATTTCCACACTTTTACAGTCAAGTTAAAGTTTCTACATACATTAAGCATCAGTACACCTTCTCAGCTCTCCTCTTATCTCTTAATAACCCATACTCTAGGTTTAAACTCCATGCATTTATTCTTTTATTAATCCTTTCTTTCTCCCTCTCCCCTCTTCATCCCACCCTGCTGTTTTTGCAGTCTGTGTCCATTTGCTGTGTGATCTCCTGTGCCTATTTCTTTTTGTCTTCTCCTCTCGTTTTCTCCTCTAGGATTCACTGAGATTCACTCCTAAGAACTTCCGATGTGGAGACAGGTTCCCTGTCACTTGCGCCACCTCAGTTTCTGGTTTGTTGTACCCCACCTTGACTTTCCCCTTCATCTCTCTTTTTTGTTGTATCATAATCTCGCTGTGTGGCTTGCCACGCATGTCGCCACACAGTCACTGGCTCGCCGTGTAGGCATGCCTTTACCAGGAGGCGCTGGGGATCGAATCTGGGTTCTCCCATATGGTAGATGGAAGCCCAATCACTTGAGCCACATCCGCTTCCCTATTTATTCTTCATATTTAGTTCCTATTAGTGAGACCAAGCAATATTTGTCCTTTTGTGTCTGGCTTATTTCACTTAACATAACGTCTTTAAGGTACATCTATGTTATATGTATCCCAATTTTTACAGCAGTGTAATATTCCATCTTATGTCTATACCACATTTTGTTTATCCATTCATTGGCTGATGGACACTTGGGTTGTTTCTATCTTTGGGCAGTTGTGAATAATGCCACTATGAACATTCGTGTGCAAATGTCTATTTACATCATAGTTTTCAGTTCCTCTGAATATATTCTTAGTAGAGGAATTGCTGGATCATATGGCAGTTCTATATTTAGCTTTCTGAGGACCCACTAAACTGTCTTGCACAGAAGCTGCACCATTTCACATTCTCACCAACAGATAAGGAGTGTTCCTATTTCTCCACATCCTCTCTAACACGTATTACTTCCTGGTTTTTTAATTTTAATAATGGCCATTCTACATTCTATGTGGGTGTGAGATGATACCTCTTTATTGTTTTGATTTTCACTTCCCAAATACCGAGTGATAGAGAACATATTTTCATGTGCTTTTTGGTCATTTGTATTTCCTTTTGGAGACATGTCTATTTAAATCTTTTGCTCATTTTAAAATTGGATTGTTGCTTTTCATTGTTGAGTTGTATGGTCTCTTTATACAGAACGGAAATCAACTCTTCTCAGATATGTGGTTTCCTAATATTTTCTCATATTGCGTGTGCTGCCTTTTGATCTTCTTGCCAAAGTCCTTTGAATTACAAGAGTGTTTAAAAGTTTGAGGAGGTCCCATTTATCCACGTTATCTTTCATTGCTCATGTTTATAGTATAAGGTTTAAGAATCCACCACCTACCACCAATCTTGAAGATGTTTCCCTACATTTCCTTCTGGGAACTTTATGGCTGTCAATTTTATAGTTAGGTTTTTGATCCATTTTGCGTTAATTTTTGTATAAGGTGTGAGATAGGGGTCCTCTTTCTTTCTTTTGTTTATGAATAGCCAATTCTCACAGCACCATTTATTGAATAGACTGTTCAGCCCCAGATGGGTGGGTTTGACAGGCTTGTCAAAAATGACTTGGTCATAGATGTAAGGGTCTGTTTCTGAACCATCAATTCAGTTCCATTGGTCTCTGTATCTATCATTAAGTCACTACCATGCTTTTGACTACTGTAGCAATGCAATATGATTTAAAGTCTGGAAGTGAGAGCCCTCCAACTTCACATTTCCTTTTTAAAACATTTCTGGCTATTCGGGGCACCTTACCCTTACAAATAAATTTGATAACTCTGTTTTCCATTTCTGTAAAAAATGCTGGTGGAATTGTTATTGGGATTGCATTTAATCTGTATATCAGTTTGGGTAGAAATGACACCTTAGAGATACTTAGTCTTCCAATCCATGAGCATGGATGTTCTCCCATTTATTTGATTCTTTCAAAATTTATTTTAGCAATGTATTGTGGATTTCTGAATACACATGCTTTACGTCCTTAAGTTTATTCCTAAATATTTTTTTAGTCACTATTGTAAATGCAATTTTTTCCCGACTTCCTCCTCAGATTGCGCATTACTGGTGTATAAAACACTATGGATTTTGTGCCACCCTGCTGAAATAGCTTATTAACTCAATCAACTTTGTTGTAGATTTTTTGGACTTTCTAGGTATAGGATCATATTATCTGCAAACTGAAAAAATATTACTTCTTCCTTTCCGATTTGGATGCCTTTTATTTTTTTCTTGCCTGATTGCTCTGGCTATAGCACTATATTAAACAACAGTGGTGACAGTGGGCATCCTTGCCTTGTTCCCAATCTCAGTGGGAAAGCTTTTCAGTCTCTCAGCACTGCATATGATGTTAGCTATGAGTTTTTCACATATAGTCTCTATTGTGTTAAGAAAGTTTCCTTCAATTCCTATCTTTTGTAGTTTTTTTTTTAATCAAGAAAGGATGCTATATTTTGTCAAATGTTTTTCTGCATGAATCAAGAGAATGTGATTTTTCTTTGATTTATTAATGTGGTATATTATATTGATTTTCTTGTGTTGAACCACCCTTGCATGGCTGGTATAAAACCTACTTGATCATGATGAATAATTTTTTAAAATGTGTTGTTTAATTTGATTAGCAAATATTTTGTTGAGGATTTTTACGTCCATATTCATTAGGGAAACGGGTCTGTAATTTTCTTGTAATAGCTTTACCTGGCTTTATTAGAGTGATATCGGCTTCACACAACGAGTTCAGTAGTGTTCTATCTTGAATTTTTTGGGAAGAGTTTGAATAAGATTGGTATTAAATCTTCTTTGAATGCTTGGTAGAACTCAACTGTGAAACCACCTGGTCCTGGCCTTTGTGATTGTTTTTTTGAGGTACTCTACTTCCTCTATGGTCAGTGTAGGTTGTTTGTACATTCCTAGGAATTTTTCCATTTCATCTACATTGTCTAGTTTGCTAGTGTACAGTGTTCACAGTATCCTCTTATGATCTCTTTTATTTTTGTGGGGTCAGTAGTAAAACATCCTCATTTTCATTATTTATTTGTATCTTTTTTTTTTTTGTCAATCTAGCTAAGGATTTGTCAATCTTGTTAATCTTCTCCAGAAGGAACTTTAGGTTTTATTAAGTCCATTGTTTTTTTGTTCTCAATTTCATTTATTTCTGCTCTGATCTTTGTTATTTCATCACTTCTGCTTGCTTTGGGGAGAGTTTGCTGTTCTTTTTCTAGTTCTTCCAGTTTTGTAGTTAGGACAGACTGTGACTCTTCTTTTTTTATCTACCTACCTACCTACCTACCTATTTATCCATCCATCCCTCTCCTTCCCTCCCCCCCCCCCCATTGTCTGCCCTCTGTGTCCATTCACTGTGTGTTCTTCTGTGTCTGCTTGTACTCTCATTGGTGGCCCTGGGAATCCGTGTCTCTTTTTGTTGCATCATCTTGCTACGACTGCTCTCCATGTGGATGGCATCACTCCTGGGTGGAATGTGCTCCTGCATGGGGGGCATTCCTGTGTGGGACAGCACCCCTACACGGGGGACACCCCTGCACAGGGCGGCACTCCTTGCATGCAGCAGCACTCTGCATGGACCAGCTTAGCACATGGGCCAAGAGGCCCTGGTATCGAACCCTGAACCTCCCATTAGGTAGGCAGAAGCTGTATCAGTTGAGCCACATCCACTGCCCTCTTCTTTTTTAATGTAAGCATTGAGGGCTATAAATTTCCCTCTCTGCAAGGTGCCCAAAGATGTACTTACCAAATCCAATGGATGTGTCATGATGATGGGAACGAGTGTTGTTGGGGGGGGGGAGAGGGGGGGGTGGGGGGGTCGGGTTGAATGGGACCTCACATATATATTTTTAATGTAATATTATTACAAAGTCAATAAAAAAATTTAAAAAATTAAAAAAAAAAAAATTTCCCTCTCTGCACTGCCTCTGCTGCATCCCATGGGTTCTGATATGTTGTGTACTCATTTTCATTCATCTTGAGATATTTATTGACTTCTCTTGCAATGTATCTGTGACCCACTCTTTAAGAGTACATTGTTTAATCTCCATAAATTTGTGAATTTTCCCTTTTTCTGCCTGTTGTTTATTTCCAGCTTTATTCCATTATGATCTGAGAAAGTGCTTTGTATAATTTTGACCTTGCTGACCTTACTGAGATCTGTCCTGTGACCCAACATATGGTCTATCCTGCAGAAAGACCCATAAGCACTTGAGAAGAATATATATCCTGCTGTTTTGAGATGCAATGTCCTCTATATGTCTATTGTTTAGTCCATTTATCATATTCAAGCTGTTTCTTTATTGATCCTCTACCCAGATGTTCTATCCAACTCTGAGAGTGGTGTGTTGAAGTCTCCCAACTATTATTCTAGAGACATCTAAATCTCCCTTCAGTTTTGCCAGTATTTGCTTTATGTAATTTGTGGCATCCTTGTTTTGTGCATATACATTTACGATTATTTCTTCCTGGTGTACTGCCCCTTTTATTAATATATAGTGTCTTTCCTTGTCTCTAATAGTTTTTCTTTTAAAGTCTACTTTCTCCAATATAAGTATAGCTACTCCAGATTTTTATTGGTTACTGCATGTATGGGATATCTTTTTCCTGGCTTTCAGTTTCAATCTGTTGGTATCCTTGGGTCTAAAGTGAGTGTCTTGTAGACAACAGATAGATGGCTCATATATTCTAATCCATTCCACCAGTCGGTATCTTTTGACTGGGTAGTTTAATCCATTACATTCAAAGTTATTACTGAAAAGCAGTTCTTACCTCACCCATTTTGACCTTTTGGTTTTATCTGTCATATTTTATTTTCATCACTCTTTTTATACTTCTAGTTACTTTTACTGATATAATCTTCAATTTTAGACTCTCTTCCTATCCTCTCTCTAGTGTCTTTTCTTTTCAAGCTGTAGCACTCCCTTTAGTATGTCTTGCAAAGTTGATGTCTTGGTTACAAACTCCCTGTTTTTGTTTATCTGTGAATATTCTAAACTTGCCCTCATTTTTTTTTTAACCTTTTAATAATTTTTTTTAAATTAGAGAAGTTGTAGGCTTACAGAAAAAGCATGCATAAAACACAGAATTTCCATATACCACTCCCCTACCGCACACACACAAACACACAGTTTTCCTTATTATTAACATTTTGCACTAGTTTGGTAAATTTGTTACAATTGTTGAAATGTATTCTTAAAATTATGCTATTAACAGTTTCTATTAAGGTTCACTCTTTGTGTTGTACAGTATATATTTTTTAAAATTTTAGTTCTAGTAACATAGATGCAACCTAAAATTTCCCCTTTTACCCACATTCAACCATGTAATACATTGTTGTTAATTTCATTCACAATGTTGTGCTACCATTACCACCATTCATTACCAAAACTTTTCCATTGCCCCAAACAGAAACTCTATGCCAATTAAGCATTAACACCCCATTTCCTACTTCCACCCCAGTCCCTGGGAACCTATATTCTAGTTTCTGAATCTATGGATTTACTTTTTCTAATCATTTCACAACAGTGAGGTCATTCAATATTTATACTTCTGTGTACGGCTTATTTCACTAAACATGATGTTTTCAAGGGCCATCCATATCGAAAGATGTATCAGAACTTCATTTCTTTTTTTATGGTTGAATAATATTCCATTTTATGAATCTACCAAGATTTGTTTACCCATTCATCAGTGATGGACATTTTGGTTGCCTCCATCTTTTGGTTACTGTGAATAATGCTGCTTTCAGTTCTTTTGGGTATATACCTAGAAATGGGATCGCGAGGTCCCTTTGTCTTCAATTCTATGTTTAACTTTCTGGGGAACTGCCAAACTGTTTTTCATACCAGCAGCACCATTTTACATTCCCACCAACAATAAACAAGTGTTTCTACTGCACTTGTTTTAAATTTAAGAGTAGCCATTCTAGTGGGTGGTAAATGGTGTCTCACTGTGGTTTTGATTTACATTTCCCCAATGTTTAGTCCCTTTTCATGTACTTACTGGCCATTTGTATATCTTTTTTGGAGAAATGTCTATTTGAGTCTTTTGTCCAATTTTTACTTGTGTATTTTGTTGCTGAGTTTAGGATTTCTTTATATATTCTAGATATCAAACTCTTATTGGGTATATGGTTTCCAAATATTTTTTCCCATTTTGTAGGTTATATTTTTCTTTTCATGATAAAGCCCTTTGATGCAAAAAACTTAAAATTTTTTTTTGGATGTACGAGAGATTGAACCCAGGACCTCATACATGTGAAGCAGGCACTCAACCACTACTATATACCTGCTCCCAAAAAGTTTTAAATTTTGTTAAAGTCCCATTTACCTTTTTCTTTTGTTGCTTGTATTTTTGGTGTAAAGTCTAGGAAGCCATCACCTAACACAAGGTTTGAAAGATTCTTCCCTATGTTTTCTTCTAGGAGTTTTATGGCTTTGGTCCTTAGAATTTAGGTCTTTGATCTATTTTGAATTAATTTTTGTGTATGGTGTGAGGTAGGGGTCCATTCTTATGGATATGGATATAGTATAAGCATATGGATATAGTTTTTCCAGTAACATTTGTTGGAGGGACAATTATTTCCCAAATGAGCGGACTTGGCACCCTGCTCAAAAATCAATTGGCCTGGAGGGCAACGTAGCTCAGTGGTTGAGCACCAGCTTTCCATGTACAAGGTCCCGGGATCAATCCCTGGTATATCCCCACCCCCCCAACCAAAAAATCAATTGGTCATGGATGTGTTTATTTCTGAACTATCAATTCTATTCCATTGGTCTGTCTGTCCTTGTGCCAGTACCATGCTGTTTTGATTACTTTAGCTTTGTAGTAAAATTTAAAATCAGGAAGTGTGATTCTTTGTTCTTTTCCAAGACGGTTTGGCTTTTGGGACCCCTTACCTTTCCTTATAAAATTGATGACTGGCATTTCCATTTCTGCAAAGAAGGCTGGTGGAATTTTCATTGGGATTGTGTTGAATGGGTAAAATCCTTAGGCTTGAAATGACATCTCACCAATATTTAGTCTTCTAACCCATGAACACAAACTGGCCTTCCCTTTAGTTAGTTCTTCTCTGATTTCTTTTGTTTTGTAGTTCTCTTTGTATAGGTTCTTCACATGCTTGGTTAAATTTATTCCTGAATATTTTATTCTTTTAGTTGCTATTGTAAAATGGATTTTTCCTTGACTTTCTCTTCAGTTTTCATCACTAGTGTACAGAAATACTGCTGTTTTTTCAGGTTGATCTTGAATGAACCTTGTCATTCTGCTGAAATCATTTATTAGCTTTAGTAGCGTTGTGGAATTTTCAGGATTTTCTATATCTAGGATCATGTTATCTGCAAATATGGAAAATATTACTTCTTCCCTTCCAATTTGGTAGCCTTTTATTTCTTTTTCTTACCTAATTGCTATGACTACAACATCAGTACAATGTTGACAAACAGTGGAGAAAATGGGCATCCTTATCCTGTTTCTAATCTTAGAGGGAAAACTTTCAGTCTTTCACCATTGAGTATGATATTAGCTGTGAGTTTTTCATATATGCTCTTTATCATGTTGAGGAAGTTTCCTTCTATTCCTAGTTTTCTAAATGTTGGTTGTTTTTGTTTTTTTACCAAGAAGCAGTGATGGATTTTACTGAATGCATTTTCTGCATCAATAGAGATTATGTATTTTTTCATTCATTCTATTAAAGCTGTATGACAGTCATTTATTTTCTTATAATGAACCACCCTTGCATACCTGGGATAAATTCCATTTGATTATGGTGTAAAATTTTAAAAGTGTGTTTGGCTTCTGTTTGCTAATATTTTGTTGAAGACATTTGCATCTATATTCATAAAGGATATTGGTCTACAATTTTCTTTTCTTGTGGTATTTTTGCCTGGCTTTGGTATTAGGGCGTTGCTGGCCTCACAGAATGAATTAGGTAGTGTTCTCTACTCTTCAATTTTTTTTGTGTGAAGAGTTTGAGTAGAATTGGTGTTAATTCTTCTTGGAATGTTTGGTAAAATTCACCAAACATTCTTTGTTGGAAGGTTTTAATGGCTGATTCAATCTCTTTACTTGTTACTGGTCTTTTAAAATCTTTTATTTCTTCTTGAGTCAGTATAGGTAATTTGTATGTTCCTAGGAATTTGTCTATTTCATCTAGACGGTCTAATTTATTGGTGTACAGTTGTTCATAGTATCCTTTATAATTCCTTTTATTTCTGTGAGATCAGTAATGGCCTTCCTTTCATTTCTGATTTTAGTATGTTGTGTCCTCTCTCACTTTTTAATTTATTAAAGTATATCACTCATACCTAAACATACATAAACAATAAGTGCATAATAATAGTTGTGAACTTACAAAACAAACATATATAACATCATACAGGACTCTCATACCTTACTCTACCACCAATACCTTGTATTGCTGTTAAACACTTTTGACTAATGATTAAGGAGCTATCCAAAATATTTTTCCCTGAACCCACCCTATTACTATCTTTATATCATTTATATATGAACATACATACATATATACATAGTAAAAGTTGTGAACTTACAAAGCAAACACGCATAACATCATACAGGTGTCCCACATCAACCCTCCACCAGCACCCTGCATGGTCATGAGACATTTGTTACAAATTATGAAAGAATATCCTCAAAATCTTACTACTAACTATAGTCTTTATCTTACAGTTGGTGTATTCCCCCCAACCCACCCTATTATTATTTTTAAAATATATTTATGACGGAAGTTGCAAACTTATAAAATCATCATGCACAAGTGCAGAATTCCCAAACAACACCCCTCTATCAATACACCACACTGTACATTTGTTACAGGTAATATTTTCTGATTGTTACCATATCCATAGTGTACATTTGGCACACATTTTCCATACTGCCCCATTATCAACATAGTACATCTTTGGCAAAGATGACAGAATATTATACAATTACTGCTAACCACAGTCCATAGGTCACTTCAGCTGTATTTTTCCCATGCTTCTCCACATTTCCAAAACCCTGCAGTAGTAATGTACATTTGCTCTAGCTCACAAAGGACACTCTTGCATCTGTACCACCAACCACAATTCTCATCCACCTCTTGGTTTACTGTACTATTCAGTTCCTAGATTATTCTCTAGCATTCTTTCAACTGGTATTTACATACACAGACTACCACTTTCAGCCACATCCCCATTTATAAATTAGCTGTTTCTCACTATGTGCCACCATTGACTATACATTTCTAAACTTTTACAGTAAAGCTAGTTAAAACTTCTACATATATTAAACATTAGAAGTCCATCTCAGTCCTCCTTTTATCTCCTTTAAGAATCCACTACCTACCACCAGGTCTTGAAGATATTTTCCTACAATTTCTTCTAGAAGCTTCATGGTTCTTGCTTTCATTTTTAGGTTTTTGATCCATTTTGAGTTAATTTTTGGATAAGGTGTGAGATAGGGGTCCTCCCTCCTTCTTTTGACTATGGCTATCCAGTTCTTTCAGCACCACCTGTTGAATGGACTGTTCTGCCCAAGCTAGGGTTTGACAGACTAGTAAAAAAATCACTTGACCATTTATGTGAGGGTCTATTTCTGAACTTCAGTTTGGTTCCATTGGTCTATGTGTCTGTCTTTATGCTAGTACCAAGCCGTTTTTACCACTATACCTAGGTAATATGATTTAAAGTCTGGAGGTGAGGTTCACTTTTCCTGTTTGAGATATTTCTGGCTATTCAGGACCCCTTACTATTCCAAATAAATTTTTGATGATTGTGTTTTGAATTTTTTTTTTTAATGCTGGTGGAATTTTTATTGGGATTGCATTGAATCTGTATATCACTTTGAGTAGGAGTGGCATCTTAATGATATTTAGTCTCCCAATCCATGAGCATGGAATGTTTTTCCCATTACTTAGGGCTTTTAAATTTTCTTTTACTGTTGAGTTGTTTTCTGAATACAAGTGCTTTTCATCGTTGGTTAAGTTAATTCCTATTTGAATTTTATCTGTCATATTTTATTTTCACCACTCTTTTGACACTTTTAGTTACTTTTATTAATATAATCTTCACTTCTAGACTCTCTTCCAGGCCTCTCTGTCTTTTCTTTTCAGGCTCTACCACACTCTTTAGTATTTCCTGAAAATCTGGTCTCTTGGTTAGAAATTCTCAGTTTCTGTTTATCTGAATATTCAAATCTTGCCCTCATTTTTGAAAGACAATCTTGCTGGATATGATTCTTGGCTGGAGTTTCTCTCTTATAGTATTTTAAATATATCATACCACTGTCTTCTTGCCTCCATGGTTTCTGGTGAGAAATCAGCACTTAATCTTATTAGGTATCCTTTATATGTTATGTATTGCTTTTCTCTTGCTGTTTTCAGAATTCTCTCTTTGCCTTGGCATTTGACATTCTGATTAGTATGTGTCTCAGAGTTGGTCTATTCAGAATTTTTGGATGAGCGCATGTTGTGCTTCTTAGACATGGATATCTACGTCCTTCAATAGGGCTGGGAAATTTTCTACCATTATTTCTTCAAATATTCCTTTTGCCCCTTTTCCCTTCTCTTCTCCTTCTGGGACACCTATGACATGTACATTTGCATATCTTTTGCTGTCATTTATTTCCCTGAAACCTTGCTCAATTTTTTCCATTCTTTTCTTCATCTATTCTTTCGTATGTTCACTTTCAAAGGCCATTTCTTCAAGTTCAGGAACCCTTTCTTCTGCCTCCTCAAATCTGCTACTGTATGATTCCAATGTTTTTAAAATTTCATTTATTGAGGCTTTCATTCCCATAAAGTCTGCTATTTTTCTATGTATGCTTTCAAGTTCTTCTTCATGCTCATCCAATGTCTTAATATCCTTAATCTCTTTAGCCATCTCATTGAATTTATTAAGGAGATTTGCTTGAATATCTATGATTAATTATCTCTACTCCTTTACATCACCTGGAGGCTTATCTTGTTCCTTTAACTGAGCCATATCTTCCTGTTTCTTGGCATGGATTATAATTTTTTGTTGGTGTCCTGGCATCTGGTTTACTCAAGTATTTATTCTTGGTGCAGCTTTTCTCTTTAGTTTAGAGCTTCCTGACCCTTCTCCCTCACTGGTTATGCAGTAGGAGCCAAGAATGTAGTTGGTGCTATAAGCTGTGGAGGTTCAAGCTGCCCTCATTGCCCCAGGGACTGATGAAGCTTCTCCCAACTTTTTCCGTTGCCAGGGGTAGGGACAGAATCACAGCTGTGTGGAACAATCCAAGTTGTGCAGGCCTAGACTGTAACTGCCCAGAGACACTAACAAAGCTTCATGCCCCTTTCCCAATCTATGCAGTGTGGGTCCCACATGACCACAGTTACCCTGGTAGACTTCAGATTATTCAGTCTGTGCCATTCAAAGGTACCTGCAGTAACCTGCAGGGTCTGCCAGCCTCCTCTCCGCCAGAGGTGGGGTTGAAGCCTAGAGCCTAGAGCAGTAGGCTGATTTGGGTGAAATAAACTGGTTCCTACCATCATTGTAATTTTCAGTCAGCTGGGCTTCCCCTCGTGCTGGGAGTGGAGTGAAAATGGTGGTCACCTGCCTCTTTCCAACTTAGACAGATTCATACCCTCACTGTTCCTAGGGTTATACCTTAACCAGTTGAATCTACTAATCAGTAGCTGAAATTGGTGGCCAAGCATCTCCTCCTCCCCTGTTTTTGGGAAATGGAGCTTTCGATTCCAGCCACAGAATAGCTCCTGGGGCAGCTTGCACTGTGAAAGTAGGACAATCACCAGCCTCCATGGGTTGGCCAGTAATTTCCCGGAGAGGTTGGTGCAGGTTCCCCTAGTTCCCTCCTTGCCAGTGGTGGGGTTGGGGCTTAGGCTACAGCTGCAATCTGATATGGATGGAAAGAAGCCGGTGCCTACCAGCATTGTGATTTTCAGTCTGCCCCACTTCCCCTACTGCCCTGTGTGGAGTTAAGATGGAAGCTACCAGTCTCTTTCTGACTTGAACAGGTTCAAACTTTAGCTGTTCTTAGGATGATACTTTAGCCTACTGAATTTACTCATCAGTAGCTAAAGTTGGTGCCCAGCTGTCTCTTCCTCCCCCATTTTTGGGAAGTGGAGCCTCTAATTCCAGCCATGGAACAGCTCCTGAGGGCGGCTTGTGCCTCCAGTGGAGGATAGGCATCGGCCTCTGTGGTGTGGGGCACTCTACTTATGAATCTTCTCTGCAGATGAGTAGACTCCTTCTACTCCTTCAAGGATGTTGCAGGATGCTCTTCTGGTCTCCTGCAGCCCCCAAACAGGTGCTTCAGCTAGTTCCAGATAGCTCTGCATGTTTACTTAATTACCCCATAGCATGAGCTGACTCTAGAATCTCCCTACTCTGCTGCCATCTTGCTGGTTGTCCTCTCCCTCATTTTTGAAAGACAATCCTGTCTGATATAAGAGTGTTGCTTGGCAGGTTTTCTCTTGCAAATATCTTAAATATATCAATCCACTGTGTTCCTGCTTCCATGGTTTCTGATAAGAAATCGGCACTTAATCTTATTAGGTATCCCTTGTATGTGATGCATTGTTTTTTCTTGCTGCTCTCAGAATTCTTCTGCCTTTGGAATCTGACATTCTGATTAGTGTCTCAGAGTATGACTATTCAGATTTGGGTGGGAGTACACGGTGCTTCTGGACACGGATATCTATGCCCTTGAATAGGGTTGGGAAATTTTCAACTGTTATTTCTCCAAATATTCCTTCTGCCCCTTTTCCCTTCTCTGCTCCTTCTGGGACACCCATGACATGTATGTTTACACATCTCTTGCTATCATTTATTTCCAAGTTCCCATTCAATTTTTTCCATTCTTTTCTTCATCTTTTCTTTTGCATATTCACTTTTGCAAGCTGTCTTCTGCCTTTCTTCTGCCTCCTCAAATCTGCTATTATATGCCTCCAGTGTGGTTTTTTTATTTTTTAAGATTTACTTTTAAAATATATATTTAAAAAGCCTGGGCTCACTGTCTGTTCTCTGTGTCCATTTGCTGCACACTCTTCTATATTTGTTTGTCTTCTCTCCTCATCTTCTCTTTAGAAGGCACTGGGAACTGATCCTGGGTCCTCTTATGTGGGAGAGAGGCACCCAACTGCTTGAGCCACATCAGCTCCCATGTTTGTTGTGTCTTTCATTGTCTTTCCTCTTGTCTTTTTGTTATGTTCGCAGCATAGGCCAGGTGTCTGTGGCACAGATCAGCTTTGCCTTCACCAGAAGACCCAGGAATCAAACCCAGGACCATATGGTAGACATGAGCCCAATCACTTGAGCCACATCCACATCCCCCTCCAGTGTTTGTTCGTTTTTTTTCGTTAGGCCAAAAAAAGAATTAACTTGGGAAATGGGGGAAGAACAGAGCTTGCTGAGAAATGGAAGAGAAAGACAGAAACACATACCAAGATTTGGTGGAGGTCCCTCCAAGCAGAGAGCACTCTGGAGTATTTTGAATTTCATTTACTGTACCTTTTATTCCCATAAGATCAGCTATTTTCCTATGTATGCTTTCAAATTCTTCTTTGTGCTCACCCGGTATCTTAAAATCCTTAATCTCTTTAGCCATCTCATTGAATTTATTAAGGAGATTTATTTGAACATCGAAGATTAGTTGTTTCATCTCCTTTATGTCATCTGGAGGTTTATCCTGCCTTTGACTGGGTCATATTTTCCTGTTTCATTGTAATGGACCATAATTTTTTCTTGATGTCTTGGCATCTGGCTTACTAGATGTATATATTCTAGGTGCAGTTTCTCTCTTAGTGAAACTTTCCTGGCATTTCTCCCTTGCTCGTTGTGTAGTAGGAGCTGAGGATGTAGTTGGTACTGTAAGTTGTGAAGGTCTATGCTTATGGCCCCAGGAATCAGTGAAGCTTCTCCCACCTTTCTCTTCTACTGGGGTAGGATGGACCTGTAGTCATATGTATTAATCCAAGCTGTGCAGGCCAAGACTGTCTTTAGTTGCCTGGAGGACTGATGAAGCTTTGTGTCCTCTTCTCCCCTGCCTGGGGTGTGCATGGCACTGTAGTTGTGGGCAGCAAACTAAGCTGTGTAGGCCAAAAGTGACCATAGTTGGCCAGGTAGACTGACATAGCAACTGCTCCCCTCCTGCCCAACAAGGGTTGGGGATGGATCCTATGGAGTGCCCAATAATCTAATCTCTGTGGGCCAAAAGTACCTGCAATTGCCCTGAGAGGCTGAGGAAATATTGTCCTTTATGCCCTTCAAAGTGTGGAGATGGAACCACAGGCACTCAATAGACCAGTCTGTGTATGCTGAAAGCACCTGCAGCTGCCCAGAGAAGCTGAGAAAACACTGGTCCCCTCCTACCCTATTGGGGGGTGGGGTGGAGCCAACACTCTGGTCGATAGAGGTCAAAAGTGCCTGCCATTGTCCCGAGAGGCTGAGGAAACACCAGCCCCATCCTATCCTATTGTTAGAGAGGGTTGATCCATAGTTGCCCAACAATCCAGTCTGTGCAAGCCAAAAGTACCTGCCATTGCCTGGAGAGGTTAAGGAAACAGGCTCCCCTTCTATACTATTAGGAGGTGGGGATGGAGTCACAGGTGTCCAACTATTTGGTCTGTGTGGGCTGAAAGCACAAGCAATTGCTCAGAGACGCCAGGGAGACACCACCTTCTCTTGTCCTATCAGGGGTGGAGTGGAGCCATGGCTACCCAAAAGTCTAGTTCATGCAGGTCAAAAGTGCCTGCTGAGGAAACACCAGGCCCCTCCTATCCTATGGGAAGGGCAAGTGGGAGTGGAGTCCCAGGAGCTCAACAAACCAGTTCATGTAGGCTGAAAGGACCTGCAGTTGCCAAAAGGCTGAGAGAACACAGCTCCCCTGCACCCCCTCCCCACCATGCTATTGCTGAGTGGGGATGGAACTACAGGTATCTGAACATCCAGTCTGTGTGGGCCAAAAGCACCTGAAGTTACACAAAGAGACTGAAGGGACACAGCTTCCCTTTTATCCTATTGGGGGCTGGAGATGGAGCTATACATGTCTGACTATCCTGTCTATATGGGCTGAAAGCACTAGCAGTTACCCAGAGAGGTTGAAGAATTACCAGCCCCCTCCTCTCCTTTGGGAGCAGGGTATAAATGGAATTGAAGGTTCTCAACAAACCAGTTAGTGCAGGACAAAAGCACCTGTGGTTGCCCAGAGGCTGGTGCAGATACCCCCAGCTTCCTCCCTGCTAGAGGTGTGGCTGGAGCCTAGGCTAGGGCTGCAATGCAATATGGGTATAAAGAAGCCAGTCCCTACAGTTTTCATTTAGCCCTGCTTTCACTCATGCCAGGGGTGGGGTTAAAATGGCATTTACTGGCCTCTTTTGACTTCGACAAGTTCAAACTTTAGTTGTTCTTTGGATTATACTTTAGCCAGCCAAATCTACTAGTCAGTAGCTGAAGTTGGTGGCCAACTGTCTCTTCCTCCCTGGTTTTGGGAATACGGAGCTTCCAACTCCAGTTATGGAGTAGCTCCTGAGGTGGCTTGTGAGAATGGGCACTGGCCTACATGGCATGGAGTGCTCTACTCATGAATCTTCACTGCATATGGGCAGTCTCCTCCTTCCATTCTTTCAAGGATGTTGCAGAATGCTCTTCTGATCTCCTGGGTCCCCCAAATAGGCACTTTAGATAGCTCTGGGTGATTACTAGCTGTCCTATAGGATGAGCTGACTCTTGGAGCTCCTTACTCTGCTATCTTGTTCCTCCCCACTGGCTATTGGAATTTTGATAGGGATTGTGTTGAATCTGTAAAATGCTCTGGGTAGAACTTCTTTCTTTAGGACATCTTAACAATTTTTAGTCTTCAAACTCATGAACATGGAATGTCCTTCCATTTAGTTCTTTGATTTCTTTTCACAATGTTTAGTAGTTTTTTGTGTGTAAGTCTACACATTCTTGGTTTGATTTATTCCCAGATATTGGATTGTTTTGCTGCTATTGTAAAAAAAATTTCTTGACTACTTCTTCTGATTGTTTATTGCTAGTGTATAGAAACATTACTGATTTTGGGGTGTTGATGTTGTACCCTGCCACTTTGCTGAATTCATTCTAGTTCTAAAAGTTTTTTGTGTGTGCATTTTTTCAGGATTTTTGGTATGTAGGATCACGTCATCTGGAAATAGGGAAGGTTTTGCTTCTTTCCAATTTAGAAGCCTTTTATTTCATTTTCTTGCCTAATTGCTCTGGCTAGAACTCCCAGTACTAAGTTGAATAACAGTTACAGTGGGCATCCTTGTCTTGTTCCTGATCTTAGAGGGTAACTTTCCAGTCTTTTTTTTCACCAGTAAGTATGATGTTAGTTGTGGGTTTTTCATATAGGCTCTTTATAATGGAAACTTTCTTGACTAGTTTTCTAAGTGTTTTTTATCAAGGGGTGCTAGATTTTGTCAAATGTCTTGTCTAAATCAATTCAGATGATCATATGGTTTTTTCCTTCATTCTGTTTATGTGGTGATTAATTGATTTTCTAATGTTAAACCAACCTTGCATAGCTAGGATAAATCCTGCTTGATCATGAAGCATAATTCTTTTAATTTGCTGTTGAATTTGGTTTGCTCTTATTTTGTTGAGAATTTCTGCATTTATACTCATAAGAGATATGTCTGTAATTTTATTTTTTGGTATCTTTTTTTGGCTCTGGTGAGAGTGATGCTGGCCTCACAGAATGAATTAGGGAGTGCTCCCTCCTCTTCAATTATTTTGCAACAGTTTGAGCAGGATTAGTGTTAACTCTTGGAATGTGTGTAAAATTCACCAGTGAAGCCATCTGGTCCTGGGCTTTCCTTTGGTGGGAGGTTTTTGATTATTGATTCAATCTCTTTACTAGCTATTGATTTGTTGAGATCATTTATTTCTTAGAGTCAGTGTACTTTGTGTGTTCCTAGGAATATGTCCATTTTATCTAGGTTCTCTAACTTGTTGGCATAGTTGTTCATAGTATCTTCTTACAGCCCTTTTTATTTCTGTGGGGTTGGAAGTAAGATCCCCTTTTCATTTTTGATTGCAGTCATTTATATCTTCTTTCTTTTTTAATTTGCCAGTCTAGCTAAAGTTCTGTCAATTTTATTACCTTTTCAATGAATCTATTTTTGGTTTTGTTGACTCCATTATTTCATTATTGTTGATTTCATTTAACTCTGCTCTTTTTATTTCCTTCCTTCTGTCCTTTTTAGGTTTAGTTGGCTTGTCTTTTTCTAGTTCTTCCAGTTTTGAGGTTAGGTCTCTGATTTGAAATCTTTCTTCTTTTTCAATGTAAGCATTTAGAGCTATAAATTTCCCTTTCAGCACTGTCGCATCCCATAAGTTTTTTTTTATGTTATATTTTTACTTTCATTAGCCTCAAAATATTTCCTATTTCTCTTACGATTTTTTAAAAGATTTATTTATTTCTCTCCCCCGCTGCCCCCCAACTCCAGTTGTCTGTTCTCTGTGTCTATTTGCTGTGTCTTCTTTGTCCACTTTTTTGTTGTTGTCAGTGGCACGGGAATCTGTGTTTCTTTTTGTTGCATCATCTTGTTGCGTCAGCTCTCCATGTGTGCGGCACCATTCCTGGGCAGGCTGCACTTTCTTTTGCGCTGGGCGGCTCTCCTTATGGGGCACACTCCTTGCACGTGGGGCTCCCCTATGCAGGGGACACCCCTGCGTGGCACGGCACTCCTTGCGCGCATCAGCACTGTGCATGGGCCAGCTCCACACAGGTCAAGGAGGCCCGGGGTTTGAACCGTGGACCTCCCATGTGGTAGACGGATGCCCTAACCACTGGGCCAAGTCCGCCACCCTGATTTATTCTTTAACTCATTGGTTGTTTAAAAGTACATGATTGGTTTTGTATAATTTATGTGTCTTTAAAAAAAAGATAATAAAAATTAATAAATAAATAAGAGTACTTTATTGGGAAGTGGATGTTGCTCAATCAGTTGGGTGCGCCTATCAGATAGGAGATCCCAGGTTCAGGTCCTGTTACCTCCTAAAAAAAGACAGACAGACACTATCCCTGACACAATGACCTAGACGCCACCCTTGTCATAATAAGCAGATGCCACAAACCAGTAGACACTGTGGCTCACTGAGAGCAAACATGGCTCAGGCCTTTGGATACTTGCCTCTCCTGTGGGAGGTCCTAGGTTTTATTCCCAGTGCCTCCTGGAAAAGGCAAGCAAACAATGAGCAGACAGACAAAAGAACAATCTGGGGGAGGGCGGGGATAAAGAAAAATTAAAAGTAAATAAATAAATCTTTAAAAAAAGAAAGAAAAAGGTACTTTAGTTTCCACATATTTGTGAATTTTCCATTTCTCCTACTTTATTGATTTCTAGCTTCATTCTGTTGTGATTGAAGAAGATTGTATGATTTCAATATTTTTGAATTTATTGAGTCTTGTTTTGTGACTTAAGATATGGCCTATTATACAGAATAAGCCATGTGCACTCAAGCGTTTTCTTCCCTTACCATATAATGTAAGTTTAACTTTATGCCCTTACAGTTAAGTTACAGGATGTGATAGTGTGTCACCTTTGCTAGATTATGATGCCCAGTTGTTTGGTCAAGCAAACATTGGCCTAATTGTTACTGTGAGGACAATTTGTGGACTTAAATCAACAGTAAGTTGATTGCATCTATGGCTGATAACATCTACAATCAACAGAGGAGACTGCTTTCAGCAATGAGAGATGTCTCATCCAAATAGCTGAAGACCTTAAAAGGAGAAGTGATCATTTCAGCAGTTCAGAAGAGAGAATTTCCATCTCTACTTTAGCCAGCAAGCTTCTCCCAGGGAATTCATCAAAACCTTTCATTGGAGTTTCCAGTCTGCAGCCTGCTCTACAGAATTTGGACTTGTGCAATCACACATTTTCATGATATTTAGATATCTCCTGTTAGTTCTGTTTCCAGGGAACCCTGACTAATAATACACAGCATATCAACTTGAAAAGTGACTATTACCTAAGGACTTGTATCCTCTTCTGGGGAAAGGGTTAGTGAATTTCTGGTTATAACTGTACCCAGGACAGTTGAATTATTTTAGGTATGACTGTTTTTATTTAAATATTAAGTATGGTTTGAGGAGATGTGAATGGGTGTCAAGCTGTGACCATTAAGTTCATATGTCAACTTGGCTAAGTTATGGTATCCAGTTGTTTGTTCAAGCACTGGCCTGATTGTTACTGTGAAGGAATTTGGGGGATTTAAATAATTAGTCAATTAATTCCATCTACGACTCACAACAAATGCAATCAACAAAGGAGACTGCCTTCAGGAACAAGAAAAATTTCATATAATCAGCTAAGGCCTCAAAGGGAGAACAGATGATTTTGGCAGTCAGAAAGAAGAATTTTTACTTGTATTTCAGCCAGTCAGCTTCTCCTTGGGATTTGCTGAAACCTTTGTCAGAGTTCCCATTTTGCAGCATGTCTTATGGAATTTGGACTTGCCAATCTACACAGTTGTGTAAGCCAATTCCTATGATACACCTCATAATACTTATTTATGTATGTATATATATCCACTGGTTTTGTTTCTCTGGAGAACTCTGACAAAAACACTATCTAAAGTTTTAAAGCATAAGTATTGTGGCAATATTCTTGTTTAACCAAAGACAACTCTACACTGTGGGTTGCTGCCTGGCTGTTTCCATTCTCACTGAGCAACTCGCCTACCTTGTGGACTTTGGTATTCCGACACCATACTTCTCTGAAGCTGTATAACGTTTATAACGTTTACAGGGCTCACAAATGTAGAAATTATAAAGTATAAATGAGATTACATCTTGGTATTTGCTCTGAGGCCAGCTGATGAGCAGAAAGGTTTCCACTCTTGGCATAAACTCTTGAGACAACTACATTTAGTCACAACTCAATCCTAGGAACATTCTTAAGGGGTATATAAAATCTTCTTTGTATTTTTGTAGCCACTTAATATTTTAACACCTTTCTTGCATATCTCCTTATGATTCCATGGAAAGCTTATTAAATACCAGATCTTTCACTGAAAATTTTAAGATACCCACCTTAACATTTTCAAATGTTAATGGGCAGGTAGAAGATGCTCTGATTCCCATTTTGTTTTCTGCTTTCCCTACATGAAGGCCTTCAGTATCACGATTTACTATGAAGCAGGTAATTCCTTTATATCCCTAGGAAAAGAAAAGATTTAAATTGTCACTACTACTTGGATTGATAAGATTCATTTCCTCCAGAGAACTCAAAGTAAAAAGGAAACTACAATAGTAAATACCAATGGACTCAGAATCACAATATGTGTATTATGAAACAAGAATGACTGAGGACATCAGAGCCCCAAATCAAGAAATTTACCAATTCTTTTACTTTTTTTGCAACTACCATAGATATTAAAATTTTTAAGTTACCCTAAGGTATTATATATCCCATGCTTTAAATTTAATTTTATTAAATACTTGAAAGTTTTAACTATTTAGTTTACCTTAGAGAAAAGACAAAACCTAAAATGTACCTACCATCTTGCTGTATGTCTGTTTTCCAGCTTAACAAACTAATTATTCTTAAAAATAAACATTCTAAGTAGTTACTTAATTTTTTAAGTAAAAATTTTGAAACTCCACAAGATTAAAGACTAGTTTCCTAAATAACATATCAGGTGATAAATAAAATGTCCTTCATGTAATTAATAGTTGGATCAACAATATTTATTTTAGGAGATTGATAAAAAAAGAG
Source organism: Dasypus novemcinctus (assembly GCF_030445035.2). Lineage (NCBI taxonomy): Eukaryota > Metazoa > Chordata > Mammalia > Cingulata > Dasypodidae > Dasypus > Dasypus novemcinctus. The sequence continues at coordinate 14,276,380 of NC_080678.1, forward strand.
GATGAAAAGATGCAAACTCACTTCTAGCATTTTCATTGGGGAAGAATGTAAGACTATGTCCTAAAAAAGAATCAGAAGGAAGAAAAGAAAAAGAAATAAAGAAAAAAGATGGGTATGGGGGCAGGAAGCAATTTTATTTCAGACTTACAACGGAAGGGTCTATATTTGCCATCACCAGGAAAAGCCCTGCATGCTCGGCATTGCTGATCCACATCTTTGATCCATTGATGACATAATAATTTCCCTTTTTATCAGCTCTGGTCTTCAAAGCAAATGAGTCGCTGCCTGCTCCAGACTCTGAAAGGCAAAAACTTCCTATCTATACATGTGAGGGAAAAAAAATCCAAATTAAAATTATGAATTATTAAACTATATTTATACTCTTATACTTACTTATGGCAAATGGGCATTTCTAAATCAACCCTTTAGCTGGTATTAAAAGCCTGTATTTATCAAAATTAGTATTCTTTCCAAGTATTTATTATTTTCCAAAATTTATCCTACTATTTGCTTAAGGTACAAATTAAAAACTTAATATATTTAAGGTTAATTTTCATTAAATTGCTTCAAATAATTAGAGTAGAAAGACAACACAATATAAATATCATCAACATAGATACTGGAAAATATAATTGGGACAAAAAGAAATAATTTTATCACCTGATGTTTACTCTCTAAATTTCCAAGTAGAAAATGAGAGACAGAGTGTATTTTTCTAAGCAGTATTAACTTACTGAGCACTGCTAATATTAATAGTACTGCATTGTGGTCTTGGATAGTAAATTCTACATCTCAGTTGCTTTTCTTCTGAAAATATCCTAAAATAGAAAAGATAAGATCCATTTCAACAACTTGTCTCAACTCACTGTATCTGTGGACAGCTTGCTCAAATAGGTGGCCTTCTGTTCTTCGGTTCCATGTTTTTTAATCAATGTGTTAATTATTGTATTCTGGATGTCACATAAGACAGCCACAGATGCATCAACTTTGGCCAATTCCTCTACCACCAGGACAGAAGAAAAAAATGAAGCTCCTGTTCCTCCATATTTTGTGTCAACTTCAATACCCATTAACTAAAGGTAAATGAAGGAAACACACGTTAAGAAAGCTATTTTTATATGGGTAAATTTCTTGTAAGAACAAGTTCAGAAATAAAAGCACATATGTGCTGAATTTAAAACTTCTATATGGGAGTGGATGTGGTTCAGGCGTTTGAGCTCCTGCCTCCCACATGGGAGGTCCTGGGTTCAGTTCCTAGTGACTTCTGAAAACAAAACAAAACAAAAACAAACAGCAAGCAAAACAAATGAAAAAACCAACTCAGGGAAGCCAATGTGGCTCAGGGATTGAGTGTTCGGCTTCCCACAAATGAGGTCCCAGGTTCAATCCCTGGCCAGTTCATGGGGCATTGTCACAGTGGGTGGAGATCCACAGACTAACTGAAAGAATATCAAATTTCCATCCTGCGGAGCTCTGCCACATTCTCTAATGGGACATCAAGAATCCCTGGAGTACAGGGGCAGTGCCTAATGAAGGAGGGACCACTGTGACAGGCACCTGGAATTGATGACTGTACTTATGAACTTTTTCTTTTAAAAATGAAACAGTCTAATATTATATGTTGCCTAAGAGTTACCTTCTGAAAGCCTCCTTGTTGCTCAAATGTGGTCTCTCTCTAAGCCAAACTCAGCATATAAATGCATTACCTTTCTCTAAGCATAGGACATGACTCCTGGGAATGAGCCTCCCTGGCACTGAGGAATTATTACCAAGCACCAAATAGCAATGCACCTGTAAAAAGACCTTGATCAAAAGGGGGAAAGGGTAAATACAAATGAGTTTTTATGGCTTAGAAACTTCAAAGTGAGGTGGGAGGTCATTCCAGAAGTTATACTTATGTATATCTCAGGAGGATCTCATTGACCATCATAGTAGATATTGCCTAAAATAGTGGGGCTCCTGAGACCTCTAGAGACATCCAGACTCTATAGGCAGGGCAGACAGCTCAGGAGTTGCCCTGCCAGTGCACCCTACTTTAGAATTTATGTTCCTCAGTGTGACAGAGTTGGACTCATTTGTGGTTTCCCTACACATGGCTCTTTTGCCCCTTCTATTTGAAACTATAGTTAGTACTAGACCTGAGAGCTATATGTTCAAGAGACTTAAATCTTTGGGCTGTCCATTTGCCAGTTGGGCTCTGAATCCCAACAGAGTTGCAACAAATGCTCTCCATCTCCAGTTCATTGGACTCTCCCAGGACAACTATCAGGACATGATGATGGACAACATCCATCCCAAGGAACAGAGAGTCTGCAACTGCAGCAAAACAGTTCCATCCATCAGCCCCATGGGATCTAAGCCCCCTTTCAATTAGAGTCAGAGTGGGCATCACCATTCCAGAATCCTCAGGATTAGGGAATGAATGATGGACTAGAGTAGACATATGGTTATTCTACTATAGACTTATTGTTATCCTAGCAATGGAAGAACTTTTATCATTGATGTGGAGGCAGTGGCCACTGGAGGTTCTGAGGGGAGGGAGAGGGAAAAACAGGTATAATGGGGGCATTTTCAGGACATTAAAATTGTCCTGAATGATGATGCAATGATGGATACAGGCCATTATATATTTTGCCATAACTTAAAAAATTGTGCGGGTCAGAGCATAAACTATCATGTAAACTATAATCCACACTTAGTGGCAAAACTCCAATATGTGTTCATCAATTGTAAGAAATGTACCACACTAAAGAAGGATGTTGTTAATGTGGGAAAAGTGTGAGAGGGTTAGGGAGTGGGGCATATAGGAATCCCCTGTATTTTTTATGTAACATTTGTATAATCTAAAGTATTTTAAAAAATATTTTAAAATTTTGTATGTATGTTTTATTTTAATTTGATATTGAACTTTTTTTATGTTACAAGTTGACAGGACAAGGCCCAACCCTGGCCCCCATAACAGCTACAACCTGCAGAAGCTGCAAGTTTATTATTAAATCTACCCCATTGTGAATGGGAAACCAACTGTTTACTCTGAAGAAACCACATCCCGTGACATCCTGGGACTACATGTCCAGATACAGTTCATTTCCTCACAAGAATAGACAAAGAAGTCATACCACCCACCAACCCCTCCCCACATCCCTAGAATTCACTGCCCTAGCCCAACACCCCCTAGCCATTCCTATAGGCCCTCAGGTCGTACCTAAGCCCAAACCTAGTCCCACTAACTAAGCCTGTTCCCACCTCGAGAAGTACTGTATAAATTCACAACTGCCTCTGCCAGGGTTGGGCTGAAGTTTCTATCTTCAGTCCCCTTCTTGTTGGATTTTCTCAATAAATCATTGCCTGCAATCACTGGTCTTCGCATCCCAATTGTCTCACCCCAACATTGAACACAAATAAAAAATCTATAGCAGAAATAGTGTATATTTGAAAAGGATGAAATTATACGCTAGAATTATCACTTGTTTCCTTTGTTTGAATTCAAAAAATGAAAATAAGAGAAGTAAAATGCTTTGAGGGATAACTGAATGAACTAATAAAATAAAATGAGAAAGTATCTTATATAAACTATATTCTGATACCCTTTCTTCCTAAGAATTGTCATTGTTTCCTTAAAGACTTTCAGTGGTGTTTTGGTTTGGCCCCTTTATACTGCTTTCAATATAAAAAGAAACTAGTCTAGCCATGGTGGAAGCATCTTTATCACAGTTTCATTTGACATATAATCTTTTCCAGTCAGGCCCTTCCACCTTCTTATGTTGACTCTTTTGGTCACTATATGAATGGCCATTCCTTGTGGGGTAATGAGTCATTTTAACAGGTTCAGGATGGTTAGCTGACAATGTTCTGTGGCATTTGCTGGAGCCACACTGCACAAGGCACAGTTGCCTGGTAAATATGACTGAAGGTTGGCCTAGGCTTTCCAATAACCCTTAGCAAAACTCTGACTGTTCTGTAACTACTTTTATGTCTAAAACACGAAACTTTCACAGTACTCCATTTTTAAATGTCCTCATTTCAAATAAGGTGTGTACATGTAATTCAAGCCCCAAAGCTGTTAACAAATCAAAGAAGGATAATACCCCTCTTCTCTCTAGACACATTTGGAATTACACTACAGTCTGGTTGTAGTTGCTATGTCTAGGTAGAAGGAGAACTTAGGCGATATAAAGGTAGAACCACAGAGGGAGATGACTGAATTAAAATAGTGAGAGAACCTAGAAAGGATGTTCTAGGAAGAACAATGGAAGGATCTGAGTGTGCCTGAAAACTAAGGAAGCCATGATAACTATCTGATTATCACATCCTGAACAGCTGGAAAGATGCTGCTCCTCTACAAGTTACCAATAGTTCCTAAATTGGAAATAACTGTTTTTGTCAGCCATCACGACAGGTGACTATATAGCTGGATGACAGGAATTAGGAATTTGGTGAAGCTGAGAATATCTGATGCAGGACTGTGTAGCCAAGCAGCCTCTCCAGGAGAGGTCAGTCTATGGAGGTGGGTAGTGGGGTGTAAGCAACTAAGCCCTCTGCATACAGCCCTGACCACAAGAACTACTACCTCAGGAGGGTGGTTTCCAAACTCTGGAACCAAAGGGATTTTCCAAGAAGCCTAAAGGTTTTGCACACAGTGAAGATAATGCTGTTTTACACATCAGGCTTCTGTTTGACCCACTGTAGCTCCATGTAAGATTCCACATCGTCAAGAGATTTATTGCAGAAAGAAAGCTGAAAACAATCACTACTGTGCATGATATAAGAAAGCTGATCCCTTTAAAAGAGAAAAGAAGTAAACTTTTTAAATGTATAAAAAAGGTTATTTTTCAAACAGGATAACAGGCAAGATTTAAATCAAGGGCTCTGAATAGCAGATACTAATTCTGTGATGTCCTCCTCAGTATTCAAAAAATAAAAAATAGTGCTCGCTTCGGCAGCACATATACTAAAATTGGAACGATACAGAGAAGATTAGCATGGCCCCTGCGCAAGGATGACACGCAAATTCGTGAAGCGTTCCATATTTTTTGGGACCTCATATTTTTCATAATGTAATTTTTTAAAAAAATAATAAATAATTTAAAAAAATAAATAAATAAATAAAAAATAAAAATACGTGACTTTACTCCTGTAGAGGAGGGAGATGGTGACTGAATGCAGTGATGTTCAAAATATTCTTGGCACCCCACGGTGATAACCTATTCTTCTACCTCAGCCAGAGCAGTTCCACTATTATTGATTTTATGCATCCATGTAAAGGGCTATATGACTCAAGTTTGAAATCTGTTGCCTTCCACATTGGTTATTGTGGAATTCAGATATCAACTCTAAGTTTACCACTACACAGGGATTCAGATGAAATACATGCTATACTATGAGGTTTTACTAAAGGAGGGTTTCTCATCTCTATACTACTGAGCTGGATAATTGTGGGGGGCTGTCCTGTTCATCACAGGATGTTTAGCAACATTCCTGGCTTCTACTCTTCTAGAGACCAGTAGCACTCCTCAGTTGTGACAACAACAAAATGTCTCCTGACATTGCCAAATGTCCCCTGGGATGCAAAATCACCTGCCTTTGAGAACTACTGATGTAAAAGAAATGTCTCTTGCTTCCAAACTTTTACTTAAAAAGCACAGTATTTCTAATTTAAAATATTAATTCATCTAAAAGAAATATTTACATAAACATTAACTAGGACCTCAATCTAAAAGAGAATACAGATACTTTTGATGAGGAAATGAAGTGTCTACTATGCTATCATTAGAGGCCCTGAATTTAAAAGTATGCATATAGTTCATGAATAGAATATCAGTAAGTCCACTCTAATCCATACTCTATTCGTTCATCCTGTGGACCTTAGAATGGTTGTGTCCACTCCACATCTCTATCAAGACAGGGCTTAGATTCCATGTGGCATTGGTGTGGACAAAGTGGCCATGGTGGCTGCTGGGGGTAGGGAGTGGAAGAGATGTGAAGTGGGGGCATTTTCAGGACTTGGAGTTGTCCTGGGTTGTGCTGCAGGGACAGTTACCGGACACTGTATGTCCTCCCATGCCCCACTGGGTGGACTGTGGGAGAGTGTGGGCTATGATGTGGACCATTGACCATGAGGTGCAGCGGTGCTCAGAGATGTATTCACCAAATGCAAAGAAAGGCTCATGATGATTGAGGAGGTTGTTGTTATGGGGGGAGGAGCAGGGTGAAGGGTTGGGGGGTATACTGGGACCTCATATTTTTTTAATGTAACATTAAAAAAATAAAGACAAAAAAATAAATAAAAGTATGCATATATATTTAACCTTACCATGTATTTACAAAAGCTTGAGTTTAGAAAAATTATGGAATATATACCCCTTGTTGAAATAATCCTTGTATGACTGATTTCTCCATTTTTGAATTTTCATCCATTGTTGAAACCAAGGGAGCAATTTGTTCCTGGGCAAATTTTTTAACTGTAGGAAAAAGAAATACCAGTAAGTCTATGTTCAAGTAGTAATCATATCAACAGAATAAAGATAATAGTTCATTAACAGCTCACTGACATTATTTTCAAAGTTTTAAATTATATAATTATTTTTAAAAAATATAATTTATGAAGTTATTTTTTAATACATAAAGGTTTAATTCCCCACCCCTTTGTAGCCCTTGATGCTTTAAAAAATAAATAATATGAGGGGCGGATAGAGCTCAAGTAATTGAGTGCTTGCTTTCCATGTACAAGTCCCAGGTTCAATCCCCAGTATCTCCAAAAAACAAAACAAACAAACAAATGAAAAATCCAACTCTCATTGGGGAGTGGATGTAGCTCAGTGGTTGAGAGCGTGTTTCCCATGTACAAGGTCCTGGGTTCAATGCCTGGTACCTCCTAAAAAAAATTTTTTTTTAAATAAAATAAAAATTGACAAAACAAAACATATATGAGCTGCAAAAATGCAAACAAAAAAGTCTTGTTCCCTGTTTCAGCACTCTCATCCATCTCCCTAAAGAGTAATCAAGTTTGTATAATCTTTTTGAAAATCATCTATATCTATACCTACACTTAAACTGTATCTCTTTTTTTACAGAAAGGAATAGTAAGATCCACATCCAGCTGTACCTTGCTTTTTTCCCCCTACTTAATGTATCTTGATCTATGTGAGTACAAACCATCTAACTGGATCTTTTTTTTTTTTTTTAAGATTTATTTTATTTATTTCTCCCCACCCCCTTGTTGTTTGTCCTTGCTGAGTCTAGTTCGTCTTCCTTATTTCTTTAGGAGGCACTGGGAACCGAACCTGGGACCTCCCATGTGGGAGGGAGGCACCTAATCACTTGAGCCACTTCCATTTCCTGCTTTGTTGCATCTCTCATTATGTTTTTCTTCTTGCGTCTCTTGTTGCATTGTTGCAGCAAAGCCAGGAGTTCTGAACCGCAGAAAAACCCAAAACCGGCTCTCAGGAGAAGTGGAGGAACAGATTTATTACACACGGGCCCAAAGGAGAGTCAATCTCCAAATTCTGAGCCCTGTTTCTCAGTTTTCATAGGTTTATTTAGAATTTTATGTGGGGTCAGTATGACTTTTGCTCACTGGCTAACGTGTTGCTAGGCAGAATTTTGCAAGCGGGGTTACAGAAGCAGAGCGCAGGTGCAAGGTTGCAGGCTGATTTACAGAAGCAGGAAGGGGTGGGGGTAAGGGAGAGTCACTGGTTTGATATCCTTCAGCTAGGCTGTGTTTTCACAGGCTGATTTACAGAAACAGGGGGCAGGAGTTATTCATTTGATATTCTCCTGCAAGGTCATGTCCTCACAGGCCATTCCATAGAAGCAGACGCAGGAATGACTTGTTAAGATATTTTACAAGGTTATGCTTTTTATTTCTCAACAATTCCCCCCTTTAATGCCCTTATAATTTTTATAGGGCGTTACTCAAACTAAGTGGAAAAACAACTTAAAGTAGTAAAGCATTTTACAAAACACAAGTAATTAAGATAAGTTTTTTTTTTTTTTTAAACTACATTCCAGTTTCTGGGAGATGTAGTTGTTAGTTCAGTCCCAAACAGTAAACAGAGCAGTTTGAAGAGGAGTAAGAACTATAGGGAACAGGAGTTCATCTGTTCAGGTGATGGTGATTCTTGGTGGCTCTGGGTAATTCAGATTTTCAAGGGGCAGCCATGAACAGGGTGAGTTGTCCAGTTGTCTTGTTTTTTGTTGGAGTGTGCCCTTTTAACTCTAGTATGATGAATCCAAGGGCCAATACCTGAAACTTTGAGAGCAGTGGAGGTTCCAAGGATAACAGTATGTGGGTCTGTCCAGGTAGGTTGGAGGGGCTTTTTCTGTTTTTTACCCAAATTAGGTTTCTGGGCAAGTGTGGGTATACTGGGTTGCTTAATGGGATGGGATCCTGAGACAGGACAGTTCTGTGTGTTTGGGCTAGGGTTTTTTTTTTTTTTTTAACTGCGGGAGGATAGGATCCTGGCCAGTTTTTCCTAGGAGCCTGAGATTTCCCTTGAAGGTTTGAATAATTGGGGGGTGGTTGTTTAAACAGAACTTCAAAAGGTGAAAAGCCTGAGGGTCCAGGGGTTGCAGTCTGACAGAAGGAGGGCTAATGGGAGTAGATTTACTCATGGGAGGCCAGTTAAAATTTTTTTTTTACAGACCTTGGCTAGGGTGGTTTTGAGGGTTTGATTTATGGGTTTTACTTTCCCTGAGCTTTGGGGCCTCTATGCTGTGTGAAGTTTTTACTTAATTCCTAACATTTTGCTAGCTCTTAGATGACAGCTGACACGAGAGCTGGGCCATTGTGGATAAAGGCATCCCGTGCGGGGGAACTATTTCTCAGAGCAAAGCTTTAGTTACTTTTCTTGTTTTACAGTGTGGGTGGGAAAGGCCTTGATCCAGCCCAAGGAGGTACACAGTATTACTAATAAGTACAGCCTAAGGAGGTACACATTATTACTAATAAGTACCTATACCTTTGACTTGGTTTTATTTCTGTAAAGTCCATTGTTAAGTTTTTAAAACTGGCTGTTCCTGTGTGTTGGATGCCAGCCAGGGTCTGGGGATCTTGGGAGGAGTTGTTTATAGCACAGGTTTGGCATTGGCTGCTAACAGTGGTGCAGACCGAGGTCATCCAGACAAGGTAGTAATATTTTCTGAGCAGGGCTTTTAAAGCAGTTTTTTTCAAGTGGGTGAGCTGCTGGTATTGTTGAACAAGGATGTAGGCAGCCCCCTCTGTGATAAGACTTGGCTATCTGGAAGGACCCAGTTTTCCTCTGGGGTCTGGTATCTTTCTTTCTCTTTGCCCACTCCTGTTTCTCCCGGGTATAGTTTAGTTTTTTAATGTGTTGTTTTAAAAGGAACCAGTGATGGGGTTGCAGTTTGAGGGTCTTTTTGGTCGCCTGTCAAACTGCTTCATCGGCTAGATTTTATGTGGGGTCAGCATGACTTTTGCTCATTGACTAACGTGTTGCTAGGCAAAATTTTGCAAGTGGGGTTACAGAAGCAGAATGCAGGTACAAGGTTGCAGGCTGATTTACAGAAGCAGGGGGGCGGGGGAGTCACTCGTTTGATGTTTTGCAGCTAGGTCATGTTTTCACAGGCTGATTTACAAACTAGGGGCAGGAGTTATTCATTTGATATTCTTGCAAGACTATATGCCCTCAGGCTGATCCACTGAAGTGGTGGGGCAGGAGTGAGTTGTTAGATATTTTACAAGGTTATGCTTTTTACTTCTGAACAGCATTATATTGTTGCATCAGTTTGCCATGCCCACCTATCGCACCAGCTCACTGTCTTCTTTAGGAGGCACTGGGAACAGAACCGGGGACCTCCCATATGGTAGGCAGGAGCCCAATTGCTTCCGTAACTGGGGGTCCTTTTAATACAGGGCTTCTCAACCTTGGAACTACTGAAATTCTGGATTAGATATTTCTTCTATCCCATGTATTGTTGTACATTTGGTAGCATCCCTGGCTTCAACCCACTAGATACTAAAGGTCCCCCCTTACCAGTTGTGACAACCAAAAATGTCTCTAGCCATGCCAAAATTGTTGAGAACCTTTCCAGTTTTGTTTTTTTTTAATGTTTAAGTCTTGGATGTACCTGGAATTCATTTTGATGCAAGGATTAAGGTACACAAGTACCTTCTTAACTTCACTACCATCATGACACCAGGTGCTGTGAAAAGAGAGCAAAGGTAACTGTGCCAAATTGAAATGTCACTGCATGTAGGCTTGCTCCAGAATTCCTTTGTTTCTGCACAAGCTATTCCCTCTGCCTGGAATGTCTTCCCTTTCCTTGTCAAGGTACAGCTTAAGCATCACTCTCTCTGGGAAGCCTTTGCTGACTGCTTTCCTCCCCCACTTCCAGCCACCCCTAGAAAAATTTAGAGGCTCTCTGTTTTGCTCCCAAACACTCTGTACATATCCATGTCATTTATCACATTATTTTTAATACAAATAAGTTTTTAAAAAATTTATTTATTCCCTCCTTCTCATTTTATTCTCTCCTTCTCGCTGTCTGCTCTCTCTGCCCATTCACTGTGAGTTCTTCTGTGTCTGCTTGTCTTTTCTTTTAGGCACCATGGGACCTTCCAGAATGGGAGAGGGGTGCTCAATCTCTTGCACCACCTCAGCTCCCTGGTCTGCTGTGTCTCTTATTGTCTCTCCTCTGTGTTTCTTTTTGTTGGGTCATCTTGCTATGCCAGCTTTCCACATGGGCCAGCACACCTGCACGGGCCAGCACACCTGCACGGGCCAGCACACCTGCACGGGCCAGCACACCTGCACGGGCCAGCACACCTGCACGGGCCAGCACACCTGCACGGGCCAGCTTGCCTTCACCAGGCTCCCCAAATTATCAACCCTTCATATATATATATGTCTTCTTACAGTTATTCAATCAAACATGAATCTAAATGCTGGTGAGAAGGGATTTTTAGAGATATATAAGGTCCCAAGTCAAATGATATTAAGAGGAGATTATCCTTGGTGGGTTGGACCAAACTGAGAATGCAACCAGCTGACGCCTTGATTTTAGCCTTGTAAGACTGTGAGTGGAGGACCCCACCATGCTGTGCCTGGATTTCTGACCTATGGAACTGTAAACTACTAATAGATATTGTTTTCAGCCACTCATTTGTGGTAATTTGTTATGCAGCAGTAGAAAACTAATACACATATCCATCCATCTATTGTCTCCAAGTACAACAATTTTGATATCATGCCACACACTTCTAAGTATACCACTTTTACACACACACACACACACAATCTACACATACAAATGAATCAGTGTAAACTGCTTGAAGTTTTACAACTTCTTGATTCAGGTGCCCTGCTTAAATCATAGGCATTTTCAAACATAAAGGTAAATTTTAATTTCCTTGTGAAATATTAAAACCCCACTACCTGAAAAAAAAAATACATACACACATACATGCAACTTCTAACTCTGGAAAGATACATAAGAAACCTGTAACAAGATGACATCTAATAAGAACTGGAGAACCAGGATGCAGAGGTGGAGAAGGACATCACTTTTAACCATATAACCTTTTACCTGAAAAATTTTTTTAAAAAACTATGGGCATTACTTTTTTCAACAAAAAAAATGTTTTTGATGTCAAAAATTCCTTTCACAAACTCCCACTCATGCCATATGTATTTTCACATAGCAGATCTTACCCATGTCTACAGAGATAATGAGATGAAGTTGGAAAGTTTACCCACCTGTGCTCTTTATCATCATTTCCTCTTCTGTAAATGTTTGCAGTGGGGCACAGAGTAGTCCATCATTTGCTATATTAAGTATAGCTCCTGCCTGGAAAGATTTTAAGACACGAGGAGGAATTTTCCAAGAAGACAGGCAAGTTGGGAAGCTTCTTCTTAGCTATAGGAATAATTGCCATTGAAGAGAGAACATATAGACAAAAGGTAAGAACTCTTCTTATATTTTATATCACCAAACTAAGGGAGCAGAAATCTGGTACATATTTTAAATTCACTGTCTCTCAAACATAAATACAACTTAATAAGTTAAAATTATATATCTCCTTTAACCAGCAATAAACTGGTCTAAATAAACAAATTTATCTGATAACTTTTACTAATTAAGGCAACAACTTTGTAGATGGAACTCATTCTCAAAATGTATTTCACATTTCACTGACTTCTTGAATAGGGAAATCTCAATAGAATACCCTATTGCTGTCTAAGAATGGCCACTGTAAAAAGAATACTCTGGTGGGCAGGAACTTGTGAGGGCACAGGGACAAATGAGGGCACAGAGCTACCTGGTTGGTCCTGAGCCTGACACCCCCCACTCCATCCCCCAGTAGCTATGTTTTTTTTTTTCTTCCTGCTTCTCATTAAGAGACAGCACACACGAGGGTTAAGAAAATAGGTTCTGGCATCTGAGAGTTTTAAATCCCAGCAGCTACTATTTACTAGCTATGTGATCTTGGGCAAGTGATTTTTAACTTCTCAGTTAAAAACTCCCAATTTCCTCAACTGTAAAATATGCATAACAGTACCTTGTGAGATAGTGTGAGGATTAAGAGATGGTCCACATCAAGGGTTGAGCATAGTATCTAACACATAGGAAGAGCTCAATAAATATTTACTATTTCTACAACTAGTGGTAGTAAAAATAATTCAGTTAAACTGTCAGCTAGCTTTTCTTGTCAGTAATGGGCCTCCCCGTTGCAGTCTTCCAAATCCCTTAACTTGCCAGTTCTACTCAGCTACACTTTTGGTGAAAGATACCATCCAATTTTAAATGCTTGCTACACCTTTCTTTTTTTTTTTCCACATATACTTACAAATTACAGTACATAAGAAACAAGTAATTAGTATTTTCCTGAACCTAAAAACATTATGGTAAGTGAAAGAAGCCAACAGCAAAAGATCACATATTATATGATTCCATTTCTAGAAAATGTTCTGAATAGGGAAATCCATAAAGACAGGAAGTAGTTAATAAAGACAGACTAGTGGTTGCCTAGTGCTAGTGGTGGGAATGAGATATGAATGCTAATGGCCTACTGAACTTTTTGGATAACGGGAACTTTCTAAAATTGGATTCTAGTGATCGTTGTACAACTCTGTAAACTTACTAAAAACCAGTGAATAATTGTACATTTAAAATAAGTGAATTTTATGATGCAAATTACATATTAATAAACTGTTAAAAAAGAATTAATACTTCCCTTCTAATCAAACATCAATTAAAAGGGAATGTAGCAGCTCAGTGGTTGAGTGCCTACTTCCTATGTATGAGGTTCTGGGTTCAATCCCTGCTACCTCTAAAAAAAAAAAAAAAAAAAAAAGGAATGTACTGAGTGTTGGTTATTTGCCTGAGAGTTTGAGAGGACGGGATGAGCACACCAGTTTCTGAGAAGTTACTGATTTAGCAGTTAGGGCAATAAGATACAAACTCTTGCAATAGGCAAGAAACAAAGTCAAAGATGAAGAAGCAGGGAAACTGACTTTGGCCCAGTGGTTAGGGCGTCGGTCTACCACATGGGAGGTCCGCGGTTCAAGCCCCGGGCCTCCTTGACCCGTGTGGAGCTGGCCCATGTGCAGTGCTGATGCGCGCAAGGAGTGCCATGCCACACAGGGGTGTCCCCCGCGTAGGGGAGCCCCACGCGCAAGGAGTGCACCCATAGGGAGAGCCGCCCAGCGCGAAGGAGGGAGCAGCCTGCCGAGGAATGGCTCCGTCCACACTTCCCGTGCCGCTGACGACAACAGAAGCCGACAAAGAAACAAGACGCAGCAAAAAGACACAGAAAACAGACAACCGGGGGAGGGGAGGGGAATTAAATAAATAAAAATAAATAAATCTTTAAAAAAAAAAACGATGAAGAAGCAAAATAAAGAGGCAAATCAGAGAAATGCAATAATAATAATACAATGTTTTCTGAATAGTTTTCCCTATATACTGAAAGACTGTTAAGAGAAAAAAATGAATCACGGTGTTTAAACACGTTTAAAAACATTGAAAGAAAAAAAAAGAAAAACATTGTAAATCTTTGTTACCTAAGTACTGAGCAACCTTTGTCATTACATGCCTAACAGCAGATGCCCTCTGCTCTGGATTCATCTGGGAAAAAAAAACAGTGGCTGGTCAGATGAAAAACATATTTCCCTTTTTCTAGCTTTTTGTTTTCAGTATTAGGAGACAGTTTAGGACAAAACAAATGGACATTTTTTTTTTCTCATTAAGAGATTTGGGGACAAGAAGGAAGGGGGAATATATGAGGTATTCTTGACAAACCAGATGGAAAGAATGAAACAGGTAAAGGAAAAAAAGAGGTAAGAAATGGAAACAAAGGGCAGACAAAAGAGAAGTACAACTATGTAGCAGAAAGAGAGAGTGGTCAGTAGCAGAAAGAGAGAGTGGTCAGTAGCAGCAGGCACAAAGAAAGAAGGAAGAATGGGGGAGAAGGAATGGAAATATTATGGAGAAGCAGAAAGATAATAGGGAAAAATTTTGCTCAGTGGTTGGCGGTGGAGTCTGGAACCAGGTCCTCAATATATTGAATGAATTAAAGAATAAATCAATTAGTCTTCTCATCAAAATGGTCATGAAACTTGTCTGTTAAATATCAAAAATTGCAATGCATTTCCCAAATTTCTTATTTCTAGGGTAAGTGATTTACTTTACTAAACCCAAGACAGAGTGTCAATTTACCACCTTGTACTCAAGTTTATCTTTAAAAAAGCAAACCTAAAACTGAGAAACTTAAGCCAGTGAGTCTTTGGGTAATACCCTGTGATAGCTAATTTCATGTGCCAACTCGGCTACATTATGGTGTTTAGCTGTTTGGTCAAGCAAATACTGCCCTGATGTTTCTGTGAAGGGTTTTTGTTTCTTTAAAAATGTATTTATTCCTCCCCATCCCCTAGCTGTATGCTCTTCTTCTTTTTAGGAGGTACCAGCGGGAACAGAACCTGGGATCTCTTAGGTGGGAGGGAGGTGCCTAATCCCTGAGCTACCTCCACCCCCTGCTTTTGTTGTATCTCTCATTATGTTTTCTTCCTTATGTCTCTCGTTGCATCATCTAGCTGCATCAACTCACTGTGCCTGCCCTTTTTGTCAGCTGGCTGTCTTGCTCATCTTCTTTAGAAGGCAACAAACAGGAACTGAATTTAGGACTTCCCATGTAGTAGGCAGGAGCGCAATCACTTGAGCCACATCTGCTTCCCTCTGTGATGGTATTTCATCATGGATTTACATCTATAGTCAGTTGATTGCATCTAAAATCCACAAAGGAGACTGCCTTCAGCAATGACAGGGGTCTTAAAAGCCAGAAACTGAGAATGATTTCAGAATTTAGAAAGAATTACTGCCTCTACTTCAAGCTGGCAGCGTCTTCTGGGGAATTCAACTTTACCTTCATCATAGTTTCCAACTTAAGTGCCCTATGGAATGTGGACTTGCCAACCATCACAGTTGTACCAGTCAACTCCTATAATAAGTTGGTTAATATTTATGTATATATGTATACCCCGTTGGTTCTGTTTCTCAAGAATCCTGATTATTCTGATACCCATTTTTTGGCTAACACAATTGTGAAGTCCTTAGGCTCAATTCTGCTCTTGATGAAGTATATGATTATTCAAAAATATCAAGTATTTTTGAGTCACAGGATGAGCTAAGAGAGGCAAAAGTACTTTTAAAAGTGGCACACAAAAGAAGAAAAACAAAGATGAAAAAAAGAATAAAAAAAAAAAAAAGAACCAAAAAAAAAGTGGTACATGAATGCAGGACAATGTTACTGAAGTTCTCATCATAAACAGAGTAGCTATATGTTTAATGCATGGAGTCCATTTTTAACCAAAGCATTGAGAGATATTACCTATCCTTTCTTGCAGGAAAAAAACAGTTGCTTTTCACTTTAGTATGCTCGTCTTTATAAAGGTTAACTTTTCCTTTCCTTGTTTAGCAGTTTGTTATTATTTATGGATTAAAAAAATATTTATGTTTATAAACTGGTCTGTACCTCTGAGCTTGATACCCTTTGATTGTATGAGATTCAGTTGAGACGTCTTTAATAAAATAATGTTTAGATTGGGCTTTGATTCGACCATATCATTAGGGCATGCAGGGTTAAGTCCCCATCCTCTTGGTGGGCTGATAAAACAGACTCTCACACAGTAGACACACAGAGAAGATACACAGAGGAACCAGAGGCCCAGGAAGAGAGCTGACCTTGTGAAGTGACCAGAGCAGCTGTGCCTGGAAAGAAATGAGCCCTGGGGACAGAGGTGAGCCTTATGCCAGCCTACAGCTAAGATTGGTGGAAGCTGGACCCACAGAGCCTTAAGAGGAAGAGAAAGGTGGAACACGTGCAGATATCACCTATTTTTTTTTTCGTCTTTTTTTTTTTTAAAGATACATAGATCACACAAAAATCACCTGCTATCTTGTGTCAACACATGACAACAGACTTTGGGAGAGGAAGTGCCTCTTATGGTATGTTGAGTTGGACTCTTTAGACCCTTGTGACTGTAAGCTTCTACCCCAAATAAATACCTTTCATAAAAGCCAACAGATTTCTGGTACTTTCCATCAGTACCCCTTTGGCTGACTAATACACCTTGCTTTAAATGCACAGCCTGAGGTTTTGACAATTTTTTAATGTCCCCTGCCCTATAGTGTTGAGCTTAGCCTTTGCAGCTTTGGTGTCCACTGTCAAAATGATTTTCCACAGTTATAACCCATTATACCACATCAAAACTTTTTTTTTTTTGGTATAGGACAGCAATTGCTACTTGAATGGAATAATGGTCATTTATGCTTTGCCAAATACTCTTCAGAGCTTTAGTTTGATGTGTTTTCTTTCAACTGACCAGAGTTCTGTTACACTCAGAAGTATTGATGATCAAACCTGGGGTGTGTGGGCAGAATTCAAAACTCCATCAGTCTGGATGGGAAAAAATGACATCTTTATTTGCACTAACCTCTAACTGAAATACAGCATTTCTTCAATTATGAATGTAGGTAACAAACTACTGTAGCTGTATTTGTGACTCTGCCACCAAAAAAATTTTATAACGCACCACAGTTGGTGCAAACATCTCAAGATATTTTTGTGCTCATCATTACTTCAAAATTATAGTTGTTATTAGAACTGCTGCTAGATCTTATTTAAGAGGCACATATTAGGTGCAGAACAATCGCTGGATGGAGCGACTGCAGGGCTGAAGGTTTGGCATGCTGATGCCAGGCTGAATGCAACCAGGCCTGGGGCCGTCCCTGCCATGGACTTGATCAGGAAGGCTCTGGAGACCCTCCAGATAAGCTGACATCCCTGGCTGCCTGGATTTGAGACCATAAAGAACAAGCACAAGGGTCACCCAAATAGATAGAAAAAATACAACAGCAGCAGCTCAGCCTTTCTGAATAGCCCCACAGTAACAACAAATTTATGGGAAGGGGCCAGTGAGAAAGAAATTTTTAAGTGATGTCAGGATTAAGTTTGAGTACAAGGGAGAGAGGCAAATTATACCATCCAGCTGCCTGTGAGATATGAAGATGTGGAACATAAGGGTTGACAGTATTAGGGCAGCCTCTCCATCTCCATCATTTGAACAATAAGCTCTCTCTCCTGCTGAAAAACCAAGATGATCTCGATAAAGCAACTGACATTCTGTATAGCAGCTCAATCACAAAAAGCCTTAGGATGTTGTTGCTGTCTCAGAAAAGAAACCATACCAGTTCCTCTCCCCACTCTGGGATGTCCAAGCAGGTGCTGATCAAGGTGCCCCAGTCTGCAGGGGATATAAATTCCATCCATTAGCCCCCCAAGCTCAGAAGCAGGCACCTCTGACAGCTTCCAGAAGCCTGGCTGAAGCTCCTTGGCTATGTGCCTGAGTGGCAGCAGGACATCTCCTGTCAAGGGTCCTACACCAGCATCAACAGTGAGGGGGAGTTCATCCCAGAGACCAGGGAGCAGTCCATGCTGGATCCCTTGAGCAGTGTTGAAAATTGTCAGAAAGCTGCCAGTCCTTGGACAGCCCATCCTTCCAGAAATCACGAATGCCCCAAACTCAGAACTTCCCAGATAAGAGGCAGTAATATGTGGATTGGGAAACTCAGCTCTATGACAAAGGAGTCAAAGGTAGAACTCACCCCTGGCACTACCATGTACCTATGCACCATGAGACTAAAAGGATGGCACCATGAGAACAAGGACAGTTCCACGAACATGGTGTCATCAACGCAACTTATTCACCCTGGTACCCTCCAGCCACTTCTCTCAGCACAGATGGCAAGAACTAGGGTCTGGCTGTGCAATACCTGGATCCCCGCGGTGCTTGCAGAGTGTGGATATTGAGAACTCCCTCTCTGTACAGAAAAGGAATGTGCCAACCAAGCCTCCTAGTGTCCCCATCAACTGGGTGCTGGGGGAACATTCTGGGCCAGGGTGTCTTTAGCCGTTTCTATTTGTGCTATGATTCAGACACAGGGTGTGAACTTGTTTCTAAGCGGGTCCACCTTGACTAGACAGTCCTGAGACAAACAAGGTGAGTGCTCTGGTTGCTGCAGAACTTGCAACATGAGCACATTGTGCAGTACTGTGGCTGCCTGCGGGACTGTGCCATCCTCATGGGGTGATATGCCAGGGAACTCAGTGAAAGAACAGCTGAAGGCAGACTAGGGACCCCTAAGGATTTGTATCACACCTAAATCAGATGAGGCTGGCTGAATATAGTTCTAAATTCCCCATTAAAAGATAAACTTCTTGAATAATGATTAAAGCTAACATTTATTGACTGCTGACTGTTCTTATACTGGACACTGGTCCAAAGGCCTTACATGTACATATGAACTCATTTAATCTTCAAAACAACCCTATGAAGTAGGTACTACTTTCTCATCTATTTTACAGATGAAGAAACTGAGACCCAAAGAAGGTAAGTAACCTGCCCAAAGTTACACCACTAGGAAGTGACAGAGCCTGGGTTCAAACCCAAGCAGTCCGACTGCAAAACCCAGATTCTTAACCACTATGCCACAGTCAACATTCAGTTACATTACCGAATATATGTAATAGAGTTTTTAAAACTGTGAAGGACTAAAAACCACAATAAAACCAACGAATCCAAACAAAAATAAGTCTCTAACATCTGAGGACAGGGAAATAGAGCATGAAGATTAAGTTTAGAGTCAGACCAGAGTTTGAACACCAGCGTTACCATTTTCTACTGAGTGACTTGGGCAAGTCACTTTCTCTTTTCAGCATCAGCTTCTGCATCTTGAAGATTAAAACTACTTTAGGATGGTTGTGAGAATTACAAGCAATGACACAGGTAAAGCACCAAGCGCACTACACGATATGTGGTCAATAAATGGCTCTCAAACTAAGATATTCAAATCGTGAAACCCAAGGAATTTAATTAATAATTGTTTAATAATTAAACAATTATAAAATAATATTAAAGACTAACCAGAGAAACATCTTTCTGTTCCTTTGTAACAATGTACTAACATGACTTAACTAATTTTCTTAATACCGCAAGCCTGTAAAACAGTCAACGTAATTATCTCTAATGTGAGAAGAAAAGGTAGAGAGTCCTGCCTCCGGGCATATTTAGCTTATTAAAGCAAAAGGCGAGTAAATAAAGAGAGCTAACTTCAGTTGTGGAAAAGTTCCCAATGAAGTGGGCGGAGAAACGCGAAATGTATCCAAAACCATGAGGGTTCTGGAAAGCAGGCCAGGAAAGGGCTGAAGAGGGTACTCTAACACTTAATTTGGCATTGGGAACCCTGGCATAGGGCTGTTAAAGAACCAAGTCTGAGTAGGTCCATAAAGCAGATGTTCCTGGACCGCAGGTTTCACCTCAGGTTCTTGGCGGCAGAGCTGAAATGGGCTCCCCTCTGGCCCGCGGAGTCCTGCCGCTGCAGACGAGCAGGCACCGGCCGCGGGTGAGTGGAGAGGGAATTCCAGCCCTGGCTGGGAAGTCCGACAAACACTCGGGACCCTTCCTAACTTTCGAGAAGGGCCGAGGAAGAGAGGACTGAGAGACGTGACAGAACGAGACCGTGCTTATCTACACATCAGCCTTTCTTTTTTGAGGGGAGGGACGGGTGACGTGGAATCGCTGGAGAAGGCGGGTCAGGGCTTAGGAGAGGTGACATTTCTACAAAATGCCTCCAGAGATCTGAGACTCGGGGACTCGCAGGGTTCAATGACCAGCAAAGGACAACTGGCCACGTGCCTCGCCACTCCGCTCAAGGTGTTTGTTCGCCAAAGAAGCTTCTAGCCCAGACCAGCCCCCTTCCCACAGCTGTCGCCCCAGCCTTCCGTACAGAAGCGGAGTCCGACCCTGCCTGAGACCGGCAGGAGGGTCGGGGTCGTCCTGTGGTCGCAGGGTCCGCAGAGATGGACTCCGCGGAGTGAGGGAGGTGCAGGCCGGGGATGTGGCGAAGGGCTCTGGCGGGCGCCTGGGGCAGGTTAGGAGAAGGCCCCGCCGACGGCCTTGGTTTCCCCGCCGGAAACCAAAGTCGCGCCAGGACGCCCGCCGCCAGTGCACTCACCAGCTCGCGGCCGCGCAGCAGCCGAACAGCCGTGCTCGCCATGGGTGCCGCAAGCCGAGTCGCGCCGCAGGAAGAAAAGCACAATCTTCCAGCTCTACCGCTACCCTAAGCTTCTGGGCCTTGCGCCAGCGCCTAAATGCCAGCCAAGCTATGGCCCCGCCCACTCCACAGCGTCCCGCACACGCCTCCCCCGTGGTCCCGCCCCCTCGAGCCTACGGAGCCCCAAGAGAGACATACAGCCCCCTCTTCGTTTTCGCCCGACGCCCTACTCACGCGAGAGTTGGTCAAGGGAGGGGGGACGGGAAGGGAGTCGGAGACCTAGCAAACATGGCGGCGGCTGCGACGGTGACGAAGACGGCGGTAGTGGCGACGGCACCGGCGTTGAACAAGGCGGTGGGGGGTACTCAGTGCGGCTGTCAGGAGGTAGGTAGCAGGCTGTCGGCTCGGACGGTGGCGACGCGGTGAGCAGGGCGGATAAGAAGGAGCGACGGGAACCGAGAGCCGAGTTAGCCGCGGGCCGGCGGACCCCACCCGGGACCTCAGCCCTAGGTGAGGGGCGGGCGTGACCCGGGGGTCGGCGGAGTCACGACCCCGGGCCTTTTTGTTGGAGTGCGGAGGGGTGCGAAGTCTGAGGTGGCGGGAGTCCCGAGGGAGTGGTGTCTGCAGGGCTGCGGGTTGTCGTCGCCCGACAGGGGCTTGGAGGCTTCGGGTTGGGGGCTGACAGCCTCACGCTCTGACAGGTGGTTGTGCAGGGGGCACCCCGAGTTTGCGTCTTTACGGGGTCTCAGGGGCTGGGGGGTGGTCAGCCCAGAAGTGTGTCTCCTAGGTGTTGCGAATCCTGATGAGGATGCCGCCGCGACACCGGTCCCGGGCTGCATGTTGGGAGGACTTTGAAGCCCAGTCTTTTACCTAATGATCCTGCCCACGTCCGTTTCTACTGCAAGAGCACTCTAATTTTGGCAAGTTGTGAGATTTGGGAAGGACTTTGCAGTAGAAAATTAATCATTTGGGTTCATGCAGGGTTTAAATCTTCTCATGAAATTGTCTGAAGCGTGAGTAGCCAAACCCTGCATCCAGTAAGTGCTAGATAACTATGTCTAGCTGAACTGAAGTTAAATTGGTTCCATCTGCCACTAACCACGTGTCCCATTTAGCGTGTTCTTAATATGCTGTTCAGAACTCGAAGGAAGGGGAAGAAAAAAAGGCACTTTAAATTGTGAGATTTAAGGAAATCCAGTTTGGAAGAAACAAAGACTGTTCAAAACTGATTTTTTTTTTTTTTTTAAGTTCTAGAGTAACAATTTTTAAATTCCTTTTTAATTTTGATTGATATCCTCGCTTCAGAGATGGATATATTCCTGGAAGTTTTCTACAGCTAAATGAGACATGTTTGGTGCATTTTCCCCCAAGGATCCAGAGTATTTCCCAGAAAAAAATGTTAGTGTTGGGTTGCAGTAGAGGACAATAAAAATGGGACCCAGATATGTCCTTATTGTGCCTTTTGTGGGTGGGTTGTTTTTTCTTTTAACCCTTTTCCACAAATGTTTCCCTTTGGGTTTAAAACCTGTAGAGATGGTGCACACTATCTTTATGCCATCTATAGCGGTTCAGCAGTACTAAGCCTGGGCCCTTTTAGAAGTGTACTGTGAACAAATGAAATTAGTAATTGAAAATTAGAAAAACATTAAATATTTTTGCCAAAAATGAAGTCTTAAATCCACCAGTTAAAAAACAATAGTCACACTAGTGCATGTTATTTCTTGGTGATTTTATGGCACTTTTGCTCAAGTGAACTTGTTGCTTTGTTCTTTGTCAGCTTAGTTTTCTTTTCAGGTAATGGTAGGATTGGTACAAGTTATTTTATTAGTTTATTAATCCTGTAGTTGCTAACTAAGTTTGTGTTGTAAAGGTTTTGATTTGTGGTGTGCTTTTCTTTGCAGACCTCTGTATGGCTTTTCAATTTTAGTTGAAATTCCCTGTATGGCCTTTTGGAGTCCCATGGTGTGTCTCCAGAGTAAATTTCGATTACTCTACATTTCATCAATGTTGGAGTGGCAAGAAAAAGGAGGAGCTGATTTGGGTGAAAAGGTTAGCTTGTGTAACTCCTCTTTTGACTTTCTTCCAATACGGTTTTATTTATATTTTACGTTTATATTCTGTGTTCTGATTACTCAAAGCCTCAGAATGTCCCTTTTGCCTTCAAAGGGTTTTTTGACTGTTCTGTAATTAATTACTTTTGAAGGCCCATGTTACTCTACTGCATACAAACCTGGCCTCATTTGTTAGTCTTTATTGATACATATTCTATGGCAGAGTAAATCTATACAGGTAAACACATCTATTGGCCTGCTGAACCCCCAAATTAAGTTTTCTTTGTAAAAGTAAGTTAGCTGCTAAGTAGTCTTCTTTATGGTAATAACCCTTTAAAATTTTCTTGAAAACTAACAGGTGAATAAAACAATACTACCATTCCCTAATTGTGTTGTTCTTAAAATTCTTCCACAATTTTTTAGAAAAATAGACTTTGGGAGGAAGGTAGGTTAAAGAACCTTTTTGGGTGTGGGTCTCTTCTAATTGGTATTATGCAACCTCTGTTTAAATGTATTAGTACATACATATAAATGTATGTATTGATCAAAAACTTCCTGTTTATGAGTCTGAAGAAGAAAGGTCAGAGGGCTTTATACAAGATAAATCCTTTTTCTGAAAGCAAGTGAGATAGGAGAATACTCAAGTTAGTTCCCTCGAAGGTAAAGAGGCTTTCATGTTCTTTTAGGATATAAAACTTATTTCTCAAATACCTCTTGTAAGAGCATTATTTCTGAGCCTTTTATGGATAATTTGGAAGATCCTACCAGCATAAAAATAGTTTAGTTCTACTTTAGCCAGTTTCTAAAAAGATAGCACAGTTACCCATGGAATTGTACACTAGACTCAGCCTTACTTTAATCAGATTAATCACAGAAAGCACCTAGAAATTGTGCTGTATCATAAGGAATGATATTTGTAAGATATGGGAATAATTCTTCTCTTTGGTTGACATAGTTATCAGTTAGCAGAAAGAGTTGATCTGGTTTGGAATGCACCACCCAAATCTGATAATGTGGTTTCTATGCTTGGAAATTTTGTGTTAAGTAATTTTTTTTGCTAACAACCTCTAAGGTGTTGATTGAATTCATGGCTAATCAGAAAAATACCATTGATTAAAAACATAATTTACTGACTCCCTAATGCAGATTTTTATGTTTATAAAAGGTTTTTAATTTATCAGTGTCTTAGTTGCACCTTCAGATATCAGTTAGTTTGAGGAGATACTAAACTTTTGTTAAACCTTTATTTTGTACATTTAATAATTGAAAATATAAAGATAATTAAATAAAAAAATACAGTTGAATAAAAACATACATTTCTAAATTAAATGTACTGGATACGTACAAATTTTTTTTTGAATCATACAATATGTTCCACAGTGTATTTGTTTCATAGTAATGGAAAAGAATAAGTATTTGTTCTTTTGTGTTTGGCTTACCTCGCTCAACATAATGTCCTCCAGGTTCATCCAGGTTGTCATATGCTTTACATGTCAT
This sequence comes from Dasypus novemcinctus, assembly GCF_030445035.2. Lineage (NCBI taxonomy): Eukaryota > Metazoa > Chordata > Mammalia > Cingulata > Dasypodidae > Dasypus > Dasypus novemcinctus. The sequence continues at coordinate 14,300,499 of NC_080678.1, forward strand.
ATGCTGCATAATACTCCATTGTGTGAATACACCACAGTTTGTTTATTCATTCATTGGTTGATGAACACCTGGGTTGTTCCCAACTTTTGACCTCTATGAACACTGGTGTGCAGATGTCTGTGTCACTGCTCTCAGTTCTTCTGGGTATATACCCAGTAATGGTATTTCGGGGTGATGTGGCAAGTCTGTATTCAAATTCTATGCCAAACAGTCCTCCACAATGGCTGTACCATTCTTCATTCCCATCAACAGTGAATAAGTGTTCCTATCTCTCCACCTCCTCTCCAACACTTATAGTTCTCTGTCTGTTTAATAGTAGCCATTCTGATAGGTGTGAAATGATATCTCATTGTAGTTTTGATTTGCATTTCCCTAATCAACAGTGATGTTGAACATTTTTTCATGTGTTTTTTGCCATTTGTATTTCTTCTTTGGACAAATGTCTGTTCAAGTCTTTTGCACATTTTTAAATTGGGTCATTTGTCTTTTCATTGTTGAGTTGAAACATCTCTTTAAATATCCTGGATATTAAACCCTTATTGGATATGGGATTTCCAAATATTTTCTCCTGTTGAGTCAGCTGCATTTTCAGCCTTTTGACAAAGTCCTCTGAGGTGCAAAGTGTTTAATTCTGAGGTCCCATTTACCTATTTTTTCTTTCGTTTTGTTTACTTTTGGTGTAAGGTCCAAGAAACCGCCACCTACAACAAGGTCTTGACAATGTTTCCCCCTCCCCTCCCCCCACCATTGTCTGCTATCTGTGTCCATTCACTGTGTGTTCTTCTGTGTCTGCTTGTCTTCTCTTTAGACAGCACCAGAAACCGATAGTGGGACCTTCCAGAGTGGGTGAGAGGTGCTCAATCCCTTGCACCTCCTCAGCTCCCTTGTCTCCTGCATCTCTTATTATCTCTCCTCTGTGTCTCTTTTTGCTGCATTATCTTGCTGCACCAACTTTCTGCTTAGGCCAGCTTGCCACACAGGTCAGCACTCTGCTCAGGTCAGCTTACAGCGCAAGCCAGCTCGTCTTCACCAGGAGGCCCTGGGAATCGAACCCTGAGCCTCCCATGTGGTAAACGGGAGTCCAATTGCTTGAGCCACATCTGCTTCCCACTTCTATTAGTTTTATGGTCCTGGCTTTTATATTTAGGTCTTTGATCCATTTTGAGATGATCTTCGTACAGGAAGTGAGATAGGGGTCCTCTTACATTCTTTTCATTATAGATATCCAGTTCTCCCAGCACCATTTGTTGAAGAGACTGTTTTGTCCCATTAACATGGACTTGCTAGGTTTGTCAAAAACCAGTTGACCGTATAGGTGAGGGTTTACTTCTGGATTATTAGTTCTATTCCACTGATCAATATGTCTGTCTTTATGCCAGTACCATGCTGTTTTGACTACTCTAGCTTTGTAATATGTTTAAAGGTCAGGCATTGAAATTCCTCCTATGTTACTCTTCTTTTTTAGAATGTTTTTGACTGTTCAGGTGCACTGTCCCTTCCAATGAATTTGGTAATTGCCTTTTCTAATTCTGTAAAGTAGGCCGTTGGGATTTTGATTGGTATTGCATTGAATCTATAAATCAGTTTGGGTAGGATTAACATCTTCATGATATTTAGTCTTCCAATCCGTGAACGTGGAATGTCTTTCCATTTGTTTATGTCTTCATTGATTTCTTTTAGCCTCATTTTGTAGTTTTCTGCATATAGGTCCTGTACTACTTTGGTTGAATTAATTCCTAGGTGTTTGAGTCTTTTTGTTGCTATTGTAATTGGGATTTTCCCCCTGACTTCCTCCTCAGGTTGTTCAGTCCCAGGGTACAAAAACATTACTGATTTTTGCGTGTTGATCTTATATCCTGCCACTTTGCTGAACTCACTTATTAGCTCAAGTAACTTTGTTGTAGATACTTCAGGAATTTCTAAATACAGGATCATGCCATCTGCAAACAGAGTTTTACTTCCTCTTTTCCTATTTGGAGGTCTTTAATTTTTTTTCCTTGTCTTATTGCCCTAGCTAGAACTTCTAGTACAATATTGAATAACAACAGTGACAGTGGGCATCCCTGTCTTGTTCCCAATCTTACAGGGAAGGTTTTCAACCTTTCCCCATTGAGTATAATGTCGGCTGTGCATTTTTCATATATGCCTTTTATAATATTGAGAAATTTTCTTTCTGTTCCTATCTTCTGAAGTGTTTTTATCAAAAAAGTATGCTGGATTTTGTCAAATGCCTTTTCTGCATCGATGGAGATGATCACGTGGGGTTATTTTACTTTAACTTATTAATGTGGTATATTACATTGATTGATTTTCTACAGTTGAACCAGCCTTGCAAACCAGGGATAAATCCCAATTGGTTGTTATATGTAAGTCTTTATATGCTGTTGCATTCAATTTGCAAGTATTTTGTTGAGAATTTTTGCATCTGTGTCCATTAGAGATAGTGATCTGTAATTTTCTTTTATTGTAGTATCTTTATCTGGCTTTGGTATTAGTGTGATGTTTGCTTCATAAAATGTGTTGGGTAATTTTCCCTCCTCTTCAATTTTTTGGAAGTGTTTAAACAGGATTGGTGTTAATTCTTGTCAAAATGCTTGGTAGAATTCACCTGTGAAGCCATCTGGTCCTGGACTTCCCTTTGCTGGGAGATTTTTGATGACAGATTCAATGTCTTTAAATGTAATTGGTTTGTTAAGTTGTATTTCTTGTAGTGTCAGTATAGGTTTTTTATGCATTTCTAGGAATTTGTCCATTTCATCTAGGTTTTCCAGTTTGTTTGCATACAGTTTCTCAGAATATCCTCTTACGATCCTTTTTATTTCTATGGGGTCAATTGTAACTTCCCCCTTTCACTTCTGGTTGTATTTATTTGCATCTTCTTTTTTTCCTTTGTCAATCTAGCTAGAGGGTTGTAAATTTTATTGCTCTTCTCAAAGAACCAGCTTTTGATTTTGTTGATTTTATTTTTTTGTTTCTTATTTATTTCTGCTCTAATCTTTATTATTTCTTTCCTCCTGCTTGATTTGGGATTGGTTTACTATTCTTTTTCTAGTTTCTCTAGTTGTTCAGTTAAATCTCTATGTTTAGCTGTTTCTTTTTTAATATAGGCATTTAAGGCCATAAATTTCCCTCTGAAGGTTGCCTTCACTGTATCAGTGGTGTTCTTGTTTTCATTTGTCTCGATATATTTACTGACCTCACTTGCAATTTCTTCTTTGACCCACTGATTATTTAGAAGTCTGTTGTTCAGCCTCCACACATTCACAAAGTTACTTTTTTCCTGTCTATTACTGATTTCCAGTTTCATTTCATTATGATCTAAGAAAATGCTTTGTATAATTTCAGTCTTCTTATATTTATTGAGAGTGGTATTATGCCCTAACATGTGGCCTATCCTGGAGAAAGATCCATGGACACATGAGAAGAATGTATAACCCACTGAGCTTGGATGCAGTGTTGCTGAGATCAGCTCAGCAATGGGTTTCACAAAGGGAAGGCGACGCAGAACTGAATAAAAAGACAGAAAGAAAGACACAAGAGAGGAAATAAAGATGGAACCAGGGGACTTACAGCTTCTGAAACAGAGCCTCAATCCTGTTTCCACATTGTATTTATTTAGGAACTAGCGAGTAGCTGTTTGTTATTTACTATTATAAAGGACAGGTGCAACATTTACGATAATAAGGTACAGGTCATACAAAGTTCAAGTGCCTCCTCACGCAAACATTTTTTTTGTGCTGACCAGATGGTGTTCCATCTAGTCAAGGCCCCATGTTCCTAATCCCACACTTTTTGTCTGCAGTACGGAAACGTTTCAACTTCAAGCCATGTGCCTTACTGTTTTCCCACAACACAGCATTCTGTATATGTCTGTTAGGTCTAACTCTTTTATCATATTGTTCAAGTTCTCTGTTTCCTTGTTGATCTTCTGTCTAGTTGATCTATCTAATGATGTGAGTGGGGTGTTGAAGTCTCCAGCAATTATTGTAGAGATGTCTGTTTCTCCCTTCAGTTTTGCCAGAGTTTGTCTCATGTATTTTGGGGCGGCCTGGTTAGGTACATAGATATTTATGACTGTTTTATCTTCCTGGTGGATGGTCCCTTTTATTAACATATAATGACCTTCTGTATGTCTTATAACTTCTCACATTTAAAGTCTATTTTGTCTGATCTTACTTTAGCTACCCCTACTCTTTTTTGGTTACTATTTGTGTGGAGTATCTTTTTCCACCCTTTCACTTTCAGGCGGTTTGTATTCCTGAGTCTAAGGTGAATTTCTTTTAAGCAGCATATGAATGGCTCTTTTTTTTTTTTTTCCTGAGCCTATATCTTTTGATTGGGGAGTTTAATCCATTCACATTCAATGATATTACTGCAAATGCATTATTTACTTCCACCATTTTATTCTTTTTCATATACATGTATTTTTGTCTTGTCTTTTGATTATCCTTCCTACTATTCTTTCTTCTATACTCTCCTCCAAGCTTCTCTCTCCTTTCTTTTTATTTCAGTTTCTAAGGCTTCCTTTAATATTTCCTGCAAAGATGGATTCTTTTTTTACAAACTCTCTTAGTTTCTGTTTGTTTGTGGATATTTTATACTCACCTTCATGTTTGAAAGACAATTTTGCTGGGTAAAGAATTCTTGGCTGGCACATTTTCTCTTTGAGTATCTTAATTGTATCATACCACTGTCTCCTAACTTCCGTGATTTCTGATGAGATATCTGCGCTAAGTATTACTGGGTGTCTCTTGTATGTGATGGTTTGCTTCTCCCTTGCTGCTCTCAGCATTCTGTCTTTATCTTTGACATTCTGAGTAGTATGTATCTTGGAGTAGGTCTATTCAGATTTATTCTGATTGGTGCATGGTGTAATTCTTGGAAATGTAGGTTCTTTTCTTTGATGATAGTTGGGAAATTTTCTGCTCTTATTTCCTCAAATACTCTTTCTGCTCCTTTTCCCTTCTCTTCGCCTTCTGGAACTCCCATGCTATGTATGTTGCTGCGTTTCATGTTGTCATTCAACTCTCTGAACCCCCGCTCAATTTTTTCCATTGTTTTCTCTCTTCAATTTCGGCTGTTTTATCTTCAGTTTTACTTATTCTTTCTTTTATCATTTCGAGTCTGCATGTTGTATGTCCCTAATGTGTTTTTTATCTCACCTATTGTGTCTTTCATTCCCATGAGCCCTCTTACTTCTGTGTTCATGATTTCAAATTCTTCTTTGCGCTTGCTCAGTATTTTCTTGATATCATTTATCTCTTTAGCCATATTGACTTTCAACTCACTTTGATTTTGGAAATTTGTACGCATCTCGCTAATTCTCTCAAATACTGCATCTCCTCTGAGGCTTTGATATATTCCTTTTCTTAGACCATGTCTTCCGTTTTCCTAGTATGGCTTGTAAATTTTTGCTGATGTCTAGGCATCTGATTAGAATGTAGTTTACTCAGGTGCTCAATTTTTTTCTTCTTGCAAGTTTTTTTTTCTCTTTTGTAGGAATTTAGTAACAGGAGGCTGTGTGTTACCGCTGCTCTTTGATTCTTGGCTTGGTCTGGATCATTACAATTGTCCTTGCTAGTTGTTCAAAACGGGGCCCTGGACCCAGTAACTGGTTGCAGGCCTGCTTCCTAGGCCTTGGGGAGGGAGTCTGTAAAGGCCAGAAAAAGCCTCTCTCACTTATTTTTAATTTTCTCATGTGCACTTCCTTGGTCTGCCAGCAGATGGCATGCTTCGGCAGCTCTCTCACTTCAGTGCCTGTTTGGGACCTGTTTGTTGCAACACAGACTGGATCAATGTAATAGAAATTCCTGCCTGGAGGCTAAGAGACTTGTAATTCATACTTTCTCAGAGACAGTTCTTCAACCTTCTCTGGCAGCCCCCTCCCTTTTCCTGGTTAGGAAATATTTCTTCTCCCCTCTCCTCAGCAGTCAGTCCCAGTTAGTACAGAAGGAGATTGGGAGGGTCATGTATCTTTAGCCCCTTGCTAGTTGCCACAGCAAACAATGGTACGGTTCCACCTGGTCTGAAAGACTGGTGGGATACAACAGACCAAATCTGTGGGTCAGAAGCTGAGTCAGCCTTAGGCTGTGTCCTTCTCTCTTCTCCTTCCTGGGGTGGTAAATCCCTGAGTCCCCCTTTGTAGCTGTAGGCCCAGAGGCCTGAGTATTCTAAAGTGTCTTTAGTGTGGGGGAGGGTGCCAGCAGCAGTAGCTGCTGATTTCAACTCACATTTCTGTTGTCATGATTCCCCTCCTTTGTTCCTCTCTTCTGGGCAGTGTCCAGCCTTTGCCTGGTATCCTAAACCCTAGAAGTCCTTTTTTCAGGCTGTTTTAGCCTGTCCTCTACCTGTTTTTCTAGAAGAGAAGAGAGTCCCATGTCTTTCTAGTCCACTATCCTCCCAGAAGTCCCTAAATTAAACTTTTAGTCCTGAGACTGATGGCGATTTTTTCAAAGGTAGGAAGATGTTTAAGATGTAAAACCTTGGCGGCAGACTTGGCCTAGTGGTTTGGACGTCCGCCTACCACATGGGAGGTCCGCGGTTCAAACCCCGGGCCTCCTTGACCCGTGTGGAGATGGCCCATGCTCAGTGCTGATGCGCAAAAGGAGTACCCTGCCACGCAGGGGTGTCCCCTGCGTAGGGGAGCCCCACGCAAGGAGTACGCCCCGTAAGGAGAGCTGCCCAGTGTGAAAGAAAGTGCAGCCTGCCCAGGAATGGGGCCGCACACACGGTGAGCTGACACAACAAGATGACACACGAAAAGAAACACAGATTCCCGTGCTGCTGACAACAACAGAACCAGACAAAGAAGACACAGCAAATAGACACAGAGAACAGACAACTGGGGTGGGGGGGGGGAGGGGAGAGAAATAAATCTTAAAAAAATAAAATAAAACCTTTATTTTATTTCTTTATCAGGAAATCTTCCCTAATTTCAGAATTATTGTGGGTTTTTTAATCCATGTGTTTAGCTTAGAGATACTGACTTGAGGAGAAAACTGGACTTTGAACCAAAGACTTCACTTAGATTTAGGTACCCTTAAATCACCCTCATCTGCTCCCCCAACTAGAGCTCTTCAAGCACCTGGCATGCCACACACATATATGGATAGATGTGATATATGCGATTATAAGTCAAGTGGGCACAAAATGCTCAGGGACAAAATACCTGATTCTTAAACCATTGTGGAATGTCTAATATAAACTATACCAGTATATTTAAAATTTTAATTGAAGAATAATTTTTTTTTATGTTTCCAATGTTAACTTCTATTTTTCACTGATGTCCTTTGTTTTTTTTAGTTCATTGTACATTATGATATGATTGAAAAGCAGCACAGAATTTATGGCAGGGAACCCAGTGAAATTTATAATGTGACAATGTGATAATAACGAAGACTGTCAAAATATGCCAGCTATCCTCTTTAATTAGGCATGTTTGTGTTTTAAAACTTGAGATGCATATACAAAAATATTTTTTTCTTGTTGCTTTTTGGCAGTCTGTTGCATTTTTTCCCTACATTGTCACATGTCTATACCATAGAAGTGTTATGCTTTCTAACTAAAATTTGGTAACATTTATCTTGCTTGTTAAACCTATCAAGTATATTTATTCAAATTTCAGTGGAAATGTTTCAGTTATGTGACTGACAAGAAATGATGCTAAGTTTCAATGTAAATACTGGGATTTCCTTCGTAAGTGTAGTTTTCATAATTAAAACAATTTATAAAGCCTTAAGCCTTTTACAATTTGAAAAATAATTTCAAGCAAATCTTGATCATCTTTTTCATTGGGAATGATTGGTATTTTTTTTTTTTTCCTAACCAAAGAACAATTTTAGAACCCATAAAGCTAGCAGAATAAACGGTAGTCAGAATCAAATAGTAATACAATGACTAGGTAACAGTTCAAGTAAATATGGTAAGATGGGGAAGGAACAATGGAAACAAATTTGTTCAGAAGTCAGCAGTAGTCCTTAAGGTTGAGAAAGTTGAGCCAGACCAAAGCAAATGGTCTAACGTAAAATAAGAGAAGTAAAATAAGACAAGATGGGAAATTGCAAATTGATTTAGGAAATTGCAATTTGGGATGTGTGAATTAATGAAATTAAGGTGGACCCTGTTCGTTTCATCATGACTAAGGAACAGAAACAAAATTGGTAACAAGATTCTTAGTATATTTTCCAACCAAGTGAATGAACTGATAGAAATAGGGGAAACGCTTTGAATCTGGGATGATGATGATTTCCTTCATCCAAAGTATAACCATTTCTTGCTGTAAAAATAATTTAGAAAAATAGCTTCTATTGTTTGAGAGCCTACCATAAGCTACATGTTATGAGATACTTTATATGTATTTACTATAAAACTTAGAAACAACACAGCAAGTTGGTACTTATTATCCCATCTTATGAGGTAGAAAACTAAGGCTGAGAGAAGTTCCTATTTAGAATCTTCCAGCTAGTAAATGTAACCTAGTACAGTAATATGGTATTTATCTAGAGATGGACTTTTAATAGCTTGAGCCTTCTAGAAAACAGTGGAAAGAGGTAGTAAATAGTGATTTTTTAAAACTTCTGGGCAACTTCTAAGAATGGAGGAAAGGAAATACAAAGGTTGCATTAAGAAAATGATAAGGAAGTGGACTTGGCCCAATGGATAGGGCATCCACCTACCCCATGGGAGGTCTGCGGTTCAAACCCCGGGCTTCCTTGACCCTTGTGGAGCTGGCCCATGCACAGTGCTGATGTACACAAGGAGTGCCCTGCCACGCAGGGGTGTCCCCTGCATAGGGGAGCCCCATGCGCAAGGAGTGTGCCCTGTAAGGAGAGCTGCCCAGAGCGAAAGAAAGTGCATCCTGCCCAAGAATGGCACCGCACACATGGAGAGCTGACACAACAAGATGTCGCAACAAAAAGAAACACAGATTCCCGGTGCCACTGATAAGGATAAGAGTGGTCACAGAAGAACACAGTGGATGGACACAGAAGCAGGCAACCGGGGGAGGGGAGAGGGTAATAAATAAAAAATAAATCTAAAAAAAGAAAAAAGAAAAGTGATAATTTGGTCACCAGCAGATCTTCATTAGGTTAATTAATTGTGTTTAGAATAAAGAAAAGGTTAGATGTAAGGAGAGAAGAAGATAAGAAATACAAAAATAAAGTATGGCTATCTGGGGCCAATAAACATTAAGGGAAAACAAAAATAGCCCTGGGTTCTTTATTATTTCCTAAGTTCCTATACTATGTCATAGCTTTTGTTAGAAAAATTTTGTGGAAGCCCCTCATCCCACAACCACACAGTTCTGCCATTTAAAAATGTATGTTGAAAAGGACCAAGAGGGAAATGGATGTGGCTCAAGCAAATGGGCTCCTGTCTACCATATAGAAGGTCCAGGGTTCAATACCCAGGGCCTCCTGGTGAAGGCAAGCTGGCCTGAGTGAAGAGCTGGCCCATGCGGAGTGCTGCTCTGCACAGGAGTGCTGGCCCTCATGGAGTATTGGCCCACGTGGAGAGCTGGTGCAGCAAGACGATGCAGCAAAAAGAGACACAGAGGAGAGACAGCAGACCAGGGAGCTGAGGTCGCGCAAGAGAATGGGCGCCTCTCTCCCATTCCAGAAGGTCCAGGATCGGTTTCCCGACCCGCCTAATAAGAATAAAAGCAGACATGAGAGAATACACAGCGAATGGACATAGAGCTCAGACAACAGGGAGAGGAATAAATAAATAAATCTTAAAAAAAAGAAAAGGACCAAGAATAGCCAAGACAATCTGGAAGAACAATAAAACTAGTGGACTTAAATTACCAAGATATGTAGACTTGATATTAATAAGAATATGTGGTATTGGTACAAGGATAGAGACAGACTAGTGGAACAGCATAAGAACCCAGAAACAGATTCACATACATATAATCACATAATTTAGGACAGAAAGGAGCTTAGTGGAAAGGCTGGTCTATTAAATACATGTTGCTGGGATAATTAGCTATCTCCTTGGGAAAAGTATATTTTTACCCTAGCTTAAACAATACACAAAATTCAATTCCAGGTAGATCACAGACAAAAATATGAAAAGTAAAACACAAGATTTTTAGAAGAAAATATAGGAGAACATCTTCAAGTAAGAAATAAGCAAGGACTTCTTAAATGGGTCACAGGAAAACCCTAAATGGGGGGAAAAACCTAGATAAATTGGATTATATTAAGATTACACCTATCTAATAAAAAAACTCATATCTGGAATATTACAAAGAATTTTTACATAATCATAAAAAGACATAGAACCACCCAGTAAAAAAAAAAAAAGGCAAAAGACTTGAACAGACATTTCACAAAAGAATCGGATATTCAAATGACTAATTAACAAATAAAAAGCTACAAGCTTAATTATCAAGGACATACACATTAAAACCAGTGGTGCCACCACACACCTACCAGATTGACTAAAATGTATAAGATAACAAAACCCAAATGTTAGCAGAACTCACAGTCACTGCCATTGGAATTGTAAATTAGTACAACTGCTTTGAAAAGCCATTTGTTATTATTTACTGAAGTTTAATATATGGATACCCTATGACCCACCAATTTCACTCATATACAACCAACAGAAATGTGTACCTAGTTCACCAGAAGACATGTAGTAAAATGTTCACAGAAACTTTATTTACAATAGCCAAATACTGGAAACTACCCAAACAAACCAGATCAATAAAACAGATAAATCACTTGTGGCATTGTCACACAATGGAATACAGCAATGAAAATAAACAAATTTCTCACTACCTGCCACAATGTGAAAAACTCATAATCTTGTTGAATGAAAGAAGCCAGACAAAGTTTCAGAGTGTATGATTCCATTTATATAAAGTTGAAAAACAGACAAGACTAATCTGCAGGATTGTGGTAACCCTTTCTGTGGCAAAGGGGAATAGTACTGACAGGGTGCAGGGGACTTTGGTACTGATTATGTGAATGTGTAACATAGCAATAATTTGTATTTGTTTAGTTGTGTCCTTATGATTTGTGTACTTTTCTGTTTGAGACAGCATGTGTTAGACAACTTGCTGGGAGAGGAGTAGTCTTTAGCTTTAGATGCCTACTGCTGGCTATTAAGGAAGAAAACTTTTTTACATGGAAATAGTTTGCATTTAGGAAATTAAGATGTATTTAAGAAGAGCATGTACATTTGAATAAAAATATTTTTGCTGAAAGAAAACACCTTTGTCTTCTTACTGTGCTAGACTTCCTCATCATGTTCTTATTAGAAAAACATGTTGGTTATTTATATATATATACATATATACATATATGAAGCTGGTCTTCACACAGGTTATAAAATCTCAGTGGATAGTTCACCTCTCTACATTAGCACCGGGGATTTTTTTAAAGCAGTCCCAGAATGGGTAGGCTGATTGGTGGTAATTGTAGTTATTTGGTTATTTCTAGAGCAAGTAGTTGGGCAGACTAGAACCTACAGGCCAAACCTGGTTCACTGCTTGTTTCTGTAAAACAGGTTTTATTGTAACACAGACACATTATTAGTTTTTATGTATCTTTATGGCTACTTTGGGCTACCACCACAGAGTTGAATAGCTGTGACAGAGACTGCCTCTCAGTAGCCACAAGTGACTAGTAGCAACTGTTTTGGACATTGCAAATATGCAACATTTCCCTTATCGCAGAAGGTTCTGGACAGCCCTGATGGAGCCCCTTGGTTTCTTTACTGTGCCTTTCATTGGTATCCTGCTGACGTGCCTATTTCTTTCATCTGGGTTGGGGTTTTTTTTGTAATTTTTTTGCATCCACTAGGATTAAGTTTTTAATTCGTTTGTTTAATTAATTAAATATATTATGTAATTTTTTACTATTTCATGTATGTCTTTAGTTCATTGGGAAGATTGGATTAGGCATCTAAAGGTAGGGACCATATTCTCTGTTGCTTTGTATAGTGCCTTGCAAGTAATTGTTTTTATCAGTAACATGTTTTAATACTTACTGAATCTTCCTAAACAATGTAAAATTATTTCAGCTTTTTTTTCTAGGTATAACAAACTGTAAACTTTAAAAAAAAAAAAAGTGAAGATGGGTGAAAAAAAACCAGAGCCTTTGGACTTCGTGAAAGATTTTCAGGAATACCTGACTCAGCAGACCCATCATGTGAACATGATTTCTGGATCAGTTAGTGGGGACAAAGAAGCAGAGGGTCTTCAGGGAGGTAGACTCATCTTAATACTATTAAATAATTCACTTTTTAAAAATGTGTTATTGTTGTATATTCTTATCCACACTGTGAAGACCACCATTCACTTACTTGACTCTGTTGTTTCCTAGGAAGATTTAGGGCATTTTTTCCTTCTTTATATATAAATATGTCAGATTTTTCTTTTTCCTGGGAGAGGACGGGGGACGGGGCAGAAGGTACCAAGGGGCTTAATTAACATGGTCTAGAGATGCATTATTGTCTTATTGGAAGGTTAGGAGTTATAAATACCCTTCCTGTCCTCCAGGTTCTATTAGCTAACAATAGACACAAGGAACCCAAAGAGGATGGAAACATCAGCTTTGTTACACAAAGAGTTAGTCCATCCAAGAAATTTGGATTAGTCCTGAAACCAAAATAGTTTCTTTCTTCTGTCCTGAAATGAAGATTGGTCCCTAGAAAGGGCTGACCATATTTACCCATACAAGAGGAAAAATTGGAATAGAGAAAGCAGTGACCTGGCTGAACGTGCTAGAGGTAGACTTTGTCTAGTTTGATTACTATGCAAAGACTGGAATTTATTCCTGAAGCTGGATGAGGGGTTAGTAAAATATAGCATGTGGAACAGATATGTACTGCTGCCTATTTTTGTAAGGCTTATGAGTTAGTCATTTTTACATTTAAAAGTGGTTGAAAAATAAAAGAATAATATGCCTTGAGAATATTATTCATTGAGAATTATATGAAATTCGAACTTCATTGTCCATAACAGAACCACACCCATTTTTTTCTTATTTTCTATAGATGTGTCTGTACTACAAAGGCAGAGTTGAATGGTTGTGATAGAGACTGTGGCCCACAAAACCTAAAAGTATTTAGTTTCTGACCCTTAAAAAGGTTTTCTGACCCCTGACTTAAATGGTTTAGGGCCTTGCTACTCTTAAGTGTAATCCAAGGATGAGTAGCAGGAACCAGGCATCACCTGGGAACTTGTTAAAAATGCAGAATCTCAGCCCTACCCAGATCTACTGGGTCAAAATTTGTATTTTAACAAGATCCCAAGTGATTCATGTGCATATTTAAATTTGAGAATCACTGGCTTGGGGAAGCAAGTGGGGGAGAGAGAGAGACAATGAGCCTTACTCTTTCTCCAGTGCAGTGACTGTGCTGGATATTGGACCAATCAGCAAAATCACTCCTCCTGGAGAAGAATTGGGAAGATAGTGGAGCAAGGGGCTGAATTGTTCACACCAGCACTGCTACCTCTTGGGGATGGAATAGAAGTCATTTTCCCATGAAGCAGTAGAAATATTCTCCTAACACTCTGGTGTACAGATTCCTGAATTGGGAGTGAAGAGACCAAAATTGTAGTCCCCACTCTTGGTTTTCCTGATTATGAGCACCTGTCCCTTCAGTTTCTTTATCTATACAAGGAAGTGGTTGGATTACATTAAAAACAAACAGCGAAATAAAACATCATCCTGCCCTGAAATGCTCACAATCCTAACATTCAGAGGTATCAAATACAATACTTTCCTTTATTTAAAAAGAATTTTAAGATCCTAAATGCAATGCAGAATCTAGAAATGTATAAACTGAGTAGAACATTGCAATGCTTAACATTAATTGCACTAGACTAAAGTAAACGGGTTTTTAAAGAGATTATCATGGTTGCCAGTTAAAATGTTCATAGGGGTGACTAAAAATTCTTTAACACCTACATGTAATTATGCCATCACTCTCAAGTTAATCTCTTTCCTCTACTTGTCTTCTAACCTGTCAAATAAGGATAATACCTTTTTTTCTTTTTTAAAAGCATGTTGGAGACTGAGAGTTACGTGTATGTAAGTTATTTGAGATCCTCCTAAAAAAAAAAGTATAATACTTCTTTTGTATAAGAATTAACCTTGATTCAGAGAGTGAATTTTTTTATGAATTTAAATATTTGTGGTAAGAGAGCATAATTTTTATGAAAGATTGTCAATTTATAATTTATGGAAGATTATCTGCCACTCAAGACTAAAATGCTAAATTGAGTTGATTTCTGAGTTGCATAATTTCTTTTGCTCTACTTTGTTTATAGCTGGAACAGATGGTGATCAAAATGGACTTGATCACCCATCTGTTGAAGTTTCCCTGGATGAAAACTCAGGAATGTTAGTAGACGGGTTTGAACGGACCTTTGATGGGAAGCTCAAATGTCGGTACTGCAACTATGCCAGTAAAGGGACAGCCCGGCTTATCGAACATATCAGAATCCACACAGGTAATGAGGGAACAACTGGAGGAGGCTTTTATTTGGAGGCAGTAGAGGGGCCAAGGAGGGCTGGTTGATTTGTCATATAAATCGTTCTGATAGTTTCAAAATGAAGGCTGATAAAAGAGAAATGATACGGCAGAGGTGGCAAAATGCTAAAATCGGTTTACCTGGGTGTCTGGGATGGGGCTGTGTTGTACTCTTTATGGGGTTTGTATTTTTGTAACTGTACTGTGAATTTGAAATTTTTTTTTAAGATTTATTTATTTCTCTCCCCTTCCTGCTCCCCCCCCCCCATCGTCTGCTGTCTGTGTCCATTCACTGTGTGTTCTTCTGTGTCTTCTTGCATTCTTGTCAGGCAGCAGCAGGTCTCTGTGTCTCTCTGTTACATCATCTTGCTGTGTCAGCTCTCTGTGTGTGCGGCGCCACTCCTTTTTTTTTCCGCAAGGGGCAGCTGTCCTTGCGGGGTGCACTGCTTGCGTGGGGGACACCTCTGCGTGGAACGGCACTTCTTGTGCACAGCAGCACTGTGCGTGGGCCAGCTCACTACACAAGCCAGGAGGCCCTGGGTATTGAACCCTGGACCTCCTATATGGTAGGCAGATGTTCTATCAGTCGAGCCACATCCACTTCCCATAAGTTTGAAATTATTTCAAAAATAAAAGGTTTTAAAAAGTGAAGCCTTATGGAAAGTTTGAATACAAAGCTATAGTATAACAACATACAAACAGGTAGGAAGTGAGGCCCATTTTGCAGCTTCCCCTTCCTTAGCCATCTTCCTTCTTGATCCAGATAATCTCTCAACATCTATCTGCTTCTTAGGTTGGTTAGGTTAGCACTGGAGGTAGTATAAATGTTATTATAATAAGTACATTTCAATTGCAAAAGGGATAAAAGTTTTCTTAGTATCCTGTTCTGGCCCAAGACCAGGTCATATGGCCCTCCTCTGTGTTCCATGGCATCCTGTGATCACTCATCACAGCACTTCTCATGCTGTGGGGGGTGACCTGAATGTTTATTTTTAATTATTTTTTACAAGCAGTTTTTTAAAAATAGATATATTCACATCATACACTCTCCATCCAGAGTATACAATCACAGACCTTTAATACAATCACAGAGTTGTGCATTCATCACCACAGTCAATTTTAAAACATCTTTATTGCACCAAAAAGAAAAATGCCATACCCCTAAGCAGTCACCTCTCAATCCCTCTATCCTTCCCCAGTC
Organism: Dasypus novemcinctus; assembly: GCF_030445035.2. Taxonomy (NCBI): domain Eukaryota; kingdom Metazoa; phylum Chordata; class Mammalia; order Cingulata; family Dasypodidae; genus Dasypus; species Dasypus novemcinctus. The sequence goes on from NC_080678.1 coordinate 14,316,190, forward strand.
CTACATAACCACTAATCTAATTCTGTGTCTATAAATTTATTTATATTTACATTTTATATAAATGGAATCATCAATCTGTAGTGGAGTCTGGTTTCTTTTACTTAGTATAATGTGTTTTTTTAATTATAATTTACTTTTGAATTAGAGAAGTTGTAGTTTACAAAAAAGTCATAAAAAATACAATATTCCCATATACCCACCTATTTGCATGTGTGGTACCTTTGTTACAACTGATGAAAATATTAATATACTATTGTTATATATACATATACACAGTATATAGTTTACATTAGGTGTATTTTTTCCCATATAGCACCCTATTGTAATAGTGTCGTACATTTGTTGTAATTCATGAAAATTCTTTGTATTTCTGCTATTAACCATGGTCCATCATTCACAACAGGATTCACTGTGTTATACAAGTCCCAGGTGGCCTGAATGCTGTTTTTTTTAAGATTTTTTATTTATTTCCCCCCACTCCCCAGCCCGTTCCCCCCATTATCTGCTCTCTCTGTCCATTCACTGTGTGTTCTGCTGTGTCTGCTTGTATTCTCATTAGGTGGCTCTGGGAACCGATCCTGGGACCTTCCAGAGTGGGAGAAGTGATTACTCTGTTGCACCACCTCAGCTCCCTGTTCTACTACATCTTATTTTCTCTCCTCTGTGTCTCTTGTTGTGTCACCTTGCTGTGTCAGCTCTCTGCCTCAGCTGGCACTCCTGCACGGGGCCGCATTCCTGCATGGGTTAGTACTCCATGTGGGCCAGCTCGCTACGTGGACCAGCTTTGCCTTCACCAGGAGGCCCTGGGCATAGAACCCTGGACCTCCTGTATGGTACACGGGAGACCAATTGGTTGAGCCACATCTGTTTCCCCTGAATTCTTGAGGATGTGGATTGTGCCAGAGTGCCTTGGTATCCCCAAGCCTAGCACAGAGCATCTGGCACATAGTAGGTACTCAGTACTTATTTGGTAAATGAATGATTCCAAATCCCATATTCCAAATGTTTACATATTGGGCAATCTTCATTGAACAAACTAAATTTGACCCTTTTGACAACTGAAGAGTAGAAAAGTAGAGGTGAAGTTATGACAGTTTTGAAGGGACACATTACATAATTCTTGTGTGGACTAGGAAGCCCATTTCAACTTTGAGCATTTTATTTCATATAAGAATTTTTTTTTAAGTTTTTTTGTTGTTTCATTTTTTTCTCCAAAAAAGGGATATGTATAAGTGTTTATGTGTGTGAATATGTAAATAAGTGTTTATATATACATGAGCATATAACTCTTGAGGCATACATTTGATAAAATCATTTTTATGTAGGGAATACAATTATTAGAATATTGTCACTTGTGCCATTTCTTTTTCCCAAATGCCAGCTGAAGCCACAAAATATATTCTACTGACTGATAGGATGAATGTATCTGTATATCTCAGATTGCTGCTGACGAGAGGTTTGCAGTGTTCTTTACAAATTTTTATTATTTTTTGTGTAGATGAAAATTGTACTATTTCTTTTATAAATGTAAAATAAATTTTTTCCAGAACTTCTGAAAAACATTTTATTTTTTGATCAATGTCTAAATCCAGTGAACAGACAAACATGAAACTTGCCATAGTTGAAATTCTCTTGCAATTTCTCCCCCATTTTTATTTTTAAACAGGCGAGAAACCTCATAGATGTCATTTATGCCCATTTGCATCTGCTTATGAGCGTCATCTGGAAGCCCATATGCGTTCTCATACTGGAGAAAAACCATATAAATGTGAATTATGTTCCTTCCGCTGCAGTGATCGAAGTAACCTGTCCCATCATCGAAGACGCAAGCATAAAATGGTACCAATTAAGGGTACCAGGTCTTCCTTAAGCAGCAAGAAAATGTGGGGGGTTTTACAGAAGAAAACAAGCAATCTGGGATATAGTAGACGAGCACTAATCAACTTGAGTCCACCTTCCATGGTGGTTCAGAAACCAGACTACCTTAATGATTTTACCCATGAAATCCCAAATATTCAGACGGACTCCTTTGAAAGTATGGGGAAAACCACACCAACTGGTGGCCTACCAAGGGACCCACAAGAACTCATGGTTGACAACCCTTTAAATCAGCTCTCAACGTTAGCAGGACAGTTGTCCAGTTTGCCACCTGAAAACCAAAACCCTACATCTCCTGATGTAGTTCCCTGCCCTGATGAAAAGCCTTTTATGCTTCAGCAGTCCTCAGCCCAAGCAGTAGTTTCTGCCGTGTCAGCAAATATTCCTCAGAGCTCCTCTCCCACAAGCCCTGAACCTCGACCATCACATAGTCAAAGGAACTATAGTCCAGTGGCAGGTCCAAGTAGTGAACCAAGTGCCCACACAAGTACCCCTAGCTTAGGAAATAGCCAGCCAAGCACTCCAGTCCCTACCCTGCCGGTCCAGGATCCTCAGCTTCTGCACCACTGCCAGCACTGTGACATGTATTTTGCAGACAATATTCTTTACACTATCCATATGGGATGTCATGGGTATGAAAATCCTTTCCAGTGTAATATATGTGGATGCAAATGTAAAAACAAGTATGATTTTGCCTGTCATTTTGCAAGAGGGCAACATAACCAACACTGATTGAAAAATAATCACATTGTGCTTATTTGTTTTTACCTTTTTGGGTTTTGTGGGTTTTTTGTTTGTTTTGGTCATCCCTATTATGGCATTTTCTAATTTAAAGTTTTTACATTATATTTCTAGAATGTAAATTTGGCAGTACAAACAAAATGTTGCCCTTTTTTTCATAAAGATTTGGTCAGGGTTATTTATGTGTTAGAACAGTTAGGAAGATTGATATCTGTTTTTTCTTTCATCTAGACATTTGAGAATTGGAATTCAAGAATGATCTTATAGGTGTTCATTTAAATTTCTCACTTTTATGGTCCATAAAAACTTCAAGGCTTACCTTTACTCTTACTATATCATTATACTCATTGCTGGTAGATGTTATTTCTGCCACATGTCAGAATGATAGACTAGATTATTTCCTCATAAAATCTGTTACCACTTATTTCAGTGTTTAATAGGGGAACTGGTTTTAAATTTCCTCTTAATTGAAATACTGTTTAACTCAAATGATTTAAGTTGAAGCAGTAGTTTCATTTGAGCTGGTAAAAGTGAAGCTACTTCAGTGTAGTAAATCTGTTTTCTACAAAGGAAAATGTAAAGCAATTAATTTTAATGAAAGTTATAAAAATATGAAGTGAGAGTTTGAAAAGAAATGAAACCCAAGACTTTAAGTTGAAAATTTATTGTGTTTTTCCTTTGTAACAGGAGAAATTGGAGTTTAATGTTTAATAATGTTTCTTCCATTTCTGGTTTCAACATATGTCAGCTTTCAGTTGGTTTCTTTTGATTATATTTCCAGTTCATTTAAAAAAAACAAACAAAACCACAGTGAATAATGTGAACATTAGCAATGCCAGAGGATTATCTATTGAAGACGCCTTTTTTTCTTTTAACTTGAACCATTCACTTGAATCCTTTATTCTGATGGTATTAGCTTCAGTGGAGATTGATAACCATCTGAGAATCTGTTATTCTTCCTATTCCTTTGATGACCAAAGAGTTACAGTGGAATGTCACCCAACTTCTTAGTCACAGGAAATGCAGTCCTTCAAAAAAATCTTTGAAATTTTCTTTTCCTGCCTTCTACTTTCTATCCATAATTTCCAAGAAAAGGTGAGTACTGAAACACGTGGAAAATGAGATGGTGAACTTAAATTTACAAAAACAAGAGCATGAATTCAAAATGGATTTTGGTTTCCTCTTCAGAATTGGTCATTTTGAATATTTTCTGTGAATTCAAATTATAATGCTCATTTGCAATTTCATTAATCTCCATGTATAGTTAAAAAAACAACTATATGGCAACTGTGAATTGTCAGCTTAGGAGGAAAGGATAAAGTTTGAAAATGGATGCAAAATGCATTTAAATTAAACTTGATATTTAATTTGTTTACAAAAATAAGACTTTTTAAATAAATCTAGAGTAATTCATTTTGAACAGGAGGCTATTGTTTTTATATTGTGTAATAGTTTACTCTGAAAAATGGCTTGGTCAAACAATAAAATATATTGTTACTAACTTGGTTTCCGTGTACTTTGCAAAAATGTTTTTAATGTGGTTCAAGTCTTAAAAGTGCTACTAATTGGCTTCTTAAAATGAATAGCCTATTAAGTGTTCTTAAAAGGACTGCTACCCTTGTAGTAACTGAAAATATTGATGGTTTATGCCCACAAAAACCCCAGATGCTAATTTACTGGATCCTCTGCCCTCCTTTTCAAATGTTAGAAAGCCATTAAAATGAGTTCTTGTGGTTTAGTGTCTAATCTAAACTAACTTCAGCTGCATAATTTGAAGAACCTAAGCATCTAGGACAGTTTTTCCAAACAACTATAATTCCTTGTCAAATCTGAGGGTTTAGTCTTGTACATCTAAAATTGTACAATTCTGTTTCACTCTGCTGCTTAAATTGCTGACTGCATAGCTCAATTTTAAAGCAGCCATCTCCAAATGTATAACTTGGCTCCAGTATTTATTGCCCAAAAGAAATAGGTTGTTTACAGTTGGAAGCGTTTGAGATTATTTTTTTCTTCACTTATTTTCTTCAACTAAAAGTCAGTACGGCACAATAGAACAGTACAGTTTAATGAACATTTTCATTAAATAAGGAAAAACTATTAAAACCAGTTTACTAACTATTTTCTGGGTCAAAAAGTGACACAATTTTTTCCTGACAAGTGAAGATGGATGTTTTGAAGGTGCATTTTAATTTAAACATGTTTAATTTTAACATAAGCATATCTTTCTGAAAAAATTTTTCTTAATTAAAAACTAGAAAGTATCTTTTTAATTTTCCTATGAATTAAAGAGCACAATTGGTATTCCAAAGCGGTCAATGCTTGAAAGCTACAATTCTAAATGCACTAAATATTTTGAAGCAAATCTACCTTAGAAACTCTTTTCATATTATATTTTTTAAAAAGATTTATGATCTTATTTAAATTCGAATTATTTTCTGTATTTGGAAAGATATATCTTCCTTTAAGTACTGAATATGTTCCATTTTATTTTTAATAAAATATTTTATAAAATTTGTTGAGAAAAGTTTAACATGAACTATTTATAGTACTTTGCCATTAACAAGCAATGTTCTGAAACTAAATTTATTTTTGTTTAGTGAGCATAAGTTTAGATTTTTAAAATTGGTAAATGATTTATCTCCACTAATATTTTTTTAAGAAACTGTGAAGATTTTAACAGGGAATAATTTTATTTCAGATTTTACTAATGTAGTATTTAGCTACAGCTTTCTGAAATTCAAGTAAAGGCTAGACTTTTATTTTGAAAGAATTCCACTGGATATTTTCCAGTGCTATTTCATTTTAGAAATGTGTGTTTAGCTATTCATTTACAGAATTTTTTTACAAAGGGAATATTACTAAACTATGTTCAGAGATAAACCTAATTTTAAGTTCTAAAGAAATATTTATCAAATGATGTATTATTAAAAATAAATTCCCTGCAAAGGACTTTCATTAAATACTCCTAGAGGTTATCTGCTTTCTAGAACTTGTTTTTGTTAATATGTACTTTGATATAAAGCACATATTTTGTATGCAAAACATAAAATTTTGAGTTATGGCTGCAAAATACATTATATTGTTTAGGGATTTCAGAAAGCATTTTAATGCTGAAATAACTGTCTAGTATGTAGTTCATGTTGTGAAGCTCTGCTTTTGTAATATATGAATAAAAAAATAACACTTTCCTAATGACCTTGATTTTTCTTTTTTGAAAATTAGGATCAAATTAGTTTCTTAGTAACTCTCTGGAATGCCAAATGTTCAGTTAATAAAGTTTTATGGCTACACTGGTTTGAATTTCTAGGCTGCCTTACTCATGAGTTAAAAACAAAAAACAGTTCCATACATACACATCTGTCTTCTTCCTTGTTTCCTCCCTATCTATTTCACCTGGCTCTTGTCCCCTTAGCCCTACTGTGAGGGGTCTGGCAAGGAATGGGGAAGGCTGCCTCTGATGCTTATTTATCCGTGTCACATCTGATGAATGACTAAAATAACTTCTCTTACAACAAATGGAACTTAAGTTGAACTGATTTCAATATTGGCCTAGAAAACACCAAGTAATAAAAACTGTTTTAATTAGTGCGCAAAAGCTTACCAAAATCAGACACTAACTCGAAATTTAGAAATTTTAATGCTGCTTTGGAAAATACCTCTGTACAATGTTATCTTTCTCAAAATGAAAAAATGAAATGACATCCGATATCTCAATGGTTTCTTGGAAGCACAGATATTTTTTATTGTTGCCTTGTCTTAGATCTTCAAGAAACCCTGCTTTGAGCTTGTTCAGTTCTTCTGCAAGACGCTTCAAGTTATAAGGAAGCACATGTTCTTCTAAAATAAAAATATATTCTCAAATTATTTGTGTAAATTAATCAGGGCTAATGACATCAGGAAATCTATCACAAATTTGATTACTTCAGACAGACAAATCAGCTTCTATAAAGAATCCCAGCTGAGTTGATATAATTTGGACAAAGTTCACATTAACCTGATAAAAGCAGCTCAAACAATTCAAAGAATTTAAATAACTTGCTATGAAATGTCAGAGCAGAAAAGACCAATCTGAAAGGGATTTTTGTTGACAAGAAGACAGTTATCTTATTGAACTAATAGGCAAAAAAGCAGAAATGTAAAATTATCACTTGGTTTTGAAATTGTAATAATACCTAGAACAGTGTCCAATAGACCTTTTTACGATGATGGAAATGTTCTATAGCTACTCTCATGGGTTTAGCAGCAAGAGGTTTATGTGATTCAGGAACTGAATTTTCTATTTAAGCACTGATCTAGAAGCTAGTACCCTACAAAAAACATCTAGATTGATTTTTTTTTTTTAATGTGTGAGAAGTGAGACAGTGATTTGGGGCATAAAACCATTCATTTTATAGGCAGAAATGAAGAAAGGCAAACAGTTTGACTGAAAACCCTTGGAACTATTTTGTTTTTATTCTAATAATGCTGCCATTTCTGTTCCATTCCTCTATCTAGTGTTTTTCAGGGTTTGGATTGTGACCTCTGAGTTAGAACCAGTGGTTTTCTAAATCAGTCAAATGGCACACAATTAAATGTATGAACATTTTCTTCCGCTCCGGTGTGTGTGTGTGTGTGTGTGTGTGTGTGTGCTGTGTTAGAGTGGGTTACAATATAAAATTTATTTTTAAAAAAAGTTTGAAAAAATATGGTTAGTATATAGTTTCTTCCATTATCCTAAGGTTTTGTAAAGGGGTTAAGTAAACGCTGTTGATGCAGGGGTGTCTAATAAGGCAGACTGGAACTGGATTTAACTCTGAACCCAGGTTGCCAAGAATTTTTAGTAGCTGTCCAGCCCTGGGCCAATGACCTGATCCTCTCTAATCCTGCATTTCCCCACCTACAAAGCAAAACACAAATTACACCTGACTTTAGGGCTGTAAATATTAGAAACAATATTTATAAAGTATTTGGGGTAAAAAAGGCAGAAAAATAGTTGGCATATAAAAGGAACAAATACATGTGAGCTATTATTTTTAAATAAAAATTTAATATACCAAATAGTTCAAACTATTTAAAACCTAAAGGAATTATAAAGCCATAATTACCATATATTTCAACTCTTATGACATAAATTAAGATTCTAAACACAGTGTTCAAACTTAGTGCTGATACTTGCATTACTGGTCCCTGACTATCTCTGCCCCTTCCTTATTTCACCCCAGGCTCGGTGGCCTCTTTCCTGTTACAGAACATACCAAACAACTTTACCTCTGGGCTTTCGTGCTTGATGTGTCCACTGTCTGGAATGTTCTTCCCTTCATTCACTTCCTCTGTGTAAATATCATCTCTGAAATGCCTTCATGATTACACCTTTAAAAATACATCCTCCCAACATTCTATATTGCCTTACCCTTATTTTTCTTTTCAGCACTGGCATGTATTCATACATATTTTTTCATCTGTCTCCCCATTAAAATATTCTTGCTGCAAGGGTACAGAGTAGCCATGCAAAAATGTATTAGATGGATGGATGAATGAATGAATATCCATTTTTAGAGGTAAAGTTTTAATTATATGTAATGAATTATATATTGAAAATGAGAACATTATGATTTAAACTTTATTACTGAAGTGAACAAACTACCCAAGTATCCAGAGAGTAAGATTAGCATAGAGAATCAGTATCATGTCAACTAACCTACACGTGACTACCCAACATACCTTTTGCTTCCTTCATTGTTTGAGAGACAATTCTTCGGAGTGTTTGATCAGCTTGATGGAGAATGTTGGTTGAACAAATAATTCTGTCTGTTTCCTATGCAATACAAACATTGTTGAGATAGTTGTAAAGGAACAGCTAATGGAGATGATGCTTATTTGAAGGGACTAAAAGAAAAGTTAAAATGGCTTTTCTTTTCCAGTTATTCTCTCCTAGGAGCAAGTCCTAATGAAACAAGTTCAGGTGTAAACTAGCAATGGTGAGCTAGTAAATGTTTACTAACATATTCTCCAGAAAAACAGAAACAGCAAAACCTCTTTGTGATGTTTACCAATTTCTTTGGTATAAATACTCCCATTATGACCCATTTTAAGCTACCAAAGTGATGCCAACTGACTCCAACATTTGTGAAAATCTAGCATTCAGCTCTGGCTAGCCAGCATGAGTTGCCACAACACACCATTGCACCCAGGAGTCAGACTGAATGTTGGCAAAACATCAAACCAATGACAAGGCATCTTTCACATTTACTGTTAATACCTAGTTCAAAAAGATCTCATGAAAAGTCATTCCTTCTCAAAAATAAATTGGTACGATTTACCTTTTGTTGCATATTTTCCTCAACATATATTACTGGATTTTCCAAAGCAGTAAATAATAAATCAGTCACTTCTAGCCTATAAGAGAAAATGGATAAAATAAATTATACCAAACACTTCTATAAAGGAACTTACATTTATGAATACTAAACTGAATTCTACAGGAATAAAATTTGTAATCCAAGATACTAAATACAATAGGATAAAAAAAAAGCCTAAACCAAATAGTTTGGAAATTACCTTCCAGTAGTAAAATCCAAATGTAGAAGCTCAAAACAAATTATAGCCAAAAAAAATCCCCTCATTTAAAAAGTATTACTTTCCTCAGGCCTATCAAAAAACTTTGAAAGTTATTCTCTCTCGTGCCCCACTAAGTGCTCAACTGTAGGCTACTAGACTTCTATTTTATTCCCTAAAGAAGGATGTTTAGTCTTTACATTCTGGCTTCTGCCTATTCACTGGATATGGATTAGCAAAGTTCCTCACTGGGCAAGGGTTCATGGAAGGATGAGGTGGACGTTACACATTCATTTAACAAATATTTATAGAGCATCACCTTATATGTAAAACATTGGGTAGGGAAACAGACTTGGCCCAGTGGATAGGGCATCCGTCTACCACATGGGAGGTCCACGGTTCAAACTCTGGGCTTCCTTGACCCGTGTGGCGCTGGCCCATGCGCAGTGCTGATGGGCGCACTGAGCGCGCTGCCATGCAGGGATGTCCCCTGCATAGGGGAGCCCCACGTGCAAGGAGTGCGCCCCCTAAGGAGAGCTGCCCAGCGTGAAAGAAAGTGCAGCCTGCCCAGGAATGATGCCGCACACACAGAGAGCTGACACAACAAGATGACGTAACAAAAAGAAACAGATTCCTGTGCCACTGACAACAACAGAAGCGAACAACGAAGACTCAGCAAATAGACACAGAGGACAGACAACTGGTGGGGGGGGGGGGGAAGGGAAGAGAAATAAATAAAATCTAAAAAAAACAAAAAAACATTGGGTAATTATATATGTGAAACTATGTACCAAGCTGGGGGTGTAGCAAGATCCCTATCTTCTCCAAGCTTGATAATGTGCTGGAAAGAGACATTTATTATCATTAATAAATTAAGTGAAAAATTATTATTTTAGTGAAAATTTCAGATACTAATAAGTAAGTGAAGAAAATAAAGTGAGGATATATCAGGAGAGGACGGTGAGAAGATGGTGGAGTAGAAAGCTCTACACTCCCAAGGTTCAGCCCTACATCAAAATAACTATTGCACTTGCAGAAACTGTCTAAATCAACTTTGAAACTGTCTAGAGCAGCGATTCTTAACCAGATTTCAGGGAGTCCATGAGTTTGAACTGAAAATTCAAAAAACATTCTTGTGGGGACATGTTGGTACAGATGTGACATATTTATTAAATATATAGTTTGGGTTTAGTATGATTTTTATTTTGATGTAGCATGTTCTGAGTCTATGTTCTGCAAAAAGGTTGGTATGGATGGTAGAGATGATTTTATGACACTGTGGGAAAACTCCAATTTCTAAATGTTTGCCAAAAATGACCGAACACATACATGTTGAACTGTTAGGTTATCAAGTATTGAATTATGGGAAGGCTGTAAAATGTCAGTGCTTCATACAGCTGGGGCAATGTGACAAACACTAAAGATGAAGTGGCCTGGGGCAAAGGACTACCTGCATTAAGTCACAAAAGAGAGCACCCAGGAGGGGGTGAAAGTTTATTTTACAGGGAGTAGAGGAGGCATTCACTTGAACTCCTGTAAACTGTAAAGGGTGAAATCCTAAGGCACTGCAGGCACAAGCCCAGGAAAAGAAGACTCTGCACCTCCCTACAGGCTCAGGTAAGACAGAGAGGACCCTGAACTTCCTATCTCGATGGGAGAGCTAAGCTCTGAAGGAGACCACCAGCCAAAGCAGAGCCAATTTGCAAAGATTGTGAAAGGGGATTTTGTTTTGGTTTTGATTAGCTCCTGGCATTCAAGAAAAAGAACCAGACAAGATGGCTCATGGGAATTTTACCAAGAATTTCAAGAATTAATACCAATCTTGCTCAATCTCTTCTGAAAAACTGAGGAGGAGGGAACACTCCATAATTCATTTATAAGGTCAACATTACCCTCATACCAAAGACAGATAAAGATAACACAAGAAAGGAAAATTATAGACCAATATCTGTTATAAACATGATGCAAAAATTCCTAATAAAATATTAGCAAACTGAGTCCAACAGCACTTAAAAGAACTATACACCATGATCAAGTGGGGATTTATTTCAGGTACACAAGGTTAGTTAAATATAAGAAAATCAATTAATGTAATATATTACATTAACAAAACAAAGGGAAAAAACCACAACACATGATCATCTCAATCAACACAAAAAAGGCATTTGGCAAAGTCCAGTATTCCTTCTTGACAAAAAGACTTAGAAAAATCAGAATAGAAAGAAACTTCAATGTGATAAAAGGCATATATGAAAAACTCACTGCAAACACCATACTAAAGGGTGAAAGACTAAACGCTCTCCTAAGATCAGGAACAAGGCAAGGATGCCCATTGTCACCACTGCTATTCAACACAGTACTGGAAATTCTAGCCAGAGCAATTAGGCAAGATAAGAAATAAAAGGCATCCAAATTGGAAAGGCATTCCTAATTCCAAATTACAAGGGGTGAAAATTCCCTATTTGCAGATGACATGATCCTATATACAGAAAATTCTGAAAAATCCACAAAAAAGCCACAAAAGGTAATAAATGAATTTAGCAAAGTGCTACGGTACAAGATAAGCATCCCAAAATCAGTATGATGCTAGAGGATTCTCATTTCCAGATTTTAAAACTTTTTCAAAGCCACAGTAATCAAAATAACATAGTACTGGCACAAGAACAGACATATAGAACAAAGGAATCTAACTGAGAGCTCAGAAATCAACCCTCACATTTATGACCAACTGATTTTTGACAAGGGTACCAAGTCTACTCAATTGTGGAAGAGTAGTATCTTCAACAAATGGTGCTGAGAAAACGGGATTCCATATGCGAAAGAATGAAGATGTATACCTACTTTACACCATACATAAAAATCAATCAAAACAGGTCAGGGAAACGGACTTGGCCCAGTTGTTAGGGCGTCCGTCTACCACATGGGAGGTCCGCGGTTCAAAGCCCCGGCCTCCTTGACCCGTGTGGAGCTGACCCATGTGCAGTGCTGATGTGCGCAAGGAGTGCCCTGCCATGCAGGGGTGTTCCTGTGCAGGGGAGCTGCGCCTGTAAGGAGAGCCGCCCACTGCGAAAGAAAATTCAGCCTGCCCAGGAGTGGCACCGCACACATGGAGAGCTGACACACCAAGATGACACAACAAAAAGAAACACAGATTCCCATGCCGCTGACAACAACAGAAGCGGACAAAGAACACGCAGCAAATGGACACAGAGAGCAGACAACTGGGGTGGGAGGGGGGCGGGAAGGGGAGAGAAATAAATAAATAAATAAATCTTTTAAAAAAACAAAACAGATCAAAGACTTAAATGAAAGAGCCAAAACCATAAAATTCCTAGGAAAAAAAGGTAGGGGAGCATCTTCAGGACCTTGTGTTTAGTAATAGTTTCTTAGACTTTTATACTCAAAGCATAAGCAACAAAAGAAAAAACAGATAAATGGGACCTCAGAAAAATTAAAAATTTTTGAGCCTCAATGGACTTCATCATGAAAGTAAAATAATAACCTACACAAATGGGAGAAAGTATTTGGAAACCACATATCTGAGAAGGGTTTAATATCCAGCATATATAAAGAAATCTTTTAACTCAACAATTAAAAGACAAACAACCCAATTTTAAAACAGACAAAAGATATAATTGATATTTTTTCAAAGGAGATAAACAAATGGCCAAAAACTGCATGGAAAGGTGCTCACCATGATTAGCCGTTAGGGAAATACAAGTAAAAAACACAAAGGAGATAACATTTCACACCCACTACAATGGCTACTATTTAAAAAATGGAAAATTTAAAGTGTTGGAGAGGATATAGAGAAACAGGAACACTCATTCATTGCTGGTAGAAATGTAAAATGGCACAGCTGTTATGGAAGACAATTTGGCAGTTCCTCAGAAAATTAAATATAGAACTACCATATTACCCAGCAATCCCATTTCTATATTTAAACCCAAAAAAATTGAAAGCAGGGGCTTGAACAGATATTTGCACACCAATATTCATAGCAGCATTATTCACAACTGCCAAAAGATGGAAGCAACCCTGGTACCCATCAATCGATAGATGGATAAACAAAATGTGGCATATATACACAATGGAATATTATTCAGCCATAAAAACAAATTAAGTTCTGACACATGGATGAACCTTGAAGACATGCTGAGTGAAGAAAGCCAAACAGAAAAGAATACTATATGACCTCAGTGATATGAAATAATTAGAATAAGCAAATTCAGAGAGTCAAAATCTAGAATACAGGTTATCACCAGGGGATGGGGCAGGGGTAGGGAATGGGGATTTAATGTTAAAATTGCACAGAGTTTCTATATGGCTTGATGGAAACCTTTTGGTTATGGATGGTGGAAACAATAGCACAACAATGTGAATGTAATTAACAGCATTGAATTATATACGTGAATGTTTAAGTGGGGCTAAAAGGGGGAAATTTAGGTTGTATAAAGGTTACTAGCATAAACATTAAAAAAAAACACAAAACACAATGAATCCTACTGTAAGCCTTGGACTACAGTTAGTAGTACAACTCTAAAAATGTTCTTTCATCAATGTTAACAAATATATTACGCTAATGCAAAGTGTTAATAATAGGGTGGTACATGGGGAAAAATGTGCCATATCAGAAATTGTATTTTTCTATACCCGAAGTCAATTTAATAAGCATGTCAATATTTTCACCTAACATCTCAACACTGAACATGAATAAAAAAAAAAAAAAAACTCCACGTTGGTTAGGGGCTGAGAGCCAGGCTAACCAATTTCAACAAATTGGTTGCTCACTGCTAGTCTGGAATGTTGCAGTGACTCTTGTTAAATGAATAAAACTTGGTTTGTTTGAATTTTTAAAAATGAACAAAGTGGTAATGATAGAGAGTGACTGGGTGGTTCAACTTTAGATAGGGTGGTCAGGGAAGCTGCCCAAGCCTAAATTGTGGGCAGGGCAGAGGACAGCAAATGCAAAGGCCTGCGGCAAGAGCAAGCTTCTTGTGTTCATGGAACAGAGACAGCCTGTCTGGCTGAAAAGTAGCAGAGTTCGGGGGGAGTGGTAGGATAGGAGTCTGGAGAGTTCACTGGAATTAGAGCACATAAAGAGTTTGGATTTTAGCCAACAGTGCAGAAGGTTTCATTGAAAAAGTGTAGCCAGTGAGCTCAATTAAATATCAACCTCAGTGTGATCTTCCTGCCATTGAAAAGAGCCCAGGTTCTGGAGTGAGATTGTATTGGGCCCAAATCTTGACACTGCTACTTATTACCTGGCTATGTTACTTTACCAGCCTAGACCCATTACCCCATGTGCCCTCAAAGGGTTTTTGTGAGGACTGAATGAGATTATACATATCAAGTGTTTAGTACATTCCTTACAAATGTAATTGCTTAATAGCTGTTGCTGCCATTTTCATCATCACTATCATTTCATTATATTTATTATTTTCATAGCAGCTTGGGAAAGGAACATTAGTCAAATCATCTTTCAGCTTCCAATACAGGGTCACCAGACTTCAAACAACCCCTTCAAAGTTACACTTTGACTATTTTGGATCTGTAAGAGCAGGTGATCAGGTTCTTAGGACCCAAGACAAACATGCAGCTTATGATGAGGGTTGGTAATGGCACTGGAGAAGCTCACTCTCCCTATTTCTTGCTTGCCAGGCCTGGCTCTCACTGGCCTCAAGGCATTGGTGATAATCTTATGCCACTCCCATGGGTTAATTCATGGAATACCTCACAGCCTCAGCCATCTATTCATTTTCCAAAGGAAAAAATCTTAATATTGCAGGAAAAGTAGCAATCAATTGGTTATGTACCTGCTCCAAGTTTCAGGATATTTTTATAAGTTAAAATTAGAAATATCACCAGGAACTTATTTCATACACTCTATAAATATGATTACCTATATCCAGTTTTGGTTTTTCTTTAGCATGTTATTAAGTATATTTTATAAAACGGATGGGAGAACGTATCCTGGGAAAATAGCCACATGAGGCTATGTAAAATAACTAAAAGTGAATACAGTTAAAAAGTAAAGTCCTTAGCACTGGCAACATTTCTAGTGCTTAACAGCCACATAGTGGTAGTGGCTATTATATTGGACAGTGCAGATACAGAATGTTTCCCTCATCACCGAAATTCCTATTAGAAATGTGCTGCTCTAGAACTCTCAAGACACATATCGTGATGAAAAGCAGTAGACGCCACAGTCCATAAGCCCCACGCTGTTAGCGATAGTGAGCGTTAAAGCAAAAGTAGAATCCGGGACCTGTTCCACGCTTTCACAAATTTCTTTCTATGAGAAAGCTACTGGGAAACAGATTTGGACTAAACTATTTTAGCAAGACTATTAAAGATGCATCCTCTTCTGAATTCTCTACTCTGACCTCTAGGAGACAGTATAATCCTAACAGTTAAGAGTACATGTCTGCAAAAAACTTGGGTTCACATCTCTGCTTAGTGACCCTGAGCAAAGTGAATTCTCTCACTTCTGTTTCTTCTTCTACAAAAAGGGCAAAATAACAATCTCTCTCTGAGGCTCATGTGAGAGTGACCCAAGCTGATAAGGGCAAAGCCTGTAGCACGGAGCCCGGCACAGGGGAGGTACCCAGTGAATGGCATCTTTGAGTAGAATACCTGACTTCAGAAGAACCTTCTGGACTCTGAATTGAGAGGCTGTTGTGTTCCCAAGCATTTTTCTCGGGGTTGGGTTTTTCTATCTTTCTTCCCATGAGATGAATAATCTCGGCAGGCAGTGCTCTTGATCTCTGGCCATTCCTCTGTAAACAGGTCTCAAGAGGACAATCGAAAAAGAGCTGGCAAAAGCCCAGTGAATCTGAAAACAGTTTAAAACCACAATATTACTGGTGCACTATTTTTCAAAAAATGTGAAACAAATATATTTTAGACAAATTCTTTTAGTTGCTAGCAGATAAAACCATTTGTGACTGAATATCCAGCTCTTAAAATTAAAATAGTTCATATAAATTTCCTAATCCAATTAAGTCTTCACGGAGACATTAGTTATTTTGATATGCTGAGAAAAATGTTTTAATTACATTTCCGAGCCAGTTGGTATACTTCATATCTCATGCTTTGATAATAAAAGTTGTCATCCAAAATCAAAACCAAAGGTCTGGAAACTGCAATCTTCGTTAAGAGGTAGCAAGACTGGGACTCAAGTGCAGAAGTAGATATCAGATCTTGATCCTTTAAGCATGTAATAAAATCTTCCCACATGGCTCCACTCCTGTTGGGAGGGACAGACATCTGACATTGGCTAATGACAGCCATCAAAAAGCCTTCCAGGTACTTCAACAGTTCCTGTCGAAGCAATTTCCACTGGGATGTCTAAAAAAGATCAGAGAATTGTAATTTATATTAGGTGTTGCCCAGTTGGATGATCATCTTGGCCTCATATGAATATTTCAGCTCTACAGAACCATTTGGAGTTCTTTAAACACACCTTGTTTTCTATGTCTCTAGCCTTAGTATAAGCCCTTCCCTTTGCCTGGAAAACTCCTCAGATGCTAGTCCTCTGTGAAGTCTTCTCAGACTCAGCCATGCAGAAGGCAGCTTAGCCCCTCCCTTACCTATCCTGGCACATCATTCTGTATATAGTAGGTCCCCATGCTAGCAGGGCTTACACTCTTTAGGCATTTGTACATCTTTACCTCCTGTCTAGATCTCTAGTCCACTGTGTACCCAGCTTCCAGCAGAGAGTCTGGCACCTAACAGGTACTCAAGAAATGTGTATGAGATGACTAATGAGTGAATACATGAAAGAATGAAACACTGTTACCATCCAAGGGAAAAGAGGAGCCAAAGTCAATTTCCTGACAAAATAAAATAGGCTAAGTTGTAGCAAAGCTGGTTTGTCCTTGAAATGAGAAAAATATATATATTAGACAAATTATTCTAGCTGCATCAGGTAAAACCATTTGCAACTGAATATCTAGCTCTTAAAATTAAAAACAATCCATATAAATTTTCTAATCCAATTAAATAGCAAGAGGAGTAATTAGTAGGTTCCTGGGCCAAGACAAAAAGACCTCAGGCTAACAATAGGAATGGAGCAGGATAGGCAAAGGTAAAACAAGCAGACTGAGAGAAAGAATATAAGCAACTAGAGAACACGAGCAACCTTGTGCTGCTCTGGACTGTGGTGAGCACTGGCCTCGCTATGTGCTGAAGTCAGGAGGGAAGACGTGAGGATGGATACTGCCCATCTACATTGTACCACATGGCTGGGATTACATCACACACAATTACCTCTGTAAAACCCATTAAAAGGAAAACAAGTATCACTTCCTAAAAGATGAAAAGTCCTACTCATGGTTACTAGATGAATCCCATGGCCTTTGTCTACAGGGGAAGAGTGGACACAAATATAACAATAAAAATGAAGGAAAAGCCCAGCAAATACAACAATTTCTGCAAATGGGTTTTTGTCTTTTCCTGAGTGGTGAAAATATATTATCAACCAAGTAAATACTCCACTTCCAGGGGCCTGATACTGTATTTGACTCATAATTAACCAAGAATGAGGAAGTAGATAAACTTTGCTGGAGAGGGCCAGAATTTGTCAGTACACTAAATATACATTTATGCATATATATTAATAGAGTGGAATCACATCACATTTGCATTTGATTTATGTGAATTTATCTACACTTAGACACAAAACAACCAAAATAACAATGAAAGAATTTCAGAATATTTCAATCAAAGGGCATTTGCTCTAAAGTGAGCATGAAGTGGAAGACATGAATTTATTCTTCCCCCACGTGTCTCTTCCCCACATGTGTCTCCAAAGGGGTGCATTTCACTGTGCTGTGATTTGAAGGCTTAAGGAGAATTATTTCTTTCCAACATACAAGCTTACTTCATCTAGTGGTCAATCAAGAAATCAGCATCTTTTCCGATGCTGGCAGAGGTGGTGTTACCCCAGGGTGAACCAAGATTAAGCTTCATTCTAATGTCTTTCCAAAGTCCCAGCAGGGACTCTAGCCATTTTGTGCTATAATTTTGTATTCTTTTCCTTAAAGAGGGTTCCCCAAATTATATAAACTTCAAGCCCTACAAAATCTGGGTCTGCCCGTGGCTGGACAGAAAATTGACTGTGTTGGAATATTTGAGAGATTCTGTCCCAAGGTATTTCCAGGAGTACATTTAACTCTGGGGGATTTCCACCTTCCACCTTGCATGCTGACTTGAGAACCTAATTCTGTCTTAAGACCCCACTGCACAGAAAATACAATACATATTTGCACGAAATATACATATAAACCACTACAATGCATCATTCTAAAACGTATGTTTTGCGTCTATTTTCTGATGTTTCCACAGCCAACTCGTTCTCTCACACGTGGCAAGAGCTATGTTAAACCAGCTCCATCTTCCCCCGAACATCTGTCTTCTCTGTCACGGTGTCATCTAGCGTACCAGGCATTAGTAGGCACCCAATAGAAATCTACACACACCCCAGTAAACGAAAAGCTGGGTACTGTTTACTTTGCGGCAACAGCCCAGGCCCCGCCCCCTTCGTACTGACCAATGGCCGTGCGCTCGCTTCGTCCAGGAAGGAGTCCGGCATGACGTCATCATATGCGACGACACCGACGGCCCAGCCCCGCTCCTGTCGCAGCCGGTGGCCAAGGGCCCGCGCGAAGGTCGATTTCCCTGCTGCGGGAAGGCCGCTTAGGACGCAGAGTCCTAGCTTTCGCAGCCCTCGGCTGGCCGTCCCTCTGTCGTCCTCGCTGGTCTTCATGCTTCTCAGGGAGACGGAAGTTAGCTGGGAAGTTTTCCGGAACGGTACGCCCAGCGCGCAGGCGCAATGTCTCCCTGCTGCGCAGCCTGGGGCGGTGGGGGAAATAGGCGAGACTTCCGAGCGCGGTGTTAGCCAGGATACCGGAACTGCTGGAGCCGGCCTTTCGGTGAGGCGAATCCTGGAGCAGGCGAGGTGACGGGAGCTGCATGTCTTAATGCCTGGACATTTCCAAACAGAGTTGGGTTTAATCTTCAATTAGAATCATCCTCCCTACCCGAAACTTGCAAGCCATTAGCTGGGTTTGAGCCCGGATTTCTCTACCTTGACCCTACGATTACCGCGCCTAGGAAGATGACAGAAGAGACTTTAAATCGTTACGGGTCATCATTGGAAGTTAATTACTGAAAATCAGAGAATAGGAGGCGAAGCTGACAGTTCCACGACTGCATCCCGCTGCCCCTCCTAGATGTGAACGGCGTTTTGGAGAATTCATGGGCAAAGTAAAAATTAGCTATTGCGCTCCAACACCAAGAGTTGACAGCGAGTGTGGGGTATTAGGGATAGTAAAGGAACATCCGTAAGCCAATTCTTCTTATATAGGTCGATCCCACACACATCCCCCTCCCCCGCCAGTGCAGGCAGAGGACAATAGGTGTGTGTATGTTTAATAACGGGCTGTGAGGGGTATAAAACAAATACCTTGTGAGGAGTGGGTGGGGTGGGGTGTAGAAAAACTAAATTAAGATTCTAGCTTTCGCTTTATTTTTACCCATAGGGGTTTGTTCATTGAGTGTTCAAAATGTGAACAAGTGAGGATAGAGTCACTGTATACTGGGGTAAAATACAACCAGCAATCCAGTGCTAAAGCCTATTACAGTTTGTAGTTACATAACACATAGATTACCTCTTTTTCTTTCTCTTGGATTGCAGGGTAAGGACATTGAGTTAAACGGACTCTTCATTTATATCCTCTATATTCCACACCCATTCCCTCTCCCCTTCAATGAGATAAATATATCTACAAATTAAGAAAGTTTACACTCGACTGTTCACATTATGGTACATATAAAATCACGGCTATCAGAGATGAAGCTGGTAAAGAGCATTCTATATCTTCCCCTTAACCTGTAATCCAATAGTACAATATATCTCTGAAAGGATTTTAATAAACATATCTCACATATCATTTGCATAAAGATGGGTACTTTCTGTGGGAAACCTGCAATTTTCAAAATCAGTTGTCAGCGTGTATGTAGACTTTTGGTGGGTAATTTCTTCAGAATGTGCATGTGT
This sequence comes from Dasypus novemcinctus, assembly GCF_030445035.2. NCBI lineage: Eukaryota > Metazoa > Chordata > Mammalia > Cingulata > Dasypodidae > Dasypus > Dasypus novemcinctus. The sequence goes on from NC_080678.1 coordinate 14,336,405, forward strand.
CACAAAAGCATAACAAAAAAACACAAATCCTGCAGTTGATTTAGCTTGGGTGCCATTTTCATTCATTATTAACTTATAAAGGAAGAGTTGGTTCTCCTAGATTTTCTTTTAAGACAATAGGTAAACAGTATAACTCACTGTCACAGTTGCATCCTGAGGACGGAACAACCCCATAGAGGGGATCCATTAGGGAAGCCCATTTTAAGCCAGGTTGGATTTTTCTGTAGATACCATATAACTCATACTGGTTACCTTTTCAATCCAGTCTTCTTTTTTTTAAAGATTTATTTATTTTATTTCTCTCCCCTTCCCCCTCCCGTCCCCCTCCCTTCCCCCTCCCCCTCCCGTCCCCCTCCCTTCCCCCTCCCCCTCCCGTCCCCCTCCCTTCCCCCTCCCCCTCCCGTCCCCCTCCCTTCCCCCTCCCCCTCCCGTCCCCCTCCCTTCCCCCTCCCGTCCGCCTCCCTTCCCCCTGCCGTCCCCCTCCCTTCCCCCTCCTTTCCCCCACCACCCCCCCCTCCTTTCCCCCACCACCCCCCCTCCTTTCCCCCACCACCCCAGTTGTCTGTTTTCTGTGTCTATTTGCTGTGCGTTCTTCTTTGTCCTCTTCTGTTGCTGTCAGCAGCACAGGAATCTGTGTTTTGTTGCGTCATTTTGTGTCAGCTCTCCGTGTGGGTGGCATCATTCCTGGGCAGGCTGCACTTTGTTTTGTGCTGGGTGGCTCTCCTTACGGGGCGCACTCCTTGCGCGTGGGGCTCCCCTACATGGGGGACACCCCTGTGTGGCAAGGCACTCCTTGCACCTATCAGCACTGTGCATGGGCCAGCTCCACACGGGTCAAGGAGGCCCGGGGTTTGAACCGCGGACCTCCCATGTGGTAGACGGACACCCTATCCACTGGGCCAAGTTCGCTTCCCTCAATCCAGTCTTTTTACCATCTTCATTCACATTAGTGTACGTTAGTGCACATTGCCTTTTCTGTGTCAATTGATAGGATCCTGTGATTTTTCTTCTTTGATTTATTAATGTCGTGTATTACGCTAATTGGTTTTCTTGTGTTGAACCACCTTGCATGCCTGGTATGAAACCCTCTTGATCATGATGAATAATTTTTTTAATGTGTTGTTGAATTTGATTAGCAATTATTTTGTTTAGGATTTTTGCATCCAATTCATTAGGGAAATGGGTCTGTAATTTTCTTTTTTTTTCATAATTTTTTTATCTAGCTTTGGTATTCTGGTGCTATTTGCTTCATGAGTTTGGTAGTGTTCTTTCCTGTTCAATTTTTTGGAAGAGCTTGAACAAGATTGGTATTAGATCATCTTTGAATAATTGGTAAAATTCACCTGTGAAGCCATCTGGTCCCAGGTTTTTCATCTTTGGGAGCTTTTAGGTACTGTTTCAGTCTCTTCACTTGCGATTGATTTGTTGAGTTCTTGTATTTCTTCTAGAGTCAGTGTAGGTGATTTGTGTGTTTCTAGGAATTTGTCTACCTCCTCTATATTGTCTAGTTTTTTTTGACATACAGTTGTTCATAGAATCCTCTTATGATCTCTCTCATTTTTGCAGGTCAGTGGTAGTGTCCCTATCTCGTTTTTTATTTTATTTGTGTCTTCTGTTTTCTTTGTCCATCTACTTAAGGCTTTGTAAATTTTGTTAATATCCTCAAAGAACCAAGTTTTTGTTTTTATTCTATTGTTCTTTTGTTCTCAATTTTATTTATTTCTACTCAGATCTTTGTTATTTCATTATTTCTACCTGCTTCGGGAATAATTTGCTCTTCTTTTTCACTTCCTCCAGCTGTGCAGTTAGGACATTGATTTTAGCTCTTTCTTCTTCTTTTAATGTAAGCACGAGGGCTATAAATTTCCCTCTCTACACTGCCTTCACTACATCCTATAGGTTCTAAAATATTGTGTTCTCATTTTCATTCATTTCAAGATATTTACTGATTTCTCTTGCAATGTATCTTTGACCCACTGATTATTTAAGAGTGTGTTGTTTAGTCTCCATATGTTTGTGAATTTTCCCTTTTTCTGCTTGTTGGAGCATTATGATCAGAGAAAGTTCTTTGTGTAATTTTAATCTTGTTGAATTTATTAAGATCTGCTTTGTGGCCCAACGTATGGTCTATCCTGGAGACCGATCCATGAGCACTTGAGAAGAATGTATATACTGCTGTTTTGGGGTGCAGTGTTCTATATGTATCTGTTAAGTTTAGTCTATTTATCTTATTATTCAAGCTCCCTGTTTATTTATTGTTCCTCTGCAGATGTTCTATCCAATGCTAAGAGTGGTGTGTTTAAGTCTCCAACTATTATTGTAGATACATCTATTTTTCCCTTCAGTTTTGCCAGTGGTTGCCTCATGTAATTTGGGGCATCCCATGTTTGCATGTACATTTTTTTTTACAGTCAATTTTATTGAGACATATTAATAAAGCATAAACCCATCCAAAGTGTACAATCAGTGGTATTTGGAATACTCACATAATTTTGCGTTCATCACTTCAGTCATTTTTAGAGCATTTTCATTATTCCAGTAACAAAAACAATAATGCTAAAAAACAAAAACCAACCAAACAAAATTCATCACCTCTCAATCTCTCTATACTTCCCCACCATACATAACTGCTATTGTTTCCATCTCTCTATTTGTATTTATATTTTGTAAAAACATTCCTATATATGCAATATCACCCATATTCTTATTTTACATGAGGTTTCACTATGTTATACAGTCCCATGGTACATTTTTTAGCTTTTCTTCTAGTAATATACATGTCCTTAGACTTTACCTTTCAACCACTGTCATACAATAGATTAACTGTCAGCTTTCCTTTCTCTACCCTCATTCAATTTTCTGGTCACCTGTATTCTAATTATTAACTACATGAGTTTACATAATATATTTAGTTCATAATAGTGCAGTCATACAGTATTTGGCCCTTTGTGTCTGGCTTGCTTCATTTAACATAATGTCCTCCAGGTTCATCCATGTTGTCATATGCTTCACGACTTCATTCTTCTTACCGGGGCATAATATTCTGTCTTGTATATACACATAATTTGTCTATCCATTCATCAGTTGATGGACACCTGGATTGTTTCCAACTTTTAGCAATTGTGAATAATAAAGCTATGAATATCTGTGTGCAGATATCTATTTGTGTCACTGCTTTCAGATCCTTTGGGTATATATGTAGTAATGGTACTGCCAGGTCACATGGCAAGTCTATGTTTAACTTCCTTGGGAACTGCCAAACAGTCTTCCACAGTGGCTGTACAGTTCTACATTCTGATGAACAGTGAATAAGCATTCCTATCTCTCCACATCCTCTAACATTTACAGTTTTCTGACTTTTTCATAGCGGCCAGTCTAATTAGTGTGAAATGATATTTCATTGTAGTTTGGATTTGCATTTCCCTAATGACTAGTGATGTTAGACATTTTTTGTTGCATTTCTTGACCATTTGTATTTCTTCTTTGGACAACTGTCTTTTCGAGTCTTTTGCCCATCTTTTAACCAAGTAGTTTGTCTTTTTATTGTTGAGTTATATGCTCTCTCTCTATATCCTGGATATTAAACCTTTATTGGATATGTGATTGCAAATATTTTCTCCCAGTGTGTCGGCTGCCATTTCACCCTTTTGACAAGTCCTTTGAAGTGCAAAAGAGTTTAATTTTGAGGAGGTACCCATTTATTTATTTCTTTTGATGCTCGTGCTTTGGGTGTAAGGTTTAAGAAACTACTGCATACCACAAGATCTTTCAGATGTTTCTCTACATTTTCTTCTAGGAGTTTTATGGTTGTCCCTTTTATGTTTAGGAGTCCTTGATCCATTTTGAGTTAATTTTTGTATAAGGTGTGAGATAAGGGTCCTCTTTCTTTACTTTTTATATTGCTATCCAGTTCTCCAAGCACCATTTGTTGAATTGACTGTTCTAGTCCAGCTGGGTAGGCTTAACAGCTTTGTCAAAAATCACTTGACTGTTGATGTGATGGTCTATTTCTGAGTCCTTGATTTGGTTGCATTGGCCAATATCTGTGTCTTTATGCCAGTACCAAGCTGGGGGTTTTTTTGGTGGGTTTTTTTTTGCCTTTTTTTTTTTTTTACCACTGTAGCTAAGTAATATGCTTTAAAGTCAGGAAGTGAGAGTCCTCCAGCTTCATTCTTCTTTTTTAAAGACATTTTTGACTATTCAGAGCCCAGATGCATATACATTTATGATTGTCATTTCTTCCTGGTGAATTGCCCCTTTTATTACTACATAGTGTCTTTTCTTGACTCTAATAACAGTTTTGCTTTTAGAGTCTATTTTATCCAATGTAAGTATTGCTACTCCAGTGTTTGTTTTTCTCAGTTACTGCATGCATAGAATCTCTTTTTCCAGTCTTTCACTTTCAATCTATTGATATTCTTGGGTCTAAGGTGAGTCTCTTAGACAGCATATAGATGGCTTACATTTTCTTATCCATTCCTCCAGTCTGTGTCTCTTGATTGGAGAGTTTAATCCATTAACATTCAGTGTTATTACTGTAAAGCAGTTCTTCACCCATTTTGACCTTTGGGTTTTATCTGTCATATTTTATTTTCACCACTCTTTTTACACATTTAATTACTTTACTGATATGATCTTCATTTCTAGACTCTCTTCCATTCTCTCTCCTGTCTTTTCTTTTCACACTGTAGCACTCCCTTTAGTATTTCCTCCAAAGCTGGTCTCTCAGTTTCCATTTATCTATGAATATCTAATCCCCATTTCTCAAAGACAATTGTATTAGTCAGCCAAAGGGGTGCTTGAGGCAAAATACCAGAAAATGGTTGGTTTTTATTAAGAGTATTTATTTGGGGTAGGAGCTTACAGATACCAGGCCATAAAGCATATTACTTCCCTCGCCAAAGTCTATTTGGAGCAAGATGGCTGCCGATGTCTGTGAGGGTTCAAGTTTCCTGGGTTCCTATGTTCCTGGGGCTTGCTTTTCTCTGGGTTCAAGGTTCTTTCTTCCTGGGGCTGGCTCTCTTTCCTCTGGGAGCTACTTCCTGGGTTTCCAGCTTAAGTCTTCAGCATCAAACTCCAACATCAAAACTCCAACAACAGAAGCCCTCAAATCTATTCCTTGCGATGCCCTGATCATAACTCATTCATGCCCAGGTATAGATCAGATTACAAGCATAATCCGATATCTATTTTTGGAATTCATAACCATATCAAACTGCTACAACAACCTTGCCCAATATAAGATTCTTGGCTAGCAGTATTTCTCTTGCAATATCTTAAATATATCTTACCACTGCCTTATTGCCTCCGTGGTTTCTGATGAGAAATCAGCACTTAATTTTATAGGGTGTCCCTTGTATGTAATGCATTGCTTTTCTCTTGCTCTCAGAATCTTCTCTCTGTCTTTGGCATTTGGGACTGGGACCTAGGCTAGGGCTGCAATCCCATCTGGGTAGAAAAAGTCCTGTCCCTATTGTCACTGTGATTTTCAATCAGCCCTGCTTCCCTTCATGCTGGGGATGAAATTAAAATGGTCACTACTGGCCTCTTTCTGACTTGGACAGGTTCAAACTTTAGCTATTCTTAACTATTATACTTTAGCCAACTACATTTACTAATCAGTAGCTAAAATTGGTACCCAATCATTCTTCTTCCCTGGTTTTTGGGAAATGGAGCTTCCATCTCCAGCCATGGAATAGCTCCTGAGGTGGCTTGTGCCTTCAGCGGAGGATGGGCACCAGCCTCCATGGCATGGAGTGCGCTACTCATGACTCTTGACTGTAGATAGGCAGTCCCCTCCTCCCATTCTTCCAAGGATGTTGCAGGATGCTCTTCTGGTCTCCTGGGCCCCGAAACAGATGCTTAGGATAGCTCTGAGTGATTATTAACTGCCCTGAAGGATGAGCTAACTCTCGAAGCTCCTTACTCTGCCACCATCTTGTCCTTCCCTGAGATCTTTATTACTTCATATGGCTTTGGTCTGTTGTCTAGAATCCTTTCATTTCAATCTGCAGATCTCCCTATAGCATTTCCTGTGGGGTCAATCTAATGGTGATAGGCTCCTTCAGTTTTTTGTTTTTCTGAAAATTTTTAATCTCCCCCTCATGTTTGATGGATAGTCTTACTGGATATAGAATTCTTAGTAGACAGTTTTTTCCTTTCAACATTTAAAATATATCATCCCATTGTTTTCTTGTTTTAATGGTTTCCAGTGAGAAATCAGTATTTTTAATCACATTGTGGATCCCTTGTACACATTGTGTTGCCTTTCTCTTGTGGCTTTCAAAATTCTCTCTTTTGGCATTTGACAGTTTGATTTTCAGCTATTTCAGTGTGGGTTTGTTTGGGTTTATTTTGTCTAGAGTTTGTTGAGCTTCTTGGATGTGTGCATTCAGGTTTTTCATTAAATTTGGGAAGTTTTCAGCCATGATTTCTTCAAATATTCTTTTTTTTTAGGTACCAAGGGATGGGGATCAAACCTGGGACCTCATATGTGGGAAGCCTGCACTCAACCATTGAGCCACATTAGCTTCCCTGAGTTGGTTTTTTCATTTGTTTTGCTTGTTGTTTGTTTCTCTTTTTTCCGGAGTCACAGGGAACTGAATCTGGGACCGCCTATGTCAGAGGTGGGGCATTCAACCGCCTGAGCCACATTTGCTCCCCAAGTAGTCTTTCTGCCCTTTTCTTTCCCTCTTTTTCTTTGGGAGTCCCACAGTGCATATATTGATATGCTTGGTGATGTCCCTCAGGTTTCTCAGTCTCTGTTCACTTTTCTTCATTCTTTTTCCTTTCTGCTGTCTGGACTGAATGATTTCAATTGTCTTGAATTCAAGTTCACTGATTCTCTCTTCTGTTAGCTCCAATCTGCTGTTGATTCCCTCTAGGGAATTTTTTATTTTTGTTTCTCTGGTCTTCAGATCTGTTTGGTTCATTTTCAACCTTTCAATCTCTTTATTGATATTTACCCTGTGTTAATCTATCATTCTTCTCATTTCCTTTAGTTCTTTGGCCATGTTTTCCTTTAGCTCTTTGAGCATATTTAGGACCATTTTTTAAAAGTTGACCTGGTATGTCCTATGTCTGGTCCTCCACATTGATGGGTTTCTAATGCTTTAATCTCCTTTGCCTGGCCATAACTTCTTGTTTCTTTATATGAGTACAACCTGGGCATTTTGATATTTTAATGTATCTCTGGAATTTAAACACTGATTCATCTGTTCATTAAGTTTGTACCCAGCTGGTGTATGACAGAGATTTCTTTGAATGCAGGAGATTATTAGAAAGAAAAAAAAGTGAAAGAAAAGAAAAAAAACACGTTTTCTAGTGCTTTACATTAGCCTGTGAGTGCTCTCCTTCAGAGCTTAGCTATCCTAAAAATAAGTTTAGAGAACAACCCAAGGCAAAAGCATAGAGTCCTCCCTTATCTTTTCTGAACTTATATCTTGTCCTAGGCATACATGCATGGCCTTAGGAATTCCCCTATTTACAAAGATCTGACTGTTCCCTTTCCCTCCAGGAAACCATGCTTTCTCATGGTCCAGGCACCACCCTGAATGCCCCTCTATGAGGCCATAAACCAGAGAAGCCATACATTCCTAAATGAGACAAATAATTCCCCCTTCATAAGTGCATCATAAAAATGCATGTGCAAATTCCTAAGCACTATAGTTATTTGAACTAAACTACTCCTGGTGCATATCAGTAACTTCTAAGAAACATCTTTCCAATCTTGAAAATCCTGATTTGGCACTGTTCTTGCCCTATATAATGCTCTATAACCTGCTGGCTGGTACACAGCACTACTCTGAACATCTCGAAGCCACCCAGGACCAGATTCCCGGTCTGTAAGTTCCCTTATATACTGTTAGTATTTTGCTTTATGGAATGGTCTGCTTCATTTTTTTTTTATCTTAAGTGCCCATCAAAACTTGGCAAGACCTATTTTCTAGGTTCATAGCCAGATATCCTCAGTCAGCAGTCTGCCACCCCAGGTTACAATTTGACTACTTTCCCACAGTAATCTGCAGGCTACCTCAGGCACAGGACAAGTTCTAGAATGGCAAGCCTGTGCTAAGTTTCCTGATTCATTTACTCAGGCTGCCATCAGATAGATTGGCATTGACATGCATGTACTCTGTATATGCAAGAGGGTTACTCTGCTCCCTTTGGAACTGGTACCAGGGACCTGCACCTGATGCATGGTCTGGCTCCCTGTAAAGCGGGCAAAGGGGTAGGGTAGCAACCAGCAAGGGAACCACAAGATCCTACCATATTTAAATAGACTTTTTCTTGATTTGGCACTCACCCAGTTACCCTCTTACAGCAGACCTTTAATAGTTTTCTAGATCATTAATAAACATGGTTCTTCTAGATCTTTTTTGTTGTTTAAAATTTCTATGAGAGGATGGAAACCTGGGGAATCCACTTGATCATCTTGATTGGAGTGGGGCCTTGACCCAGTTTTGTGATGTCAGGTTCCAATGATAATTTAATTTTCAGAGACTTAGTGGTACTATTTTGGTTTATTTTTTTATATAGTGGGACTGGAACTCCCACTGGTCCCTGATAATGCTGTCTGAAGGGTGGAAGGAGTTTCCGCTGGCTTCCTGCTATCTCAGGAAGATTACTTTCAGAGAAAAAGTGATCTCTGGCCTGAAAGGACAAATCTTGCTTCTCAGCCAGGCTGCCTGTTGTGGTGGGATCCCCTCTGCGGTCCTAACCGGCTACCCTGCTGTCTCAATATAGGAGGGGACTCTCAGGACCAAGACGGAAAGAGAACATGTCCCTTTTCCAGTTGTTCTCAGCACAGCTCCTGATCCATCCACTTTGCCCCTGTTGCTGGACTGTTCTGGAATTGTCAGTGAGACTCCCATTAGACCCAGCTGAGAAAGGAGCCCCCTTGAGTGACCTTCTGTTGCTAGACTGGGAATGGGAAATACCTGGGCTGGGTTACCTTCTCTGTTCTGCTGCCAGGTTGTCCGTTCAGGTGCTAACTTTAAGAGTTATCCTTTGTTTGATTCTTGTGTTATTTTCAGGGATTATATTTGTAGTTAGCAGGGATGAACAGGGAACAAGTCTGTACTATTTTGTCTGCACCAGGGGTCTCCTTATTTAATTTTATTGGATTGGTGGGTATGAGTACCTTGAAGTCAGACAAACCTGATAGAACAGGTATCCAGTACAATTTTCTGTTTTGTATGTAAATCTTTTGTCTTAACTATAAAATGTGATAATCTTCCAGTCTCAATCTATACCTGAATCCTGTTAAGGGATTACATGTCATTTCATCTTGTGGATAAAACATGCAGGCTAACCAGTCCTGTATATTTGAAATTTTGGGGGTATAGGTAATTTTAGGTATTCATCTCCCCCATTGCTCTTTTCTTTTTATTGTTTAAATTGAAATCTCAAACCTGCTCTTCATTATCCAACCCTGAAATTATTCTGGAAGAAATAAAACCTGAAAAGGCAAAAACTTTTAATTAAATGATTTGAAATCATCTCTGTGTTTCCAGGTGGCTAAAATATACCTCAACATGGAAGATAATTGAGAACTCTATAAAAGAGAGCTGAGGCCCTAGAGCTGATATCACACAGCGTGTGTCCTGAGTGGTGGCTGGGTGGTGGCTGTCTGTTAGACTGTACTTCTAAAAGGGAGCTCTTCAGCCTTAGAGCTGAAGTGTATCTAAGAAGGATCACTAGACCTCTCTCTCTCAAATTACAGGTTTAAGAAATTCCTGATAAAACGTCCTGTTTTGTAAAGTTTTTTTTTTTTCTTTTTCATTTTGTTTTATGGTTGACCTTCCTCCAGCTCTGGATGGGCTGACTGTGGTAAGTAAGTTTAGCAGTCAGATTATGTATTCTTCTCTTTTAGCACACTTCCCCCCAATTTCAGAATATTAGTTGAAACAAATTACTTATTCCAGACAAATTGGATTTCCCATGAAGATTTAGAATTTAGGAGGGAATATGGCAGAGGAAGTCATGTTACCTGGAACAAAGATAGTGTGAGGGGCAAGGGGCTTCTGGAGAAACGGGCTTCTGTTCTGTGCAGGACACTCCCACTCTTTCTCAGGAAAGGTGCTGCCTGGTGGCTCTAGAATCTCCTTAAACTCTGAAATGGTGTGAGCCTGTGATCAATGTGAGAATTGAAAAAATTTTTTTCTCATAACATGTATCACAAAATGGATTTGCATTTATGAAGCATAACATTTTGAAAAGAAAGTCACTCTGACTCCCTTAGCCATTCCCATAGGACATCTTTTTTTAATTTTTTAATTTGAAAATTTTTATCCCCCATACCCCTTGTGGCTTTTTGCATGCTGTCTGCTTTCTGTGTCCATTTGCTGTGAGTTCTTCTGTATCTGTATTTTTATTTATTTCCCCCCCCCCCCTTTGTGGCTTGCTTGTTGTCTGCTCTCTGTGTTCATTCGCTGTGTGCTCTTCTGCATTTTTGCTTGTCTCCCTTTTTGTTGCATCACCTTGCTGAGTCAGCTCTCTGTGGCGCTTGCAGGCCAGGCGGCTCTCTGCAGCATGTGGGCGAGCCTGCTTTCACAAGGAGGCCCCAGGATGTGAACCCAGGGCCTCCCATATGGCAGACAGAAACCCAGCTGATTGAGCCACAGACACTTCCCAAGGAGAGCTTTTTAAAACTTGATGTACAGTTTGGGAGTCAGTGTTGACTGTGGCAGTGTTCAGGAGGTCCAGGTATTAGCAAGGAAAATTATCTAATCAGGTGCAAGCCTGTTTTGTTTACAACTGCACATTATTACATTTGAAAAAGAAAACGCTTCTTACTACTTCCTCATCTCTGTTTTTTCTCCTCCCTACATTTTGTATTTCAGTCCTTTATCACCAACATATAAACACTTTTCTCCACCCCTGGGCTGGTTTAGGATCCATCCTAGGCCTCCCTGGGAAGATTCCCTGGTGTTTTAAACTCAGAAGAAATGAAGGAAGCACACACAGGTACCTAAGGGGCTTGGTGTCGGGGTAGCTGCAGTCACTGCTTGCCTGTAACCTCTGCCTAGATGTTGACCTCAAGACAAGGGATATGTTGGGAATTCGTGGCAGGTTACTGATTGCTACTTTTGTGCTGCTAAGTGCTATCATCCTTCTTTTCTCCAAACTGGTCAGCGTAATGAAGTGAGTCACAGAGAATAAAACTCCCAAAATGGAATGGATGGGTGCTCTGTGCTTGCACAGGGGCATTGCTTGCCTTGGGTGAGGTCAAGAACAGCAGGTGGGTTTGCAAAATGAAGGTAGGTTAGTGTAGAATCTTGGCTTTTGTTTCCTTCACTACTGGGGTTGTAAACGCATAAATATAGAGTGTTCTCGGCCTGGAAACCCTGTGACTTGGGCTGCTTCGCCGTAACGTTGATTCATTGGATCAGCACATTGCCTCAGCCCTCCTCTGCCCTGGAGACTTAAGAGTCTGAGTAGGATCCTGTGTGAATATGTCTTGATCTTGCATTCACTCAGAAGACAGTCTGAATTGATTGCCTCTTGCCTGAATTAGGGAGCTCTTGAGGTGTTCTCTCATTCATTGCTGGTGCCTTGGGAAGAGTGAGGTGAGCCTGTTAGCCTATGGGAAAGCTAATCTGGGTGAAGATCCTGGGGGACACCTGGCAAGGGGGTGTAAGACAGAGAAGAGCTACTGTTTGAGTAGAGGAAACTGCAAAGATGGGAGAGATGAGTAGTAGGAAGTAGATCGTGTTTACATTCTAGGAAAGTAAAGCCTGTGAGCTAGACAATAAATTCCAGAGCCCAGGGATTACACAGGAATTTAGGACACGGGTAGAGAGCTTTAATCCAAGGTTGGCGTCACATGTTTGACTGGCTCCAGACTCAAAGTTCCCAGACTCTCCTGAAAACTGCAGCAGATATTTTTTTTAAGGTTTAATTCAATTCTTTGTGATTTCTTCTTGAGAGCTCAAAAGGCACGTATTGATGTAAAAAGAGAGGCAAAGAGTTTGAACAATGTCAGCAGTGTCGCCCAGGTCAAAGCTGCCACACCTGTGGCCACTAGAGCAGAAGAGGTCTGTGAAGAATGTAGGAATGTGCAGGGCTTAACATCACCCACCTGGCTTCTGTAAAACCAACGAACAAAAAACAGGAGACTGATTTAGGAACGGTGGGCGTGAAAACCTTCCTGAGCAATATTTCTTTTGTGGTAGAATGTTTTATTATTCAATTTGTAATATGTTTACATTATATTATGTACTATATAAAATTATACTTATGTACTTTGGTATAAGTGTGCAACACTGAAAATAATCTTCTCTGCCTCCAGTAATTCCTGTTATTTGTTACATTGTGCTTGATGCTTGAGATGAAAAAATAAGTGTTTGAAAACTTCGATTAGACCAAAACTTCTAGCAGCCCAGGCAAAAAGGAAACATGATGTCTTTGAATGACACAAAGCTTTTACCTCGTGTGAAATTCTTCTTGGAGTTTAATACATAGAATCCTCTCTTTGACATTCTGGAAAAATGGTGGTCTTTGGTTTGGGTGTTACAGAAGACTCAGAAGCAGTCTGAAACTTCAGCCTGCCCTCAGCCCGAGGGTCCATTATCTCTAGGTCTTTATTTCCTCCTGACCCTTGGACACCATTGGGCTCAGAGAGCAAAGGGTTTCAATTAGGGAGGTCCACTCTTGGCAATACTGGATTCTTCTTGGGGCACTTGTCAGGGCCCTCATAAGGTCATCCTCGATGGAAGGGTCTGAAGGTAAAGATGAGAATCCAGAAGCAGTCCAGAAGGAGTGATGGAAGAGGCAGACATGGTCCTGGGTCAAGGATGAAAGGCATCCAGGCTGATGCAGTCTGGGCCCGGGGCTGCTCTGAGGTGCAGTCTTGCAGGTATCAGGGTGATTGCAAACACCTGACCCAGGTGTTAGTCCCAGGATGGGCACGTGCAAAATCAGTGAACTTGGTGAGAGTCCTTGTGAGTGTGAAAGATAAGAAATTTCCCACACAGGTAGAGCAGGTGGCTCTGCCTTGGCTGCTCCATGCAGTTCACCTCACTGGTTCTGAGCACAACTGCTGCCCTTGCTCCTTCTGTGAGACCTCTGCGGACTCACATCACTCTCAGCCCTCCTGAGAGTTGTTAAATGCAGATCACCGGTGAGGTACTATTTAGAATGCAAAGCAAAAAGCAAAAACAGCACCTCCCTTGTGACTTTCTTTGCAGACTTCCAGCTCAGAGGCAAAAGTTCAGCATCTGGGTCAAGGAGTTAGGGGGACAGAGAATGGGGAACAAGAGAACATTTCAGAGGGTTCCAGAAGGTTGATGGTAGAAGGGCACTGGATCTGGAGGGAGGAGAGGGGAAGGTCCCAGAACCAGACATGAGTTCACAGTCTGCCCTGCTGTGGGGCCCACAGGGTCACTTCTGTCCAGGAGCCTCAGTTTCCCCATCTGCAAGGAAGGGTTTGAGCCATTGCCTCCAGGGTCTCCACTGGAATACAGGCAAACACTTCTAAGCATGCTGGGGGCACTGGGGTCAACTTGTTAACGTAGGCAATTCCTAAACCATGTCTGAGTTAGTTGTTGCAGTATCTGGACATAGAGATTCAGGTGGGCCAAGCTGTTACCAGTTTTTCATAATTTAGATTTGTGTCATTGCCATGACACCTAATTAGGCACATATGAATCCAGAGATCCCGCTGTCTTTAAGGGCTCACAAATACCTTGAATAAATCTGCAAAGCACACCCCCAAAATGTTATCAAACTGAGCAATCCAGTAGCCTCGGGTAAAGAGGGGCCCAGGAGAGGCACTGGCCAGTTCCTCAGGGAGGTGCCCACAGCTTCTCCTTTAGGATGCGACACGCATCCCAAACCGGGTCCTGTGGCTGAGAAGGTGCTTAGCAGGGAGGAATACAAAACGCTTGCAGAGTCATTTTAGTACCATGAAGAGCTAACAATCCCCAGATCCTCCTTACTTGGGCACCTCCTGGGACTAGGAGTGGGTTCAGCGAGGGAAGGCCAGATGCAGACTCCTTAGTTCCTGAGCTCAAGCTGAGTTTCCATTCAGGGGGCAAAAGCAAGGCCTGGAAATCCCTAGGTCAATCAAACTTCCAGTTTCCATAGAGTTAAAGCAAAAGGGTCTGGGGAGGTGGAAGAGAAGTAATTAAGAGGGAGGGGGCAGGGGGATCAGGGAAGGCTTCAGGAGCAGAGAGCATTGGGGTGCAGCCTCGCTGGACCAGGATTCAACCAGGGAGGGGAGGGGGGGGCCCATCCAGCCAAAAGGGGGACAGGCTCAGTGGGGTGAACAGCACGGGCTGTGGGGACAGGCAGTGGGCGAGGAGGCTGGGAGGTAAGTCAGGCATGATGGGGACACCTTGAAGGCCATGCGCAGGATTGTGACCTTCATCCTCAGGCCCTGGGTGCTCCAGCCCCATTCCTGTGGTCCTGGGGAGACCCCATGGAGTAGAGGGCTGCTTCCCAGGGCCCCGTGTGAGCTCTCCCTCATTTGACTCTTCTGCCACCCTGGAGTCAGCACTGAGTGATTCTGGCTCCACTCTTGGCTCGGACTTCATCCCAGGGACTTCATCCCTTTGTCCTCGAAATGAGGATAAGAATATTCACCCATAGAGGTGTTTGGTGGATTGACTAGATGTTAGAAAGCAAAGATCAAGTCCTTCTGAATTCACAAATGAGGATATGAGTTTCTCTGGCAAAGATGGTGAAGTAGCCTCCAAGCAATGCAGAGCTCACGAGCAGTCCTAAAAGTTACAACAGCTTTCAGAGCCAACGCACTTCCCAAGCTTCTTCAAAGAACTGATAAAAGACATGGAAAAGGACAGAGAGAGTTGAGGGTTCTTCATGTTGGACTTTTGATGTTGGAGTTTGATGCTGAAATCTTAAGCTGGAGCCACAGGAAGTAAGCACACTGAGGAAAGAGAAGCACACCCTGGGAAGAGAGGAACCCAGGAAGCCTGAACTCTGGCAGACATCAGCAGCCTTCTTGCTGCAAGACGTGGAAATATACTTTGGTAAGGAAAGTAACTTATGCTTTATGGCCTGGTATCTCTAAGCTCCTACCCCAAATAAATACCCTTTATAAAAACCAACTGATTTCTGGTATTTTGCATCAGCACCCCTTTGGCTGACTAATACAATATGATCATATCATCTCTGAATAGGGATAATTTAACTTCTTTCTTGCCAATTTGGAAGTCTTTTCTTTCTTTGTCTTAGCTGATTGCTCTGGCTATAACTTCCAGTATAATAATGAATAACAGTTTTGACATGGGGGCCCTTGTCTCATTCCTGATTTAAGGGGAATTTGTTCAGTTTTTTTTTTTTTTACTCTTGTTCATATTTGCTGTGTGCTTTTCATAAATACCTTTATCATGTTAAGAAAATTCCTTTCTATTCCTACTTTTCCGGATGTTTTATCCTGAAAGGACGTTGGGTTTTGTCAAATGCCTTTTCTGCATCAGTTGAGATAATCGTATGGTTTTTTTCCTTCATTCTATTAAGGTGGTGTAGCAGTTTGATATGGTTATAAATTCCAAAAATAGATATTGGATTATGTTTGCAAATTGATCTGTACCTGGACATCATTAAATTATGATTAGGGTTGTGATTTGGCCACATCAGTAGGGTATTCAGTCCCCACCTCTTGGTAGGTGGGGACTCAGAGATAAAAGGCATGGCAAACGACAGAGTTGGAGCTTTCTGATGCTATAAGTGTTTGATGTTGGAGTTTTATGCTGAAGTCTTAAGCTGGAATCCCAGGAAGTAAGCACACAGAGGAAAGAGAAGCAAGCACCGGGAAGAGAGGACCTGAACCAGGAAAAGAACATAGAAGATTAGAGACGGCTTCTTAGACATGACAGAAACCCCAGAGAGTGAGACACAGCCATTTGCCTGAGAGTCTACAGCTGACCTTGTGGAGAGAGGCAAAGTCTAGAGAGGCTCATAGTTTACAGCTCACCTTGAGGAGAAAACAGAGGCCCTGAGCCAGAGAGAAGTAAGACCTTGGAAGAGAACCCAGGAAGCCTGAACCCTTGCAGACATTGGCAGACATCTTGCTCCAACACATGGAAATAGACTTTAGTGAGGGACGTAATCTATGCTTTATGGCCTGGTATCTGTAAGCTCCTACCTCAAATAAAGACCCTTTATAAAAGTCAATGGGCTTCTGGTATTTTGCATCAGCACCTCTTTGCTTAACTAATATAGGTGGTGTGCTACATTGTTTTTCTTATGTTTTACCATCCTTGAATTCCTGGAATAAATCCCATTTTGTCATGGTGTATAATCCTTTTATTTTTCATTAAAAAAAATAATTTATTTCTCCCCACCTCCTTGTTGTTTGCATTTGCTGTGTCTGTTGTGTGCTTGTCTTCCTTTTAGGAGGAATTGGGAACTGAACCTGGGACTTCCCATGTGGTAGGCGGGAGAACTCAATTGCTTGAGCCACATCCACTCACTGTTTTGTTGCATCTCTCACTATGTTTTCCTCCTCATGTCTCTTGCTCCATCATCTTGTTGCGTAAGCTTGCCATACCAGCCTGTCGAGTCAGCTTGCTGTCTTGCTCATCTTCTTTAGGAAGCACTGGGAAGCACTGGGAACTGAACCTGGGAACTCCCATGTGGTAGGTGGGAGCTCAATTGCTTGAGCCACATCCACTTCCATAATCCTTTAAAAAAATACTGTTGGATTTGGTTTGCCAGTATTACATTGAGGATTTTTTCCCCATTTTTTAATTATCTTTTTTAAAAAGAGAAAGATTACACAAAATGTTACATTAAAAAATATGAGGTTCCCATATACCTCACTCCCCATACCCCGCATTCCTCCCACGTCAAAAACTTTTCATTAGTGTGATACATTCATTGCATTTGATGAGTACATTTTGGAGCATTGCTACACAGCATGGATTATGGTTTATGTTGTAGTTTACACTCTCTCCTAGTCTACTCAGTAGGTTAGGACAGGATATAATGTCTTGCATCTGTCCCTGCAATATCATTCAGGACAACTCCAAGTCCTGAAAATGCCCAATATCACACTTTCTTTTCCCTCTACCTGCCTTCAGCAACTTCCGTGGCTCCTTGCCAACTCGCAGGGTGGACAATGTCATGGCCTCACCTGGCCTGGAAGTGTGCACCCCTCAATTCAGCAAACCAAGTTCCCTGAGCAAAATCTGGATTTGCCGTAGGCTGTGTCATCTCTCCCTCTGTTTTCTAGAGGAAGAAGGTAACCCTGTCAGTTTGTAAACCTGTCAGTCTGTATCCTGTCAGTCTGTATCCTGTCAGTCTGTACCCATCTGCCAGGGGCTGGAAGACCCAGTGCTGTTTGCTCTGAAGTGGGTGGGGAGGGGGTACATTACTCACAGGATTTTTCCAGCCATCTGAGACTTTCCTCCTTTGCCCTTCTTTCTTCTGGGTGGTGACTAGCCTTCACTTGGTGTCCCCAGCCCTAGAAAAGTTTTCCAGACAGTTTCTGCCTGTCCTCTAGCTATTTTTCTAGGAGAGAGGTGAGCCCTCAGCCTCTTTAATCCTTTATCTTCCCAGAGGTTCCCCCAAACTGATCCTCTCTTAATGCCTATTCAAATCTGCTGTTGAGACCATCTAAGGAGTTTTTCATTTCAATTAGTGTACTTTGTGGCTCCAAAATTGGTTTGGTTCCTTTTTATAATTTCCATCTCTTTATTTTGTTCAGAGCATTTTTCCCTCTTTTTCTTTTAGTTCTTTGTGTATGGATTCCTTTAGTTCATTGAACATATTTAAGATAGTTGATTTGAAGTTTCCTTTTTCTTTAAGGTGGAAAGGGGGGAAGCATTTAATTTATTCATGTATTTCACTTTTTATTAAGCAGCAAATATTGGTTCAAGTTTTATTTTTTTTATTTTTAAAAATATATTTTTATTACAAATAAAATAGTTGTTACTCTGTGTTACCATCAACTGTCATTTCCACACTTTTACAGTCAAGTTAATTAAAACGTCTACATACATGAAGCATCAGTACCCCTTTGCAGTCCTCCTCTTGTCTCCTAATAATGTATACTTTAGGTTTTAACTCCATGGGTTTATTCATCATATTTAGTTCATATTACTGAGACTACACAATATTTGTCCTTTTGTATCTGGCTTATTTCACTTAGTATAATGTCTTCAAGGTTCGTCCATATTATCATATTTGCCCCAATTTCATTTCTTCTTACTGCAGCATAATATCCCATCGTATGTGTATACCACATTCTGTTTATCCATTCATTGGTTGATGAACACATGGGATACTTCCACCTTTTGGCAATTGTGAATAACACTGCTGTGAACATCAGTGTACAGGTGTCTGTTTGTGTCACAGTCTTCAGTTCTTCTGGATATATTCATAGTAGATAAATTGCCCACAGAACTAGCCCCCAGTGACTTGAAGTAGCTGATCAAAGTCAGCGATCAGTGACCAGATCACACTCGCCCAGATTTTGGGTGACTAGGTCTTTTTATTTATTTATTTAATTTATTTATTGTTACATTAAAAAAATATGAGGTCCCCATATACTCCCCACCCCCCTCACCCCACTCCTCCCATAACAATAACCTCCTCCATCATCATGGGACATTCATTGCTCTTGGTGAATACATGTCTGAGCACTGCTGCACCACATTGTCAGTGGTCCATATTATAGTTTACACTCTCCCACAGTCCACCCAGTGGGCCATGGGAGGACATACAATGTCCACTAACTGTCCCTGCAGTACTACCCAGGACAACTCTAGGTCCTGAAAATGCCCCCACATCACATCTCTTCTTTCCACTCCCTACTCTCAGCAGCTACCATGGCCACTTTCTCCACAGCAATGCTACATTTTCTTCCATTACTAATCACAATAGTTCATGAATAGAATATCAGTAAATCCACTCTAATCCATACTCTAGTCCTCCATCCTGTGGCTCCTGAAATGGTTATGTACACTCCACATCTATATCGAGAGGGGGTTTAGATTCCACATGGATGATGGATGACTAGGTCTTAATAACACATCTTTTTTTTTTTTTTAGCTCAGAAAAGTTTTATTGAATGGATCTTTTTATCATAATGTGCTTTTCTATTCTTTTTACAATGTAATATTTTTTTAAAGTTCTCTGCAACTTATTTTTTCTTCTTTTAAATGTTACATTAAAAAAATATGAGGTTCCCATATACCTCCCACCCCACCCACCCCAACCCTCCCACATCAACAACCTCTTCCATCATTGCGGCACATCCACTGCACCTGGCGAATACATTCTGGAGCACCACTGCACCACATGGACTGGTCCACATTGTAGTCCACACTCTCCCCCAGTCCACCCAGTGGGCCACGACAGGACACACAATGTCCAGTACCCATCCCTGCAGCACCACCTAGGACAACTCCAAATCCTGAAAAATGCCCCCAGACCATATCTCTTCTTCCGTCTCCCTACCATCAGCAGCCACTGTGGCCACCCTCTCCACATCACTACTACAATTTCTTCCCTTACTAATCACAATAGTTCCCCAACAGAACACCAGTAAGTCCACTCTAATCCATACTCCATTCCTCCATCATGTGGACCCTGGGATGGTTATGTCCAGTCCCCCTCTACTTTAAGAGAGGGCTTAGATTCCACATGGATGATGGATGCAATTCTCCTGCTTGCAGCTGTAGGCACTCTTGACTCCCTGGTGTGGTGGCTGACCCTCTTCACCTCCCTGTCCACTGGCCAGGGTAAGTCCAAGAAACCAGAGGGTAGGAGTCGCAAGTCTGCTGAGGTCCAGGGCCTGGCCGTCGCATGGACAGTTCAGAGATTCAGGTGTCCTGAGTATACACCAACCCAAATGCCAACCACAGGTCTGGTAAAAGTAACAGAAGAGGCATGTGTAGAAAAGTCATATCTGAGTCCAACTCCATCACATTCAGGAACACAAACTCCAAACTAGGGCCAATTGACATGGCCCTGAACTCCAGCGCCATCTGCCATGACCATAGAATCTTTGGGTCTCTGCAGCCCTCAGGAGAACCAGCACCTGGGTTTCCATCTACCTTGGCTGTCTCTGGTACCCTGCTGAGGTGTGCATAAGCATCACCCCTCTGATGACCTCCTGACTCTTTTTTGGAGACTTATAGCCATATAAACTCACTTGTCCCTTCCATTTCCCCCTTTTATCCAAAGTGAAAAAGCAGTTTTTAGCACCTGATATTACATGTAGGCTGAGATATTCTGCCAGTCTGAGTCGACCTCTTTATTTAAGTTCTTTTTCTAGTTACATCATCAGTTGGTGCTTTGTAGTAATCCCTCAGCACCAGGGAGGCTCATCCCCTGGAGTCATGTCCCATGCTGGGGGGAAGGCAATGCATCTACATGCTGAGTTTGGCTTAGAGAATGGCCACATTTGAGCAACATGGAGGCTCTCAGGAGGTAACTCTTAGGCACCCTGCAGCTCTAGGCCTAGTTCATATTTCAGGCACACAGGCTCATAATCAGAGCCATCAGTATCAAGGGCTCATTGTTGGATCATTCATCTTTGTTGGTCTTTGCCATTGCACTTGGGGGATTGTTGCTGTTCCACTGGGAAATGTTATAGAGTTCCCCTGGCCAGGAACTCAGCACTCTCTCATCTGTCGTTTCCAACTGAAACCACTATGAAAATACCCAAACATTTCTATGTACCCTGTATACATGTCCTGGAGAACTCCCTCCCAACCATGTGTCCCCCATCAATAATACCCCACACAAGTGCTCCTCCCCCACCATAGTTGAACCTCTCTGTAGTCCAAAACTTCTTCAAAAAGGAAGCCCAATATATTGCCAGGTTCCATTAATAGTAAAATGGAATATAGTGATGGGTTTAAAGTTAGATATAGAATACATAGTAATTCAGAAAAATTAAATAAAGGAAAAATAAACTGGAGTATCAAAAAGAAAAAATGAAAAAGCTTTGTTTTTGATATTTTGCCTTTCATCAATGCTATAGGTTTGCCCTGTATGTACAGTGGCAGGGCAATTTCTTCCATTTCACCCTCAGTGTCTACCTCCTTTTTTTTGTTTTCTAATTATTAAGTTTGTCTTCACATAAGTTTTAGATCACAGTAATTCACATATACAATATATGGTACTCCCACATATCCACCTTCAAACCCTTTATCCCTTCCCCAACAAGGATCTTTTTACATGGTCATATTATATTTGCTGCAGCTAATGAACAGAAATTGAAACAATAGCTTTCAAACATGGTTCCATTTGGGTTTACATTAAGGTTTATATTTTAGACTATACAATTTTCTAAGTTTTCAGTTATCTTATGTTTTATATTATGGTTTATATTTTAGCCTATAGACTTTTATACATTTTTGGTGTAATTGAACATGTCCCATATCCATCACATTGCATGATCTTGTGGAACACTTCCATTGCCCCACAGTTACACTGATTCCATGTATTCAACACCTCTTTTCTCCTCCCCTCAGGGCCCACCATGACAACCAATCTTCATTACTTGAAGGACCATATTCAGAGATACTTGCAAAAATGTTGAGGGCCTGACATACTTGACTGCCCTAACCCATTGGGAGCCACCAATTTTCTCGAGAGATACAGTTCCCTCTGTTTGAGAACATCAGTCCTCCCCAGGATGTGGGTATACCTTCACTCTCATTGTATGGGTCTACGCCCAGTGATATAACCCACTATGACAAAATGAGCACTCACTCACTGCCTAGAAGATTGCCTTGTGCCAGATGACCCCCTTAAGCATCTTAAACAGGTAACCTTCCGTATGATATATATATTTATATTTTTTAAGATTTATTTCTCTCCACTCCCCCCCCCTCCCGAGTTGTCTGTTCTCTGTGTCTATCGGCTGCATCTTCTTTGTCCACTTTTGTTGTTGTGAGTGGCATGGGAATCTGTGTTTCTTTTTGTTGCGTCATCTTTTGGCTTCAGCTCTCCGTGTGTGCGGCACCATTCCTGGGCAGGGTGCACTTTCTTTCGCCCTGGGCGGCTCTCCTTACAGGGCGCACTCCTTGCACGTGGGGCTCCCCTACACGGGGACACCCCTGCGAGGCAGGGCACTCCTTGCACGCATCAGCACAGCACATGGGTCAGCTCCACAGGGGTCAAGGAGGCCTGGGGCTTGAATCGCAGACCTCCCACGTGGTAGACGGATGCCCTAAACACTGGGCCAAGTCCGCCACCTCCTATATATTTTCTAAAGAGTTTTCTCTGCATTATAATTTCAACCACATACCTGACAATCTCCTATGTTCAAATGTTCCCCCCACCCTCCCAATTTCTTGGGCCATCTGACCCATCCTCCCATCCCTAGCCCCCCTAAAGCCCACACAGCCCCACTCAAAATTATCCCTACGCTCCCATTTTATCCCTTCCCTGTACAAATACTTACCTCCAGCTTATCATAGATTTCACCCATGTAGGGGTCAGCTCGAAACCTTCCTCTACCCCCCAACTTCCTTTAAGTTTATCATCCAGTCTCTAGCTCTCTGAGATAGCTTGGTTTACTTATTTCATATTAGAGAGGTCATGTAGTATTTGTCTTCAATGCCTGGGTTGCTTCACTCATCATAAGGTTTTCAAGATTCATCCACGTTATCACATGTGTTTGTACTGTATTTGTTCTTATAGCTGAGTCGTATTCCATTGTATGTATATACCACATTTTATTTATCCATTCATCTGTTGATGGGCATTTGGGTTGATTCCAACTTTTGGCAATTGTGAACAATGCTGCTATGAACATTGGTGTGCACATATCAGTTTGTGTCCTTGTTTTCAGTTCTTCAGTGGAATTGCTGGGTCATATGGCAAATCTATAGCTAGTTTTTTGAGAAACCACCAAACTGTCCCATAGAATGGCTGGATCCTTCTGCATTCCCACTAGCAGAGGATGAGCATTCCCATTCCTCCACATCCTCTCCAACAATTGTAGTCTCTGATTTTTTATAGCTGCCAGTCTTATGGGAGTAAGATGGTATCTCGTTGTTTTGATTTGCATTTCCCTAATAGCTAGTGATTTTGAGCATTTTTTTCATGTGTTTTTTAGCCACTTGTATATCATCTTTGGAGAAGTATCTGTTCAAATCTTTTTCCCATTTTTAAAATGGTCTGTTTGTCTTTTTATTTTCAAGATATTGGAGTTCTTTATATATGCAAGATATGTCTCCTATCAGATATATGTTTACCAAATATTTTCTCCTATTGTGTAGGCCCTCTTTTCACTTTCTTGACAAACTCCTTTGAGGTGCAGAAGGCTTTAATTTTGAGGAAGTCCCATTTATCTATTTGTTCTTTTGCTGCTCGTGCTTTTGGTATGAAAGTTTTATAACACATCTTGGCACCAGTTAGCTGCACCGGGAGCTCAGGCTGCAATCCCTACTGCTACCTGCCATGCTGCTAGAAGATGGGGGATGGAAGGTACTGCACAGAGGGTGACATTCACTGATATTAACTGCAGTTTCCAGCTTCTTCCTTCTCTTCTTCTTTTTGTTGCATCATCTTGTTGCATCAGCTCTCCGTGTGTGTGGCACCATTCCTGGGCAGGCTGTACTTTCTTTTGCGCTGGGCAGCTCTCCTTACAGGGTGCACTGCTTGCACGTGGGGCTCCTCTACACGGAGGACACCCCTGCAAGGCAGGGCACTCCTTGCGTGCATCAGCACTGCACATGGGCCAGCTGCACATGGGTCAGGGAAGCCCGGGGTTTGAACCACGGACCTCCCCTGTGGTAGACAGATGCCCTAACCACTGGGCCAAGTCCGCCACCCAGTAATTTGTGTGTTTCTATGAATGTTTCCATTTCATCTAGATTATCTGATCTGTTGTTCAAAGAATCATCTAGTTTTGTTGATTCTCTCAACCCTTTCTATTCTCTATTTCATTTATCTCTGCTCTAATTTAATTATTTCCTTTCTTTTGCTAACTTTGGGCTTACTTTGCTCTTCTTTTGCTAATGCCTCAAGATATGAAGTAGTTTTGAGATCTTTCTTCCTTTAAATATAGGCTTTCATAGCTATAAATTTCCCTTTGAGCACAGTTGTTCCTGCGTCCCATAGTTTTGGTGTGTTATGTTTTCATTTTCATTATTCTTAGTATTTTCTAACACCCTTTGTGATTTCTTTTTTAATCCATGGGTTGAGAATGTGTTAATTTTCATACTTAGTAAATTTTCCAGTTTTCCTTCTGTTATTGATTTCTAGCTTTATTCCATGTGGTCAGAGAATTTACTTTGAATGATTTTGGTATTTTAAAATTTATTGAGATTTCTCATTTGTTCTAGTATATGTCTTATCCTGGGTAATGACTCATGTGCACTTGAAAATATAATGTTCATTCTGATATTGTTGGGTGAAGTGTTCTATATATGTCTGTTACATCTAGTTGGTCTGTACTGTTGTTTAACTCCTCTAATCCCTTGTGAGGCTAGTATCACACTGATCCCTCAGGGATCTGCCAGGCCTAAAAGCACAAGAAAGAAAAACACAACACACACAAAAAATTTTTTTCATTACAGGTTTATAGGAAGATGGCAGAGAAGAAGGTCCAGGAACCAAAACAACTCTTTGACAGGAACTATCTGAACCAACTTTTGGAACTCTGGAGTCCAGGAGAACACTGAGCAGCATCCAATAGTGCAGGGCATGTTGGGAAGAGGCTGCAGTCTGCCAAGCCTTGGGCTTGGGGATTTACCCTCTAACTCACAGTCTTCACTTTCCTAGAATGCAAACACAAACTGCTTCTAACCTCTCCCATCCTCTCCTCAAACTTTAGCTTTTATCTGTCCTGCACCCCCCTGCCAGTGCCCCCCAGTATCTTCACCCAGCTTAGCTTTCCCATTGCTGAAAGGCTCACCTCACTCACCCCAGGCACCACCTGCCAAATTCAGGCAAGAGGCCACCTATTCAGCCTGTCATGACTGCATGCAAGGCAGAGACTCATTCACACAGGATGGGCTGCAGAGTCTTAAGTCTCCAGGACTCAGCCAATGTGCTGAATTAAACACTAGATCATAAATCCAATGAATCAAAGTTACAGCAAAGCAACCTGACTCAGGAGCTGCCAGGCTGAGAACATTCTATTTGTGAGCTCACAACTGTAAGAATGGAGGTTAAAAAAAAAAAAAAAAGTAGCCAAGATTCTATGCTAACTGCCTTTTGAAGCCAGCCTGTTGTTCTTGACCTTCCCCGGGGTGAGGCCACAGGGCAAGGCCCTGCTCCAGCAGCACGTGCCAGGCAGCCCTTTGGTTTGATCCCCTGGGCCCACAGTGACTTACTTTATTGCCCTGCTCATTTTGATGTGAAGATATATGACGAGACCAAGCAGCAGAAGCAAGGCCAGCAGGCCGGTGCCACAAATGCCCATCAAAATCATCATCTTCATGTCAAGGTCCTTGCATTTTTCTAGGCAGAGAGGGGCAGGCAGCAGTGACAGCAGCCGCCCGCCCACCATGCCCCTTAGCAACCTCACAGAACCCCCAACGACAGGGCCTTCTGCCACTGCAACACCAGGGAATCTTCCCAAGGGGCCTAGGATGGCGTCTAAGCCAGCCCAGGGGTGGGGTGAAGGGTTTGTTTGTGGATGAAAAAGGGCTGAAATACAAAATCCGGAAAGAAAGAAAGCCAAAGAGCGGGGAGCGGGAAGAATTGCCAGCTCTTCTTCACGCGGAGTGATGCACGTTATAAACAAAAGCCCAGGCTGGCACCTGAGCAAATGGTCCCCCACCCCAGAACCTGGGCTCTCGAAATTCTGCTAGAGTCAGTACTGGCTGCTTACTACACACATCAGCCTTAAAAGGCTCCTACGGGAATGGCTAAGGGAATGACTTTTCCAAAATGCCCAAAGTAGGCAACTCCAGTTTGGAAGTGACATGTTTTAAGAAAAAAAGTTTACAATCCCCCCACTGGTAAAGGGTCATACCATCCCAGGGTTTAAGAGGTTCTAGAGGGCTGCGAGACCCTTTCCACACGCTCAGACCAGGAGCCCCTTCTCCAGAGGTCCCCTGTCCCTCATCCTGTTTTAGTTCTAGATCATGCCTTCCCCTGCCATTCTCCCTCCTACACCCTAAACCCTCCTGGGAAATCCCGTGTGTTTGGAACACACAATCTGTTGAAGCTAGCCTTCTGAGACCGCCCTAGGTGAGTCAGATGAGAAACGGGAACTCACCGCAGACATCCAGGTCAGAGTCAGGCAGCGCCCTGTCCAGGGAAGCCGGGGCCTCCTCAGGATCAACTATTTCATCCTGATAGCTGGATGAGAGTGGGCAGTAAAACAAAATCACAATGAAAAGAAGCTTTAGGAAGCTGGGCATCTTCCCAGGAATCCCTAAGCTATTAATTTGATAAAGTTCTGATTATTCCTGTAAGGAAAAACTCAGATTTGAGATTGAAGAGATCGCTTTTAGAAGCTCATTCTTCTGTCCAAACCAATAGACTGAAGAGCCACTGTCCAATCACCAGTCAGGACACAGGCTGTGTGACATCAGCTCCCCAGACATTGGCTCTTTTTCTTGGCATTCTGAATTCCATCCCATATTTGGGCATATTTTAGCACCAGTGGAAAATAGATGTCCAAATAATATATTTTTTAATGAAATTTTCCTGTTTTATCTTTAGCAGGTTCTTTTTCATTGTTAAGAAACACTTTGTTTTAAAGCAAAAGCTGGTTAAATAGAGAAGAGCCTAGATAGCGAAAACTATACTTCCAAGTTCAAACTTACAGATAAGTCTTTTGTAAGTAGTACTCAATAACATATCCTCCCTTCCCATCCTCCTGCCCCAAATCTTGTGTTGTTTCTTAAAAAATTTTGGTCAAGAGTAGAAATATATTCAGACAGATGTATATGTTACACGTAATTATTGTAAAGCCCAACTGATGACTGGGTTTTAAAAAAAGAAGGCAATTAAAATGTACTCAAAGTTACATTAAAGTTTTCACAGTGTTAATACTGAAACACTCACAAAGGTTAAGAAAATACCAATATCAAAGTACAAACGACCATAACGTAAAAGAGGCAAAATACCAGAGCCTCTTTTAAGATTAAAAATAAAGGACATGACACATGAGTGAGGATTATTTTCCTGGTCTACTCATGAATTTTAGTTTTATATTCACAAGGTTGGTTACGTTGACATCTGTTAGGGCTTCTTATGACACTTAATGAAGTCTCATTCTGTCTTTGGAGGGTGGTTTCTCCCTAAGGGACCTCTGGATCCAGGTCACATCTTGGTCATTGAACAAGTTCAAAGTAGTGCAGTAGTATTGCCACGATGTGCTGAGGCAGAGATGTGTCCCGTGTACAGTGCCATCTCTGTGATGGACACCAGTGTGGAAGTGAGCAGTCCACTCCCAAGGCTCCAGCATGTAGAGCGCCATGACCAGCAAATACTGGAAGTAGAACCAGGACATTTACTTCCAGGCCCCCACCAACGCCATCCCCACCATGCGTTGCCTTACCCAGAATGTGGCCGATGGTCAGTCTCTAAATAACTTTGTCATTTAATTGTAGGTCTCACATCTTCAGGTTTTGTTTCCCAAGGAGAAACTTTGAGGATTTGACTGACAAAAGCAAGTTTGAAATCATCTCAATTATGAAAATTAAAAGGACACTAAAGTGTGGGTGAGAGAATGCCTAAAAATACTTCTATACCTAAAAGTTTAATATAGAAGACTGGTTACACTATATGTTTTAGCCACACAATGAAATAATATGTAGGCACTTAACAGGATTCAGTATAAGTTCATTGACATCAGAAGATTAACTCACTTTATCGTTAAGGATTACAAAAACCCATTGAATAGGATACCTGCTCTTGTCCGTTTTTATGATTTTCAAAAACTCATACCCAGCAAGATCAGTCCCATTAAATTAGGGAATTATTTTAACTACAAAGAATCATTCCTTGTTGTTCTAGCCAAACCTTGGGTGTGGTCAAGAACAGCAGGATATGTCAGCAAAAATGGCAGTGAGGACCTCCAAAGATGCTCTCCTTTATAAAATCAATGAGGGAAACGGACTTTGGCCCAGTGGTTAGGGCGTCCGTCTACCATATGGGAGGTCCGCGGTTCAAACCCCGGGCCTCCTTGACCCGTGTGGAGCTGGCCGTGCGCAGTGCTGATGCGCGCAAGGAGTGCCGTGCCACGCAAGGGTGTCCCCCGCGTGGGGGAGCCCCACGCGCAAGGAGTGCGCCCGTGAGGAAAGCCGCCCAGCGTGAAAAGAAAGAGCAGCCTGCCTGGGAATGGCGCCGCCCACACTTCCCGTGCAGCTGACGACAACAGAAGCGGACAAAGAAACAAGACAACAAGACGCAGCAAACAGACACCAAGAACAGACAACCAGGGGAGGGGGGGGAATTAAATAAATAAAAAATAAATCTTAAAAAAAATAAAAATACATAAATAAAATCAATGAAAAAGCTGGCAAAAAACTGTCAGAATGAATGTCTTAAGAACTCTGAAAATTAACTACAGGCTTGTAGCAATCCAGTAAGCATTTGTTTGGAAAAAAACAAAAAACAAAACTGAATCTCAGAATAGCAAGCTTTATGGCATTTTAACTTGCCCTAGTCCTACCTATCCCACTCACTTATAGCACCATGGTAACTTGGAAAAATAACATAATTTTTAAAATAATAAATCATAAAATAATAAAATAAAATCCCCAGGGAAGCCACCAGAGCAAGCAGAAAATACTGTAGTTGGAGCTCTTTCAAAGACCAAATCCCACCCCCACCCCCAAATTGTCATCATTTTGCCAGTGGAGGTTGCTGGAAGATCCCACATGCTAGGCTGTCTGCATTTGACTTGTCAGGGAGCTCACCCTGGGTAAAAAAATCTTCTCCCCAGGGATCACTGATGACAACAGCTATAGACCATTGTTTTAATTTCCTGGCAGTCTAAAGCAGTGAACCACTGGGGCAAATGACAGACAAACTGGAAAGCTTAAAGGAAAAGCTGGGGAATGAGATGTCCACAGTGGTTTTGAAAAGCTCCAATGTATTCCTGAGAATCTGGAGGGCCTTGCGTGTGGGTTGGCTCCCGTGTGTGCCTGGGGCTATGCACGTGTTCAAGAAAAACGTGTGAAGGCCCTCAGCTCCCAGCTGGCCGACTGGGAGGCTCTGCAAAAGCAGAAAGTGAATGCTAAGGCAGAGTTGTCAACTTCCTGGCTCAATGTCAAAGGCACTCTGACCTAGTTACAGAGCCCCTCAGCAAAAATTGAGAGATTTATCACCAGTTTGAGGCATTTCAACAAATCTTTGTCCAATGATTAGATGACCACTAAGTTAATCAAGCGGTGACTGCATCCGCCACACACAACAAATACAGACTTTACAGAATTAGTTCAGAGAAGTCAGTGTACACACACAACATCAACAACTGGAACAAGGAGCAACAACAATAATTCTAAGGAGAGGAGAAAATCTGATTTCCAGAGTTTCATTACATTTCCCCAGAAGGAAAAGCTCAGTTGCTCCTCAGTTACAAACCTGTAGCTAGATGATATGATACAGGGCAAAGTGTGATTAAAGAGAGTGATTAGAAAAGAGTTCTAGAGGCTTAGCTTAGTAGGAGGAGCTGGTACAGAAGAGAGAAAATGGGAAAAAGTGGCAATGAGTGCCTTCTACTGCCCATTGACAGGACTGAGAGAATCTGGGCTTCAGCATTGGGCTAAAGTTTCCTACCAGCAGTTATAAAGATAGTGAAGGCTGAGCCAGAAAAAAAAAAAAAAATCAGTGTTCAAGTCACAGCTAACACTTATGAAACACCTTCCCAAGTGTTTCTGTGTTCTAATGCTTTTACTCTTTTGTTAAATGTCATTGTTAAAAACCATGGCTCTGTGCCAAGTATTATATTAAACATGATTTCATTAACTGTGTGAAAAGAAGGTAACAAAATAAACACAATTTGTTGTATGTGGCTTTTTAGAAAATAAAACGTCAGAAATCACTTTTCTAATATTCTTCTATGGTACAAAGATGAAGCAATATGAATCCTCAGTGTTTTGCCAGGTACATGGCCAAATACTATAAGAACAACATTTCCCAGTTTCCCTTATTGCCAGTTATGACCATGTGATCACGTCCCAGCCAATGGGATATATGTTAGAACTGCAAGGCACATCATTAGTCCCATCCTCTTTCCAGTTCCAAATATAAAAGCCGGAGATCCAAAACGATATTGAGAATGGGAAACTCGCCAGAACGATAGAAAGAACAGGTCCTGACATTGTGGATTTCTATCACCAACCTACTTCTTTCTCAACATCTTACACTGAGCAGAAAAATCAAGCCATAGCCTTTGCAAGCTATTTTTATTTTGAGATTTTCTGTTACTCATAATCAAACCTAATTAGAAGGGAAAAAATAATCAAATAAATTGGTCAACTTATAATCAATAAGATAAAGCAATTTTTTCAGAGGTGACAGCCACTCCGGTATTACCATACGAAACAGTGGGAAGACAAAGATTATATAGGGCTAGACAGCACAAAGGGGGGGGGGGGGGGTCTAGCTATTACATAGAGCAGCTTGAGGGTACACATGGCCTGGTAAATGATTAACAGTGAGTGAATACATATGGGGGAGGGGAGGGGATAATGTGGGTTCTCAGAACAGTAAATCACGGGTTGGAGCATTTAACATTCCTTTGAAGCAGACTGTGATTGCCAACCCAGTACTAAGCTCTCTCCTGCTGAGGAGGAGTGGGTCACCAGCCTGTGTGATCCTCCCCCTCCCAGCCCTTCTCCCTTCAGGATACAGAAAGGGCTTTCCTTCTGTATATCCTACACTCCACCTCATGCCTTTTCCACCATACAATCTGCCCGCCAATCTTCCATGATATTTGAGCAATCAGAGCATTGGAGCATTGCATCCAAATTCTACAATAACAATATAAAAGGCAACAGAATAATAGGAGGAACATATACAAAATTTGAACATTAATGCTTGATAGTGAAATTACACAATTTGGGAGTAACCATCCCATATTACAGATTTTCTCTTGTTCTTTCATACAGACAGATAATGCTGGTCTAACAGTATACAAGCAACACTTTCATTAGTAGACAATAAAGTACCAGGTAGGGGGGGATTTACGAGAAGGTTTCTAATACCATGCATTTTTTTCTTTCTAAAATTTTTGAATTTCTTTTAGTGACATTAAAAACCAGTTTAGGCATAAGAAGAGTTCACACAGACACACATGGAGTTCTAGCAGGAATAGGAGACCTCGGATTATTAACTGTGGTTTCATAACAATGTTTTGGGTTCCTCCTAATTTCCATGGGCTTGATATTTCCAACCAGTGAGGCTGTATAGGCCAGTACCACAGCTAAATGGTACTGGCCTATTTTTTTTCCAGTTTGTAAAGTTTGAGACATAGGCAACAACAAGTTATTACTACTTCCCCTTTTGGGTTGTAGGGCAGCTGGCACTTAACTTATCATCTCAGTGCCTGCATTGTCCGTCCTGCTGTTAGCATTTTAACTGGAGTTAACTTAGTTCATTATTGTAAAGATCCCTTATTACCTTTTATCTGTTTCATTAAAAGGCCATTCATCTTTTTTATAAAAAGTCTAATCAATATTCTGATTCACAGTTTAAAACTGCATGAGGTGACCAGTAAATAGAGTTTCTTGGTCACTGTCAGTTTGGGGTGACAACCTATGTAGGGCACTTACATTTTCTGGGCAGTGAATAGTAGCTGGCTGGTTACAAGAGTCCCGTTGCACTGTCTGCAGCAGTGAAAGCATACATTTCCCTTTCCAAGAGTGGGAGGGGACCAATGTAATTCACTTGCCATTGTGCTACTGGAGTCTATGCTTGGTCAATATATTTCATCTGGTGTTGCAGTCATCGGAGTGAACACAATGGACACTCCTGGGTGATGTCCACGAGCTGCTGTCAAGTAACAGGCTGCTGGAACAGCTGCCACAGGGTTTGGCAGCCACAGCGCCTGATTTTTCTGTGGAGGCACTCTGATACTTTTTGGGTTTCAATGGTATGGTGCTGAATCTTTGAGAGGGTATCTGCCTTAACAGTTCTGAGAGGGGTGTTACAAGAGTGCGCAGGGACATGATACAGAGTTACTTGCTGATGCTGGCAGGTGTTCCAGATGTCCTTCCATACATTCCTCCCCCAAAGAGGGCAGCCCAAGGCACTCCACTGTTCCTATTTTGTTTTTAGTATATGCAATCCACTCCTGGATAGGGATGCCAGTCTTCAGAGTGACTGGACACTATTGGGGTAAGCCCTCCACTTGCAACAGGGCATGGGATGATGCACATAGTTGCTTTTCTAAGGGGCTATATTGTATTTCGGCCCTTTCCACAACTGTGACTAAAACACAACTGTGTTGGGGTATTTGTTTAGAATGTTGCCTTTACCACAAATCCCACCCAAAGCCAATATTGGTGCTGGGCATAACCAATTCACAGGGTAGGTCAAGGTCCACCCCCCTTACTACTTGCCCTCTTTACTTTTTTAAAAGCATCCTCTTTGGGGTGGGGCAGGGAGCATGGCCATGCACAACCTTTCCTGATTGACACATACAAGGGTTTTAATATCTAAAAGCGGGCGAAAAGATTTCCAGTGCTTGAATAAACCCAGAAAGGCCATTGTTTTGGAATTTGTGGTGTGGGAAAACACCATACTTTAACAACACTTAAGAGTTTTACAGCGCAGAGGGGACCTCCTTGGAGCTTGTCCCCATTGTTCACCTATCTCAGGCTCTCGAGATAACATACATTTGTTTCTTTTTTTTTAAAATATTACATTAAAAAAATATGAGGTCCCATTCAACCCCACTGCCCCCACCCCACCACTCCCCCCACAGCAACACTCTCTCCCATCATCATGACACATCCATTGCATTTGATAAGTATATCTCTGGGCATCATTGCACCTCATGGTCAATGGTCCACATCATAGCCCACACTCTCCCACGTTCCATCCAGTGGGCCCTGGGAGGATCTACAATGTCCAGTAATTGTTCCTGAAGCACCACCCAGGACAACTCCAAGTCCCGAAAACGCCTCCACATCTCATCTCTTCCTCCTATTCCCCGCACCCAGCAGCCACCATGGCCACTTTTCCCATACCAATGCCACATTTTCTCTGTGGACCTTGGATTGGTTGTGTCCATTGCCATCTATGTCAAGAGGAGGCTTAGATTCCACATGGATACTGGATGCAATCCTCCTGCTTTCAGTTGTAGCCACTCTAGGCTCCATGGTGTGGTGGTTGACATTTTTCAACTCCATGTTAGCTGAGTGGGGTAAGTCCAATAAATCAGAGTGTAGGAGTTGAAGTCTGTTGAGGCTCAGGGCCTGGCTATCACATGGTCAGTCCAGAGATTCAGGTCCCCTGGGTATATATTAAACCCCAGCACCAACTACAGTTCTGGTAAAAGTAACAGGAGAGACTTGTGGACAAAGATCACGTATAAGTCTAGCTCCATCACACAGAAAAACAAACTCCAAAGTAGGGCCAACTGAGATGACACTGAACTCCATCTGCCATGACCATAGTATCTGTGGATCTCTCTAGCCTCAGAAGAACCAATACCTGGGGTTGTATCTACTTTATCTGTCTCTGGGACTCTACTCAGGTGTGCATAAGGGCAACCCCTCGAATAACCTCCCAGCTCTTTTTGGAGACTCATAGCCATATAAACTCATTTCTCCTTTCCATTTCCCCCTTACATTAGGTCAAACAGCATTTTAAACTCCTGTTATTATATGTAGACAAGGATATTCTGCTGGTCCGCAATGAACCATTAATTCAAGGTCATTTTCTAGTTGCATCATCAGCTGGTACTTGGTAGTGATCCCCTGGTGCCAGGGAGGCTCATCCCTGGGTGTCATGTCCCACACTGGGGGGAAGGCATTGCATTTACATGCTGAGTTTGGCTTCGAGACTGGCCACATTTAACATGAAGGCTGTCAGGAGGAAACTCCTAGGCACAGTGCTGCTCTAGGCCTTGTTCTTATTTCAGGCGTATAGGCTCACAAGCATAGTCATTAGTATCAGGGGCTCACTGTTGGACCCTCATTCCTTCCTGGTCCTTACTGTTGCACCTGGGGGACTGCCGCTGCTCCCCTAGGGACCACGACAGAGCACCCCTGGCCAGGAACCCAGTACCCCCCCCAGCTGTTGTTTTTAATTGTTTCCACTATAAGTAAATCCAAACATTACCATGCACCCTGGACATATGCCCTGTATAACTCCCTGTCAACCATATATCACCTGTCAATAACATCCTATACCGGTATTCCTCCACTGCCATTGTTGAACCACTCTGTGATCCAAAACTTCCTGAAAAGTGAAGCCCAATATAATGTCAGGATCCCTTACTAGTAAAATGGAATATAGCGATGGGTTTAAAGGTTAGATATAGAATACGTATTGGTTGGAAAAATTCTACATCCTATCTTTTTTGTTTTCTTTTTTCCTAATTATTGAGCTTCTCTTCACAAGAGCCTTAGATCACAGTAATTCGTATATACAATATACAGTACTCCCACACATCCATGATAAAACCTTTTCCTTTCCACAGCAATATTCTTATAACTTATTCATATCATATTTACTTAAACTGATGTACAGACTCCGAGACAATAGCTTTCAAACAAGGTGACATCTGTGCTTACATTGTGGTCCATACTTTAGGATATACAGTTTTCTAAATTTTTAGTTATCCTATGTTTTACATTATGGTTTACATTATTAGTCTGTCGTCCCCTATATGTTTTGGTGTAATATTACATGTTTTATATCCATCCTTGTGTACTCTCGTGAAACTCCTCTCTTACCCCCACATTTACCTTGGTTCCATCCATTCAACATTCATTTTCCCCTCCCCTTGGGGCCCACAGCGACAGCCAATCTCCATTTCCCGAGGAGCCACGTCCAGAGATACTTGCAACAGTGTTCAGGGCCTGACTTGCTCAACTTCCCCAATGCCCTGGGAGCCATCCTTTCTCTCGAGAGATACAGTTCCCTCTTTTTTGATGGCATTAGTCCTCCCCAGGATGTGGGTCCACCCCCACTCTCACTACTTGGGTCTCTATCCAATGGTACAACCCACCCTGGCAAAATGAGCATTCAGACATTCCCCAGGAGTCCGTCCCGTGTCAGACCATCCTCTCTGAGCATCCTAAACAGGTAACCCTCTTAATTATATTTTGATACGGTGCTTCTTTTAATTCTTAAAAAGAATTACTGGTTAACATAATATTTTCAATGTAACAAAATAGGGTTACAGCCACAGGTTTGTTCCATGCAGCCAGATCTTTCCCCACCAGGCTAGGACAGATGGTTGGGCTATGCACATAGCCTTGGGGAAGCACTGCAAAATCCACTGTTGGCCTCCCCACATGAAGGTGAATGCAGGCTTGCTTGACTTGCCTAAGGAGATAGTAAAGAAAGCTTTAGCGATAGTGACATAACTGGATACTAATTTCTTGCCACAAACCAGCAATATTTCGGACCGCAGCGGTGTTACTTTAATTTGCAATAATCGATTGTTATGCACCACTCCTGGCAGCCCCCAATGGCCGCTCTCTTTCTGCAACCATCGAACTGCTTCTTTAGTGGAGGTGGGGCAAATCAGATGAATACGAGCCAAAGCATGTCTCTTGATTTCTAGATGGAGAGGTGGTTTCTGTGACATATACCATTTTTTAAAATAATTAAAACCATGTATAATGCAGGAAGGTCAAGCCCAGGAAGGCCTACCAAATACTTTTGATATTCCAAAGAAACCTTACAGAAGGCCAGCAGTAGCCATACCAGTTATTTTCTCATATGTTTCGATGACAGCCGTCAGGCAGCAGCTGTACTGTAAAGTGGGGAAACAAAGATTATATAGGGCTAGACTACACAAGAGGGGTTCTAGCTAATGCATAGAGCAGCTGAAGGGTACATGTAGCCTAGTAAATGATTAACAGTGAGTACGTGCATATGGGGGAATCATGTGGGTTCCCAGAATAGTGATGGGCAGCATGTACACAAGTTAATGATTACCATGCCCAGTGTCCTGTGTGTGCTGTAGCAGAACATTCCAGGATGGATTGCTGGCCAATTCCACCTCACGCCTTCCAGCAATCTACACAAATAACTAGTGGGAGGGGAAAGAGAGTATTTAATGTCCTTATACCATAATAAACAACATTATAATTTTATCTAATATTATGCCAAAACATTGTTAAATTTCCAGGGATTTTATACACTCTTCAAGTATTCATATGAACACTTTACTCATTCAACTTTGATTAACAGAAGGTTAAAAAAAACTCTTAATTTTAGAACAGTTTGTAACATTTCCCATTCAATTTATATAAAATAAACTCAACTATCTCATTATTTTACTTTTTACTTTTACACTTTACCATGATTACATTGATTAACAGGTATTTTATTTTAGGAATACAGAAAATGTACTTTTTCCATTATTTAATGAAAATCTAAGATTTCCAATGGAATCAAGATTATCTTCTCCCTACCACCATTTTAATATGCAGATTGATGTGGCCTCTGACAGGTTTTCCTGTTATGAAGTTACTTTTTGTTATCAACATCAATTCATTCTCTATTTAATAATGGCTTCCTGGAATTAGCCATCTACATATTTTAGCTTAAACAATGCTTTTACAAACTTCTCATGACTATCCATAACCACATAGAATATAGTTACTTTACCTCAAGACAAATTTCACCTCCAGAGAACACATCCCTCATTTAATGCTATCTCCTGCCATACCCTCTACAACTCGCCATATGCATTAAGTTTTTGTTCTACATACTTCTATCCTGATTTTATGAAACCCAGCCATCTTATCTCAGGACAAAACATACTCCTTTAAACAGACTTACCAAGTTTTAGTCAGCACTTTCAGTAACCTTTTACTTCTTTCTATATCCATTTCAGTTTCACCTTCCTCATTTTGTTCTGTGAAGAAAAATAAACTATTCATTTTAATTTAGGTAAAACCAATTTTTTTATGAAGAGGTGTGTAGTAATTTTATTAGTCAAAACTTACAATTTTCATCATTTTAAACATCTAACACATATAATGTTATCTTATTAGTATCCATACTTATCAATATAAGCACTCATTTAATTTTTGACCATTTGAATAAAACTCTTTTAAGAATTTTCATTTATTAATTTAATATTACCATCTGTAGGTATTAAAATATATACTGAACAAACAGACAAATGCAAAAAGAGCTAAGACACACCCACAGAAACCTAAACCCACTAATCTGACTCATTTTTCTCCCTCCTTTGGTCCGGCTGTCACCAGCTCTCCACTTTCTCACATCTCTGATTTTACTGTTTTTAAGATCTCTTCTGGAATTAGTGTTGCCTGTAATAAGCAAGCTTGTTCTTGGAAACACTTTTATTAGTAACCAGCAACCAGTTAGGAATACTTGAGCCATATAAATGCAGTAAAGTACTAATTTAGCAGTTTAGACAGACAGATCTTTAACACATACATTCTGGGTTACTACTCTTCAGGAGTACACTTAGGCTCAAAGTTCAGGACTAAGCTATCGATTCAAAACTGAAAGTTGGTTTTAACACCTTGATAAAAATTCTGATCAAAATAAAATGATTAAAACTTAAAACAGGGAAGTGGACTTGGCCCGGTGGATAGGGCGTCCGCCTACCACATGAGAGGTCCGCGGTTCAAACCCCCGCCTCCTTGACCCCTGTGGAGCTGCCACTCAGGGTGTCCCCCGCGTAGGGGAGCCCCACGTGCAAGGAGTACGCCCCGTAAGGAGAGCTGCCCAGCGTGAAAGAAAAGTGCAGCCTGCCTAGGAATGGCGCCGCACACACGGAGAGCTGACACAGCAAGATGACGCAACAAAAAGAAACACAGATTCTTGGTGCCACTGATAAGAATAGAAGCGGTCACAGAAGAACACGCAGTAAATGGACACAGAGAGCAGACAACGGAGGAGGGTGGGCGGGGAGGGTTAAGGGGAAAGAAATAAAAAAAAAATCTTTAAAAAAAACTTAAAATATTAACAAAGCAATATCCCATTTAAACTCTTCTACAGTTTACACAAGTATATGAGCTTTTAGTTTTGTAATATATTTTTAATGCAGGTGTACAAAAGATGTTAGCAGTTTTTTTTTACTTTCATAGAGTTTCATAGAGCTGTCCCGCTCAAAAGTTACTAAACTTTAACAGCACTAATTTTATCCATGTGGCTATCCAGGCCCAATTAGAATTATCATGGAAAAAAAACAGAGAACAGTAGTGCTGTTATGTTTTTCTACTCTTCCAGGGTTGTAGACTTTGAGAGAGGTTCGATTATTTGCGTGTGAAAAGGCCAGGACTCATAATAATTTTGGGAAGGAAAAAAAAGTATTTATGGCCGGTGGACGGGAGCTTTCTGTTCAAAACCCAACCCCTGAATAGAGTTTTGGGTCCTTTTTATACAGAAGATATAAGGGTGGGGAGTCAAATGGTGCTTTAATGAAAGAAAATGACTCTTCTTTGTTAGCCAAGTGTTTGTCTGAGGACCAGATAGGTTTTGAATTAACATATCACTGACATTCCAGGTAAACTTGAATTACCACCTCGCCCACATTCCCTCTGGACGCAACTTTGAATACAAGTTCAGTACATCCTTTCTGAACATTCAAAGCCTATAGGGACTATATCACTTAACTGGATTTCTAGAGACTAAGCACACTTGGATACAGAATTAGATAATTTTGAATTCATGCACAGGCTATATTACCAGCAATTTAATTCTGTCAGCCCCCACCATCCCACTGCCACACCACTCAGGTGGCAGGGCATTTGCAGAGTTGCTGCTGTAATGTTTTCCTTATCTTAGTTAACTCTTTAGCAGATGTTTTCTTACAGCATGATTTCACTGACAAGTGCCTTATTTAGCACTTCTACTTGTGCGGGATGTTGTATCTGTGATTTAGCCTTCCTTGCACAAGCAGTTTACCATGATTTAAAGATTCTTCTATAGTTTCTACATCTGAGTTATTAACTCCTTATCTAGTTGCTCAGAGAGACCTGTCACTAAGGCAGAGAACTGTCACTAAGGCAGAAATTCATTTCTAGTTGTAATTCTTCTTTCCCTTAACCTGAGCATATCGACAGGCCATTGTCTGTACCTGTTGCCTTGCTTCCTCCAATTTCTTAATTAAATTCTCCTTTTGATCTACTTGTATTAGTTGGAAATCCTTTCCAACCTCTCCTCCTCCTCCAGTCACCTTGCCCTTGCTTCGGCTGCTAACTGCTTGTTAGTACTATTATACAAGGCAAGGAGGAAGGGCCACACAAAGTTTGCAGTCACGGCACATTTTTTTCTTATTATTAAAAGTTCCCTTTACTCTCTTCTCTAACTGCACTAACCCAGCAGGAGTATATGGGGCATCCCCCAACTCCCTCATGGGTCCCCAAGCATCTCTCAGCTGGGCAAGTTCGGACCACATAGACATGCATGGCCTCTCCAGGATTTCCCCTGCAGACTCCCCTGTGTAATGTAGGGTCTCCTCTACGGTATCTGGAATGGCTGATATGCTTTCAACTGCCTTATTCCCAGTGAGATTCTTTGGAATATTCTGCTGATTATGTCAATTGTCAGCAGGAAGTTTGAGCCCAGGAAGGCTGACAGAACCAAAGAAACCACATGGGGAGGCCAGCAGCTGTCAAGCCATTTATTATTCACATGTCCAGTCCTGACGAAGGGTCATTCGGGTAGTTACTGCATCATACAGCGGGAAGACAAAGATTATTTAGAGCTAGGCAGCACAAAGAGGGGGTGCATAGAGCTAGTGCATAGAGCAGCTCAAGGGTACACATAGCCTAGTAAATGATTAACAGCGAGTGCGTCCATACAGAGGAATTGGGAATCATGTGGGTTCCCAAAAGGCTAAATCATGGGTTCCAACACTTAACATTCCTTTGAAGCAGACTGTGATTGCTATCTCGGCATTAAGCTCTCTCCTGCTGAGGGAGTGTGGGCCACCAGCCCACGTGGCCTTCCCCCTCCCAGTCCTCCCTTCAGGAGGTGGAAAGGGCATTCCTTCCATATACCCTACAACTCTGAACATAGCAGTTTCTTATACGCTCAGTACTCAATCTTTTCTTCCAGCATAATATAATTTACGCACTTATGTGAAGTATTTCAAAAGTAATTGAAACAATAAAAGACAAAGTACATTAACAGCATTAAAAGAATTCTTGTTTTCAAGAACACACTGTTAATAACTACAGAAATTGAGGAAGGAAAAGCATTTTTCCTAATCATTGTTATAACTTTTGGTCCTTTTTTAAGTTCTACATCCTTTCAAGAGAAGCTCTTATTTTTGACGTTATTTACCTATGAATTAAAAGGGATTCAACATCTCATTTAAAACTCCAAACAATCCTCTGAGGTGCGTACTCTTCTATTCATTCGACAGATGATGGAAATGAGGCTAGGAGAATCAAGTACCTTGCCCCAAGTAAGTGATATGCAGCAGACTGAAATAGCACCCAACCCCAGGGCTGCAGAAGAGTCAGATAAGGGAGCGTTCATGGGGGGAAGGGGCCTGGGAAGCAGCCCTCTACTCCATGGGGTCTCCCCAGGACCACAGGGATGGGGCCAGAGCACCCAGGGTCTGAGGATGAAGGTGGCAATTCTGAGCAGGGCCTTCGAGGCATCCCCATCATGGCCTGACTTACCTCCCAGCCTCCTCGCCCACTGCCTGTCCCCGCAGCCTGTACATGTTTAGATCGCTCTTCCTGGCAGCTTCCTTTGGCGGGATGGGCCGCCTCCTCCTTTCCTCTTCCTGATCGAATCCCAATCGCATGAGGCTGCACCCCAGTGACTTCTCCTCGGTGAAGCCTTCTCTGATTCCCACCATCTTAGTTTCTCCTTCTGCTGTGCACCCAGGCTTCTGCCGCTATTAAAATCTGAATTTCTCTGGCCTAGGGATTCGCAATGCACGGTCATTCCTTTGGCTTCAGTGCAGGAACCAGACTTCTGAACGTTAGTTCTCACTTGCTGAACCTAATATTTTGTGCACAGTTGGTGGCTGTTGAACTAAACTGTGGATTTTATTCTTATGCTTTTCATGTTACTCAAAACTGATTTATTTTTCTAGTTTATGTTTCCTTTCAAGCTTAGTGGTAAATACCTAGATTTACGTAAATTCAGAGGAACTGACTTGTCATTAAAAGAACCAGACCGACGCTGCAGAACTGACCATGTAATTTCTTGGACCCCACAATGCTGGACATTACTTGACTGCCCTTTTTGCTGAGTATGTGAGTCTGTGCCCCCCAAGAATTTGTTCTTTTCTCAGGGTTTGTGATCCCTTTGGGGCAGGAACTTGTCTGATCTCTGGATCCTGAATTACCTATCAGAGAACCTGGAACCTATTAGGCACTGGCTGGTCCATGTTATGGGCAACTACTTAATTCTGAATTTGCTTATCTGGTAAGCTTTCCCCACCTGAATCTCTACATCCAGACACAGCAGTAAACTCAAACATACAAGAAAATCCTGAACAATATTCATTCATTTATCATTAACAGTATTTTGACATTGCTTATGAACCACCAAAATTAAGCTGTTGACCTCACTACTTCCAAAGCATTTGAAAGTTCTGAGAAAGATGCTGGGACCATGCCTGGAATGCATACACATGCATTTCTTACTGTTTTTATTTACAAACACTAGACCAAGCAAAACCTCCACCCTCTGGTAACCGCTAATCTACTTTTTGTCTGAGAATTTGCCATTTCTAGACATCTCAGATATGTCACAACATACAATATTTGTCCTAATGGGCCTGACTTCTTTCACTTGGCATGATGCTTTCAAGGTCTGTCCAGGTTGCAGCATGTCTCAGAACTTCAGTCCTTCTTACAGTCAAATAATATCCCATTGCAGCATATATTATTTTATGATGAGGAAAGGAGCCAGCATGTCATTGAACAGGTGTCAACTCAGACACTTTCTATTGCTGTGCAGATCTAGACAAGTGCACAGAGTTGAACCAAGATGGAAGGTGGCATTTTGCAGCCCCTGGAAGCCTCAGGGAGTATCTCAGCAAAACCAGGCAGATGGCATCTCAGCTCCACCTTATGTCACTGAGGTTCTGTCACTGAGACAGTAAGGGATGGGGCACTGCAGGCCTGGTTCTGATACTTACTAACAGTGAGAATGAAGCCTTGCTTTCCTCCATCCTAACCTGGGGACCCCAGAACCTACCTCATAAGACTGTCATGTACATAAAAGATCATCTGTGACTGGCCTTAGCACAGTACCTGGCACTTCTTAAGAGTTTATTTACTATCAGCACTAACCTCCCTGCCTGATTCTTGTTCCCTTACAGGTCTGGAGAGAGAGGAGCTTCCTGCAGAGTAAAACAAAGGTGGCCCTGAGATTCATGGCAGGTCTTGCTCCCCCTGGGGTCAGGCCAGGCTTGACCCAGCCTTTCTCTCATGTCTGTTACTGCAAGGATCCCCCTGCACAGGGCTGAGGGGACGGGTCAGGGAAAAGCCAGGCTGTTACAGCTTCTTAAATGACTCCAACTCCAGCACAGGGTCTTTACGCTATTTTTAATTCCTTCTCGAGAGAAGAAAAAAACTTAGTTAAAAATACTTTTCAATATACCTTCTTAATATATCTAACACTTGACTTCCAAAATGGCAATACCTCTATGATTCTAGCCAAGACAATATTCTATAGGGTCTGAGATAGGTGAGAAACTAGTTTTCAACTTTTGCTAAGGTGTTTCCCTTTCCTTCACCATAAGCTCCTATTCAAATTGCTAGCATCACATGACACATGAAAACTCATATAAATCAGCAATCATGGATGAGTGATTTTTAAAAAATGCTTCATTAATTATTCCCCGTTTTTTTTTTTATTTCAAATTTACAGAAAAGAGGCCCTCAAAATCCAATAACTACCATCTGCCCTCTACCTAGAATCACCCATTGATAACATTGTGACACATTCCTATTATTATTTTTGAGATGAAAAGATCATCATCCATGCAATATGGCCTTTTTTCCCCCTATAAAGTTGTTACAACTATGGGAAAAAATAACATCAACATTACTTCCAGGCAGCGGCTCTCTGAAGCAGGAAGCAATTGTTTATTTGGCTGTTAGGAGTGGGGGCTGACGGCGCTAGGAAGGTCAATGGCAGCGACACCCAGGACTGCTGCACCCCACCCCAACAACTACCCAGCCACTCAGCAACCCCATGGGGCCATAGGCAAGAACTGGGGGCCGTGGGGGTTGCCTGCCTGACTGGCAGTTGCAGAGGCTGGACTCAAAACAGGTCTGTCTTGCTAACTCCAAAGCCCTTTCCACAAAGACTTTAGGTGATTCTCAGAAGATCTCAATGCAGACAGAAGGAAAGTTCCATGTTCATTTCTGAGAAGGTAGCCATGCTACTTTCATGACAGTTCTTTCCGTCAAGGAAATCTGAAAAAGAGAGGTTAAGTTTTATGGGACCAAGGCAGGAAATTAGTGACAGGGACAAAGGGTGAGTACCTCTGCAGTCAGGCAGGGCTCTGGCTCTGACAGCTTCTTAGCAGCGGCCCAACTTTGGGAAAATCACTCCAACAAGGAGCTGTTTCTTTAAGAGAGAGCAAAACTTATCTCCTTCTCTGGGATTCTGACACCCAGCATTGCACATTGTACCAAAGAAATGATATATTTGTTTTAATCTGGGGGAGGGTGAGGAAGAAATACCAAGATAGATGCCAAGGGACTAAGGTAGAAATACCAAAATCTGGGGGAGCCTCACACTTCGGATAGAGGTAGGATGGCTGGGAGGAGACTGAACGAGTGGCCGGGTCCCTAAAGAAACCAAGTCATAATTCTCCGGCAGGAGTCTGTCCTTCGTTACTGCGGGGGAGGGTGAAGCTACCTGAGACCCCAGGGAGCCCCCTCTTGAGGATGGGGCGCACCAGTGCTGCGCTCTGGCTTCCACAGCAGCCAGGGGAGCTTCTCCCCGCTGCAGGGCCCCACGAGTCAATTAGAATTCAGAGCTCCAGGGCGCCCTACGGCCGGCCGGGAAGGCCACCCGAGCAGCCACTGTCTTCACGGTCTTCGCCCAGTTCCTAGGGCTTTATGCTGCGCCCTCCCGGCGCCTGCCGGTCCGGAGGTGCGCCCTGGAGAAGGCAGGATGAACTTCACCACTGTGGGCACGTTTGTGCCGGCGGCGGGGCGCACAGAGGCCCCCTGGGAAACTGCGCTTCTGTCGCAGGGATTTCTCCTTTTACCTTTTCATTTCCCTGGAGTTCGGGATAATAAACAATTAAAACAAAACAAAAGAAAAACCGCTTGGTTGGTTTTGTCTTTGCGCCGATAGGATGGTGGCGGGGTCTGTTAGAAAACAGAAATCCGTGGCTCCCCAGCTACTTCTGAGGCGCCTTGAAATTAATGCTGCTTTGGAATTCCTCAGGCATGACCACCCGAGATCCCGTGGTTAAAAAATTCGCACACCTGGAGAGGGCTGAGGTCTCTTCCCCTGCGGGGTGTGGTCCCCTCCGCCAC
Source organism: Dasypus novemcinctus (assembly GCF_030445035.2). Taxonomy (NCBI): domain Eukaryota; kingdom Metazoa; phylum Chordata; class Mammalia; order Cingulata; family Dasypodidae; genus Dasypus; species Dasypus novemcinctus. The sequence continues at coordinate 14,380,936 of NC_080678.1, forward strand.
GAATGGCTCCAGCCCCTGAAGCCGCGCCGCGACGGGAAAGGCCCCGGCCGGGGAGCGGCAAGAGCACGGCGGCTGCCCGCGGGACCCCGTGGGTCTTGCCGCCTCTCCTGGCTGCGCGGTGCCCCTGCGCCCCAGCGCCCGAGGGCGCACGGGAGCGTGTGGGCCCCGCCGCGCTCCCTCCCTTTCATGGCTGCCCAGAAGGGAAGAGGCCAAGCCCCCGAGCGGCCCTGCTCCCGGGATTCCCGCTGCACAGCGGAGACGGCCTAGGAGAAGGGGCAGGGAGACGCGGCGGCGCCACCCTGGAGGTCACCGGAATCTGGCGCGGGGACCTGGGCCGCCGCTAGCTCCTCCTCGCCTCCAGGTCGGGGGGTTGCACCCGCCAGGTGTTGGCTCCCGCCCTGAACCTGGTCCCGCCACCGGCGGCCCCGAGCAGCCAAAAAGAGATGCCCGCAGCATGCACAGCGTCCAGAACCTGGGACTTCCGGGACAGCAAGGGATGGGGCCATCGCTTCCCCAAGCCGGCCCACCCCAAAGCATCCCAAAGTAAGGGCGGAAGATGGGAGAGCGGAGGGGTGGGTGCGCTTCGGGGGAGGCTATTCTGTGACTTGGCCCCCTCCTGTCACCGCCCAATATCACTCTGTCCTTTTGCGTTTGCAAGTGTCCCTCTGCTCTCCTTGGGCAGAGTTGATGTCATTCTGGCTGTGAGTCTGAGGGGAGAGTAGTTGAGATATTTGGGTGATATTTGGGTGAACTTAGCTTTGTTGTTCTTTTTTTTAATTAATTTTATTTTATTTTGTAATTATTTTTTTAAAGTTAATAGATCACACAAAACGTTACATTAAAAAACCTAAGAGGTTCCCATATACCCCACTCCCCACCCCTACCCCATCATTTTTTTAATTGTTTTTTTGAAGATACATAGATCACAAAAAATGTTACATTAAAAAATATAGGATTCCCATATATCCCCCCTCACACACCCCCACCCCATGTGCCAGCTGGGCCCTGAGCCTCAGCAGAGTTGCAATTCCTACTCTCCAGTTCATTCACCTTACCCAGGACAGCTAACAGAAATGTGAACCATTCTGTGAACCAGGGAACCCAGAGTGCCTACAACTGCAAGCAGGAGAATAGCATCCATCATCCATGTGGAATCTAAGCCCCCTCTTGATCTAGAGGTGGAGTGGACATCACCATCCCAGGGTCCACAGGATGGAGGAATAAAATATGGATTAGAGTAGACTTACTGATATCCTACTATAAAACTATCGTGAATAGTACTGGAAGAAAATTTAGCATTGATGTGTAGAAGGTGGCCATGGTAGTTGCTGAGGGCAGGGAGAGGAAAGAAGAGATGTGATGTGGGGGCATTTTCAAGACTTGGAGTTGTCCCAAATTATATTGCAGAGACAGATGCAGGACATTATATATTTTGCCATAACCCACTGAATGGACTGGGGGAGAGTGTAAACTACAATGTAAACTATAATCCATGCGGTGCAGCAGTGCTCCAAAATGTGGGAGCTTTGTTGTTCTTGATCCTCTCTACAGCGATGTTACTGATTACTGTGAGCTAAAATAGCTCAAACTGGGGGAGGGGGTGATTCAAGCCCTGTATTTAATCTGTTCCCCAAAGGTGTCTGGCATGTATGGAGAGCTGTGTCAGTGTGTGTGGGTATGTAGGGAAGGAAAAGAGCACCATTGATAAACAGCTGGGACGGCAAGTCAACCAGCAGCAAGGGTTGAAGGGAGGTGAGGGCTGGTCAGCTGTATCCTTCCCTTAGCCCTAATTTCTCTCTGCACAGACAGAGTTTTCAGGAAGGGTGGTAGAAGCATTCTCAGCGGCACCCCCCTTCTCCATGGCTGTTTGTCCTGGGACTCAGTGACCCCATGAGCAGGCGCTCAGCATGGGGAATGTTTGGAGCTGGCCGTCCCACGGCCCGTGGGGTTCTGGAGGGGGTGGGCAGCAGGCCCTGAAAAGCACTTTCAGCCCCTTTGGGAGGACATAAAAGTAAAACCACGTTTCCTTTTGTTCCTTCTTTAGAGATTCTGCTTGACAGTTTAAGGCCTAGATTCTCAGTTTGTTTGAAGGGTCTCTATTCTCCTAAGGGATCAATCCTCTAAGGGATTGTCATAAAGGCCTCAAAACTGTTTTAAGAAGTAGAGCCAAACCTGAACGTCAGTGCTTCGGAGCAGCCCATAAAACTAGAGAAATGCACCCAAGTACAGCAGAACCAGCTCTGTAGAGCTGAGGTAAAGTTTCCCAGGGCTGTACTGAACATACATAGTTTTTAAATTAACTTAAATATAGTAAGAGGAATGGCCAGTGGTGGGGTGTAAATGAAGTAAACAGCAACTGAAAATCAATTGCTTTTAATATTTACATAATAGAAAGAACTGTAAAAATTCAAGTACAATAAAGTATGTTGGCTTCATGTTTCAGACCGTCACAGTTCCCATGGTTGTAAGGGGTGGCATATTAATTCCCTGTGGCAGGCAAAATTCTAAGATGGTCCACAAGATTTTGGGGTCCCTGGTGTAGGCACACTATGTGATCCTCTCCCCTTGAGGGTGGGCCAGACCAGTGAACATGGTAGGATATCACCCCTGGGATAGTGTTATCCTGGGTGGGTCTGACCTAACCCTTTTTTAAAAAGGTGAAGTATCATGGAAATGTTCTCTGCTGGCCTCCAGGAAGTAAAGTGCCAGGTCGTGGGAGGGCCTGTCAATGGGAGGCTTTTCAAAACTGATAGCAACAGCCAACAAGAAACAGAGACCCTCATCCTACTATCACAAGGAACTAAATTTTGTTCTTCTCAATGCAGTGAAATGTTAATTCAGTGAAGGAGGCCGTCTGACTTTTTGTATCTATACCTTAAAACAGTGCTGACATAGTAGGAACTCAGTAAACTTTATCATTAAATTGAATTAAAATGATTGGAAATAAGCAGAATTCAGTGGATAAATCAATACATGAATTAATTTTATTTGTAATAAACTACTTTTAGAGCAGTTTGAGCTTTATAGAAACTTGGATAGTACAAAGAGTTCCTACAGAGCCTCACCACCCTCTCCCACACACACAGATACCATTTTCCCTAATAATAACATTTTGCACTGGTGCCATACATTTGTAACAACTGATAAACCAGTTATGATATGTTTTTAGCAAAACTTCATACTTTAGCCATGGAAACTTCTGTTCCACAGACTCAGTTCTCTGAATGTGTGTGTATTTCTTTAGTTTTATCAGATTCTCCAAAGCAATCATCATTCAGGCTTGCTTCCACTTCTCAAAACAGTTTTGAGGCCTTCATGGCAGGAAAAATGACATAATCCTTCAGGGGAATAAAGACCCTTCAAACTAACATTTCACAGTTCTGCGGGTTTTGAAAAATGCATCAGGTCATGTATCCACCATTACAGTATCAGGCACAATGTTTCACTGACCTAAAAATGACTTGGGGTCCATCTGTCCATCCTTCCTTCCCTTCCCCTGTAGTCCTGACAACCACTGATCTTTTCACTGTCTCTATAGTTTTGCCTTTTCTGGAATATCATATACTTGGAATCTCACAGTATGTCAACTTTTTCAGACTGGCTTCTTTCACTTAGTGTGTATTTAAGATTCTCCCATGCCTTTCTGTGGCTTCACAGCTCATTTTTTTTTACCACTGAATAATATTCAACTGAAGGGGTGGACCACATTTTATCTATGCATTCACTTTTAAAAGGACATCTCGATGTTTCTAGTTTGGGGCAACTATGGACCAAAAAAAAATTGAGTGCAAAGTTTTGGGTGGGCATAAATTTTCAACTTATTTGCATAAATGCCTAGGAGCCCAACTTCTGGATCATATGTTAAGGCCGGTTAGCTTTCGCAGTGACTGCCAAACTGTCTTGCTCCACATCCTCACCAGAATTTGCCATCGTCAGTCTTTGGGATTTTAGCCATTCTGATAGTGTGGCATTACATCACCTCATTGTTTTTTTGCAGCTCCCTAATGACATATGGTGTTGAGCAGCACCTCATCTGCTTATTTGCCATATGTGTGTTTTCTTTGAGATGTGTCTGTTCAGATCTCTTGCCCATTTAAAAACAATAGTACTTTCTGCTTTTACTTATAATTCCACTTAGGAACCACAAATGGGCACACAAGTACAAAGCAACAGATGATCAACACCTCCTCATCTTTCAATGTTGTGAAAGTTAATGAACCCATACCAGATGAAGAATGGGGGTGTGGGGGGGTGGGGAGGAAAAAGATCTGCCTTATCTCCATCATTTTTAATGCATTGCTAACTTACAAAATAAAGTTAACAATTTGTCTATAAATGATCAGTATGAATATTAAAGGAGAACAAAATACAAAAAAGCCCTCAAAATGCTCTCTTAACAAAAAGTATGATGGATTTTTAAGACCTTTTTATATTACTATAAGTGTAAATGTACTTTGCTGATAGAATATTAACCGGCATAAATCATTTCGATGAGATGCTATTTTGTTTGAGATATGATAAGTACATTGGGACCAATGAAAGTTTTATTCAATTTTGGTTTTTTTTCCTTACTTAACAAAACATCTGAACAGGCCAAAATCAGCATAAATATTAAAATTCACAGAATAAAAGGGTGTTCTCAAGTCAGCCCCCCATGTCTTTTTTTTGGTATGACACCCTTTGACTATATTAAACTCATAGGTTTTAAGTTTACTTGATAAAAGATTAGAGCTTTTGATTCAACCAAGTCAGCAGGGCAGGACTCAGGGTTGAGAACCCATCCCTTTGATGGGCTATATAAACAGACATTCACTCAAGAAGACACACAGAGGAAGACACAGGAAGAGAGTGAGAGCTCCAGAGATACTGCAGAGGATAGAATTTGATCTTACTTCTCCAGGAAGAGAGAGGAACCATTTGCCTGATAGTTTGCAGCTGAGAAAACCTGGAAAGAAACAAGCCCTATGACAGCCTGTAGCTGAGAGGATGGCTGAACCCTTGCAGAGATCACCCACCATCTTGCTTCACCATGTGGCAACTGACTTTGGTGAAAAAGCCACCTTGAGTTGGACTCTTTAGGAACTTGTAACTGTAAGCATCTACCCCAAATAAGATAATGACTGTGTTGGCACAGTAAGAATAACACGGCATACCTAATTATTATTGAACATTTTAAGCACCTAATACAATGTTGCATCTGCTTTATTTTATGTTGTATTTTGGCTATTTTTCAAGTATAAAGACTATTTTGAGTAACATTTATCAATTTCATTTTGAATTGATAAATTCTCATTGCCCATTTTTAAATGAGGTTATTTTCATACTATTGAATTACTTAAGAATTATTTGTCTATTTTGGATACAAATCCTTTATCAGATACATATTTTGCAAACATTTTCTCCCAATCTGTGGCTTGTCTTTTCATTCTTTGGACAGTGTCTATTGCAGAACAGAAAATTTAATTTTAATAAAGTCGAATCATTTATCCTTTTTTTTTCTTTCACAAATCACGGTTTTAGTGTTGTGCTTAAATACTTAAATACTCATCACCGTGGGGTGGGTATAGCTCAGCAGCTGAGCGCCTGCTTCGCATGTACATGGCCTGAGTTCAATCCCCAATACCACCTAAAAAAAAAAAAAAAACTCATCCCCAAACTACGGTCACCTAGATTTTCTCAAAACTTCTGAAGTTTTACAGTTCTGATTTTACATTTAGGCCTATGATCCAATTTGAGTTAATTTTTGAGAATGGTGTAAATTTTGTGTATATATTCACCATTTTGGCATGCGGATGCCCATTTGTTCCAATACCACTGTTGAAAAGACCGCTCTTTCTCTGCTAAATTTCCTTTGCTCCTCAGTCAAAGATCAGTTGACTGAATTTGTGCTGATCTCTTCTGGGGCTCTCTGTTTTGTTCCAATGATCTATTTGTCTATTTCCCCCCCAATACCACATGGTCTTAATGACAGTAGCTTTATAACAAGTCTTGGAGTCAGGAAGGGTCGGTCCTCCAACTTTGTTGGTCTTTAGTATTGTGTTGGTTATTCTGGACTTTTGTCTTTCCATATAAGCTTTAGAATTTGTTTGTTGATACACAGCATAAATTGCTGGGATTTTGATTGGAATTGTGTTCATACAATAGAACAATTGGGAAGAACTGACTTAATACTGAATCTTCCTATCCATGAACATGGAATATCTCCATTTATTTAGATCTTCTTTGATGTCTTCAATCAGTTTCATAGTTTTCCCCATAGAGATTTTTTTATATATTTGTTAGATTTATTCCTAAGTACTTTTTTTGTGCTAATCTAAATGGTATTGTGTTTTTAATTCCAAATTCCAATAGTTAATTGATGATATATAGGAAAGTAATTGACTTTTTTTTTCAAGATGTATTTATTTCTCCCCCCTCCCTCCATTGTCTGCTCTCTGTGTCCATTTGGTATGTGTTCTTCTGTGTCTGCTTGTATTCTCATGAGGCAGCTCCAGGAACTGATTCTGGGAACGTCCAGAGTGGGAGAGAGGTGATCATTCTCCTGCACCACTTCAGCTCCCTGGTCTGCTGCATCTCTTACTGTCTCTCCTCTGTGTCTCTTTTTGTTGCATCATCTTGCTGCGCCAGCTCTCCGCATGGGCCAGCACTCCTGCATGGGGTAGCACTCCTTCACAGGTCAGCACTCTGTGTGGGCCAGCATGCCACACAAGCCAGCTTGCCTTCACCAAGAGGCCCTGGGTATCAAACACTAGACCTCACATATGGTAGACAGGAGCCCAATTGCTTGAGCCACATCCGCTTCCCAGCAATTGTCTTTTGTATATTAACTTTGTATCCTGCAACCATGCTATAATGACTAATTAGTTCCAGGGGTTTCTTTGTCAATTTTTTTCAGATTTTCTATATAGTCAAACATACCATTCTGAAAACAGTTTTATTTCCAACTTCCCAATCTCTATACCTTTTATTTCCTTTTCTTGTCATACTGGATTAATTAGGACATCCAGTATGATGTTCAATAGGTGGGATGAGAGGAGACATCTTGCATGTTCCCAGTCTTAATGGGAAAACATCTAGTTTCTCTTCTCACCATTCAATATAATGTTAGTTGTAAATTTATCAAGCTGAAAAGTTCCCTTCTACTCCTTGTGTGCTGAGATTCTTATCATGAATGGGTGTTAGATTTTGTTGATTTTTGTTTGTTTTTAGTCTGCTTATGTGATAGAATACATTAACTGATTTTCAAAAGTTGAACCAGCTTGTCATTCTCGAAATAAATCCCATTTGGTCATTGTGTATAAGTCTTTTTATACATTCCTAGATCTGATTTGCCAATATTTTGTTGAGGATTTTTGCATTATTGTTCATTAGCGATATCACTTTCGAGTCTGCCTTTCTTAAAATTAATGAATTTATCTGGCTCTTATATTAGGGTAAGGCTAGCCACATAAAATGAATTAGGAAATGTTCCCTTTACTTCTAATTTTTGGAAGAGATTTCAGAGAACCGGTATTGTTTCTTCCTTGAATTTTTGGTAGAACTGACCAGTGAAACAATTTGGGCATGGTACTTTCATTTTTGGGAAGTTATTATAGACTCAATTTCTGTAATTGATAAAGATCTAATAAGATTATCTCATTTCTTTTGTCTGAGTATTAGTAGATTGTGTCTTTCAAGGAATTGGTCCATTTCATCTCAGTTATTGAATTGTGGCATAGAGTTGTTTATAATATTCCTTTACCATTCTTTTAATGTCCATGGGATCAGTAGTGATGGCTCCTCTGTCATTTTTGACACTAATAATGACTTTTCTTTTCCTGGTTATCTCATTAGAGGTTTATCAATCTTATTGATCTTTCCAAATAACTAGGTTTTGGTTTTACTGGTTTTCTCTATTGATTTCCTAGTCTCAATTTCATTGACTTCTGCTTTGGTTTTAATTATTTCTTTTCTTCTCCTTGCTTTAGGTTAATATTATTCCTCTTTCTCTAATTTCCTAAGGTGACAGCTTAGATTATTGATTGTAGATCTTCCTTCTCTTCTAATACATGCATTCAATGTAATATAGCCCCCTGTATGCGCTGTTTTTGCTACATCCAACAAATTTTGATGTTATATCAAAATTTTCATCTAGTTCAAAATAGTTTTTAAGATCTTTGGGAGGCCTTCTTTGATCCATATATTATTTAGAAGTGTGTTGTGTAGCCACGAAATATTTTGGGATTTTCCAGCTATCTTTCTCTCATTGATTTCTAGTTTAACGCCACTGCTGTGTGAAGAGCATACTTTGTTTGATTTCTACTTTTTAAAATTTGGTAAGGTATGTTTTATGACCCACAGTGTACTCTATTTTGGTAACTGTTCCACATGAGCTTAATGTGTATTCTGCTGCTGTTGAAGTATTTTATAAATGTCTAATAAGATCCAGTGATTGATGATGCTGTTCAGTTCAATATATCCTTACTGATTCTCTGATTACTAGATGTCAATTACTGATAGAGAGGTGTTAAACTCTCCAAATACATGGTGAATTTGTCTTTATCTCTTTCCAGTTTTATCACTCTTTTCCTCACATATTTTGATTTTCTGTTGTTAGGTAAATATACATTAAGGATTGTTAAATTTTCCTTCCTAATCTCTGACACTTTCTTTCTTCTGAAGTCTGTCTGAAATTAATACAGCTATTCCAACTTTCTTATGATTAGTACTAGCATAGTATATCTTTTCTCCAATCCTTCACTTTTTAAAAAAAGATTTATTTTTATTCCTCTCCCTTTCCTCACCCTCTCCCCCCACCCCCAGTTGTCTGCAATCTGTGTCCATTCACTGTGTGTTCTTCTGTGAATTCTTGTCAGCAGCACTGTGAATCTGTGTCTCTTTTTGTTGCATCATCTTGCTGGGTCAGCTCTCCGTGTGTGTGGCGCCACTCCTGGGCAGGCTGCACTTTTTTCACGCTGGGCAGCTCTCCTTACAGGGTGCACTCCTTGAGCGTGGGGCTCCCCTATGTGAGGAACACCCCTGCATGGCACAGCACTCCTTGCACACATCAGCACTGCGTGTGAGCCAGCTTATCACATGTGTCAGGAGGCCCTGGGTTTGAACACTGGACTTCCCATGTGGTAGGCAGATGCTCTATCCATTGCGCCAAATCTGCTTCCCCAATCCTTTATTTTTAATCTATCAGTGACTTGATATTCAAAATAGGTTTCTTTTAAACAAAATACTGTTGGGACCTTTTTTATTATCCACTTGTCTTTAAATAGCTGTTTTCAGGCCAATCACATTTAAACCAATAATTTATATAATTGGATTACCAACCATGTTTTCTATTCATCACAGTTTTTTTTATTCTTTTTTATCTTCCCGTATTTCTGTGCCTCTTCTAGTTTCATAATTTCATTTTCTCTTCTCTCTTAGCATATCAACTTTACTTCTTTCCTAATTCTTTTAGCAGTTGCACTGGAACTTGCAGCATACATTGACAACTAACCTAAATCCACTTTCAAATAACAGTATACCACCTCACAGGTACCTTGTAATAGAATATTCCCAATACCTTCCTCCCATCCCTTATAATGTTCCTGTAATTCAACTCATTTAATGAGATGGTATAATCACCCAATATAGTATCTATTAGATTAAGAAAAATAAAAAATTATTTGGCCTTTATCTCTTCTCTGACACTCTTCTTTATGTAGATATGAATTTCTAATCTATATTAATGTCCTTCTCTCTGAAGAACTCTGTCCACATTTCTTGCAAGGCAAGTCGGCTGGTAATAATTTCCTCACTTTCTTTTTTGTCTGAGAAAGTCTTTATTTTTCCTTCACTCTTGAAGGATAATATTGGTGAATCAGAATTCTAAGGTTTTTTTTTTGCTTTTTCTATCAACAATTCAAATATTTCAATCCATTTCTTTCTTGTTTGCAAGTTTCCGACAAGAAATCCAATATAATGTTCATCTTTGTATTTCTATAGGTAAGGGAATTTTTTTCCCTCTGGCTTCTTTCAAGATTTTTTTCTTTGGTTTTCTGAAGTCCAAATATGATATGCCTAAGTGCAGTTTTCTGGTATTTATCCTAAAGTCTTGTTCTGAGCTTCCTGGATCAGTGGTTTGGTGTCTGTCATTAACTCCAGGAAATTCTGAGACATTATTACCTCTCATAGTTCTGCTCCTTTTTTCATCTTCTGGTATTCCCACTATATGTAAGTTATAACCTTTGTAGTTTCCTGCAGTTTTTTTTTAAAATATGTATTATTTTCTGTTTCATTATTTCTCCTTGCTTTTCATTTTGAGAAGTTTATAATGACAGATCTTCAAAATGACAGATCTTCAAAATGACAGATCTTCAAGCACACTGATACTTTCCTTGGTTATGTCCAATCTACTGATGAGCCTGTCAAAGGTAGTCTTCATTTCTGTCAGTGTTTTTGGTTTCTAGCATTTCCTTTTCTTTCCAACTTCCCACCTATCTTCTTACATTATCCATCTGTTCTTGCATGCAGTCTACTTTTTCCATTAGAGCCCTTAACATATTTATCATGAATACTTAACTCCCCAATAATTAAAAAATCCATGTAATATCTAAGTCTGATTCTGAGACTTTCTTTCTCTCAACCACTTGTGTTTTCTCCTGCCTTTTTTCATGCTCTTTCATTTTTTTTAGAAAGCCAAACAAAATGCATCTGGAGGAATGTATAGGACAGAAGCAATCAGGCTTATAGTGTGAGGCTTTTTGATAATCTGACGAAGAGCTGCGTTGTGTGTAACATTTGCTATAGCTGTGGTGCCAGAGGCTTCAGTTTCCTGAAGTTTCCTTACTGTTTACCGCCCCCCCTTTTGTGATCTTTGCATTTCCCTAAGAACTCCTTCTTAAATAGCCTGTGTCTTGCAGCTCTCTCAGTTGTAATGCACTATTATTATAGTGGAACCCTGTTGATGTTGTGGTAAGATGTTGGTTAAGGGAAACATTCCATAATCTTACTGTAAACTCAGTGTTGTAGTGGGCGTGGGCCCTGGGCTGTGACCATCAGAAATATTTCTTAGGCTTTTCTCCTTCTTATTCCTTGAAACAAAGCGGCAGGAGTCAGAAGGCTCTGATTTAGTTTCCCCTGAGGTCAGTTCTAGATCTTACTCCAACCTGGTTATTTCTCCCTCCCCTTGTACAAAACACAAGATTATTTTCTCCAAACCTTCACTTTAAGGACCTCGTGTGGCTTCTGGATGTAAAACCTACAAAAATGTGGAGAAGCTCCAATCCTGGACCCTCAGGAGTAACTCTCAAGCTAGTCTACAACTGACCTCCAGCAATTCATCAATTACTATTTAAACATTGCTACCAGTTATCTCCTCCAGTTGTCCTGCTCTGTCTTAATTGGTTTTGGCTGTGATTCTCGGTATTCCCCTGCCCCTCCCAATATTTAGGATGGTGTTTTGCCCTGTGACCCCAATTCTCTGATAGAACTAAAAAATGCCATTGGTTTCATTTCTTCAGCTTTCTCTTGTTGCAAGGACAGGAGTAATGAATTCTGAGCTTTTAATATGTTGGAGCTGAACAAAAAGTGTAATTTTTTTGAGGCTTTGATATTTTATTCAAGTGTTATTTTGTGATGTTAATTATAGCATTTGAAAGGGATGATCTAATGCCACACAAAATGGAATACTCTAAAATGTATCCATTAAACTGCTAAAAATAAATTGAGTGGTGAGAATACAACAGAAGTCCAATTTAGATTCCAAGTGTTGTAACAACGTGATTACAGTTAGAGACTTCCTAGCTTGCAACTGGAGCTCTTGGAAGCTATTTTATACTCTTGTGCAGGGTCACAAGACCACAACCAGAGAGCTAATTCAGTCCTCAATTACTGGCTTTATCACATTCACCCTCTCCACCCCAAACTGGAACAAAAGATACACCTACCAAGCCATGAAGACTACTTTTGGTGTAAAAGAGGTGATGAACTGGGTAGAACCAGGTCATGAAGATCTGTCGAAAAATGTTCATTTGGGATAAGCTTGTACACACCACCAAGCAATGAACCTTTCCCCAACTGGGGTTAGGAAACCTAGGTACAATTCTCAGAAAATCACAATTTCATTCATTTACTCAATAGGAATTTACAAAGCACCTACACATTATCAGCTTCCACTTTCAGTCATTTCTAGATAAAAAAGAAACCTGACATCTCTAGAAGGACCACCAAGTTCCTCCAAAGTCTACATCTTACCCCTTTTTTAGAATTGAGTTTCTTCTGTACCTCTGAAAGGGTAACACTTTAAAAGTTGAGTCATCTTTAACCTGGAAGTCTAACACGACACTTAGCAATACTGCATCCCAGACATACATCAAAAGGTACGCTAAATCTTGAAGGTAGCTATGCTGCAAAATATTTTAAAATTACATGATTGTACAGTATTTATTTATGCTTGAAATTTCAGTCCTAGACCAAACTTGTGGCCACCAGCATTGACATTCTTGCCATCCAACAGAGCTGACAGTGCCAATTTAGTACCTGGCTGTAGGGTTTGAGTGTATCTGAAACCTATCAGGCTGGAGTTGTTCTCTTTAGCCGAGAAGCATGTATTTGGGTCATTCTGATACTCAGCTGCTATTCCAAAACAGGTGTTACTGTTTCCTGTTGTCCAGGTGAGACTGACAGTGATCTCCAACTTCTTATTCACCTTCTGGTAAATGAGCCACCAAACTCTGTTCCATCATTCACATTAGTGTGAAGCTAGAATTCATCAGTCTTGTAACCAACAGCGAAATTGCTGTGTGTCACTCCGGACTTTGCAATCTCAAAATTCATCGGGTAGCCAGGCAACCAGCCAGCACTCATAACCCAGGACCAGAGCACTCTGGATTGAAGGCCCAACAATGTCAAAATCTACATCGCACAGCCCAGGCTGATGTGCTCCTGCTTATACCCTGTCTTGATTTTAACATTTCCGCCCCCTCCATTATTAGGTGAGAAGGATGAATCAAAGGTCAGCTTCAGTCTATGTGTGAGCTGATCTTCCACAGTAATCCTGGTGCCTAGTGTGTTGTCAGTGTTCCATTTCTCTGTAAATGTCAGACCATATTCAGTCCATTTGTACTTGGTGTCCAGTCTGTCCGTCACTTTGGTGATCTCAGTGTCAGCTGAGCCTGAGCTTTTAAGTTGCAGTCCATTCTCAGATTGTTTTCAAATCAAGATTTATTAAGCCAAATCCATAGCTCGTGGTGAAGACATCCCTGGCAGATTTCCCAAGATCAACATATGTAGGAGGCACAGCCATCTTCTGCTTCTGTGCAATTACAGATGCACAGCTGTCTCCAAAACACCCACCTCATATGCTTTCAAAGTCAGGCCTCTATATTTTAGAGTATAAGCATGAAACAGGGTGTAGTCTGACCCAGGCAAGGTAACCAGCCCTGGACAGACATAAATCAAAAGGCTCCCTGGGCAGGTTCCACAGAGGCAGTGGCAGCGGGCTCAGTGGAGGTTACAATGGGGGGCTGCAGCATGGGGGAACAGAGCAAGCAGTTAAGACCGAGGTTGGGGTCAATTATTTTTTAATCAGGAATATATAACCCATATACACAAAAGCTCTATGGAGGGGTCAATAATTTAAGGGTATGAAGTGTCCACTGACGAAAAGTTTGAGAACCACTAAGACACATAGTTAGCCACAAGATGTGCTTTTGTGATTCTTACTATATATCCTATATTAATAAGTGATATTAAAATGCCCTATACTCTTAGAATTAACAGAGAGTCTTCCTGGACTAGGCCACTTGCTGTGGTTGTGTCTCCCTTGCAGATTCTACTACCTTAGTATGTTTTCTCAGAAAAGGTGAGTCTCTGGCCTAGCAGGGACGGTGAAGCCTTCCCCCAGCCACTTCTTTTTGGTAAGGCTCCCAAATGATTCCCTTTGCTGGTGGTGCCAGGCTCACCCGGTGTTCTCAATGGGGACCCTGTTCAATCCAGAAGAGAAATGAGCTTGCCAGGGTGAATTTCTGTTGCTAGGTCAAGGATCGAGGAAGTACTGGGTCTGTGCGGTCTTCTGTTTGTGAGAGGAGGCAAGACAGCCCACCTCTGAAGTGTTCTTCTAGTCCTGGGGTACCAAACCAGGACTCCTACTGATCACCACTCAGTTCTCTTTTCATTGGCTTTTGTGCCATTCCCAGGGTTTATACTTGGGGTTAGTGGGGAGAATAAAGGAAAAATGGGTCTATGCCATGTTATCAGGACTGGATGGTTAATTATAAATAGTTTAAAGTATAGTCAATAGCCGATGCCCGTAAAGTAACTTCACTTTGGGCCTTAGTTAACTTTTTTCTTTTTAATATGCAAGTTCAGGAGGTTTGGGTAAGTTGTGTTTTTCTAAGGTTCCACATATAAATTCTTTATAATACTGATAATCTTTAGTCAACTTAAAGATCGTATGTGACCAATAAAACTCAAATCATCTTCTTTGCCAGTTTGCTAGAACTGATTCTGAACACGATAAAATCTGCCATATTTAAAATAAATTTTGCATGAATCAAAAAAAAGTCCTATAAAATATGTAAGCTGAAAAATCACATTGTGATACTGATAGAAAGCTTTCAAATATACTTTATTTCAAGTAAAAAAATTACAGTAACAATTTTCTATTCACGATAAGAGTAATTCAGCATAATACAATTGAGTTCACCTCAACACTACCACAACCACCCTGGGTATGAAAAAATAAATATGATTGGATTTACTTATTTCTCCCTTTTCTGCTTCTCTTACATTGTGATAGTTCCCACCCAAACTCCACTCCTGTTCCTATGAATTCTAAACAACAGATGTATACTTATCATTTCTACCAGGCCAATTCCCAATCTCAGCAAGCTTACAGATGGTAGAGAACACAAATATGTGAATTAATTGATAAAGTCTGACAGTGCAAGAGAATTATAGTACCTAAAATGTTTAAGTATACCACAGAGGAATTAGTGATTAAAAGTATAGAACAAGAAAAAGAAGAAGAAAAAAAAAAAGTATAGCAGAGTAGAGGTCTGTGCTTGGTTTTGAACAATGAACAAGATTTTTCCTGCAACCTAAAGGAAAGGGCATTCCTAGGTATAGGAAAGGAAGCATTTACAAACATAGAAGAGACAGGGCAGCATAGAGGAAGACAAGCAGGAGTCAGAGGACAAAGGACCTTGTATGCCACACTCAGAATACTGGTCATGGTGATTCAGTGAGGAGCATCAATCACCAGAGGGATCAAAGGGAAGTGAAGGGGATGAAATGGAGGTGATAAGGATGAAGGCTAATGACCATTAAAAAACCTGAACTCTTCAGATGGAAGTACATGTTTAAAAACAGAAGAAATAGAGATGGAGAAAGACATGTGTCTTAGTTTGCCACATAGGTGCCAATGCAAAGTATCAGAAATGGGTTGGCTGTTATAAAGGGGAATTTATTTGGGTAAAAGCTTACAGTTCTGAGGCCATGAAATGTCCAAATCAAGGCACCATCAGAGATCCTCTCCCACCAAAGTTAGTTACTGTCAACCTGGCATTTTTCCACATGGTAAAGCAAGATGGCAGGTGCACTCTGCTGACATCACTGTCTTCTCCTCCAGAATCTACTGTTCCCTGTGAGTAACCAGGCATAGGGCTTCTCTCCAGGCCTCTTCTCTCACTCTCTTGGGGCTTCTCTACCTTTCCTGCAGCTGTAGGCAAATCTGGAGTTCTCTATCTCACATGGCTGGGTCAAAATGGCAGAGTTCCCTTTTCCTGTGTGTGTCCCTCTCTCTCTGTATCTCCATTTGTATCAGACCAAGCAAGAATGTGGAAACCCAAGATGACTCATACCTCACTGAGGTAGTCCAGTCAAGAGCTTTAAATCGATCTTATCAAGTCATCTAATCGAAGGACCCTCAAACCAAATTTAACACATTCAAAGGGTACCCCACTCACAGGAATAGATTAAGAACATAATCTTTTGGGGAGCCATAGAAGAACTTCAAACTGCCACAATAGGAAAGCTTTTCTTTAAGAAGAACAAAATTTGATTGAAATCATTTGATGTGTGGTAATGAAAAAATGTGTAGGCCACAGGAATCTCCAGTTCTCAGAATTATGGTCATACGGCCTTATTTAAGGACATCAAAATCCAGTTGAAAATAGTGATCTCATCACACATAAGTGCATACAAGTGTTTCTGAAGACAATCCTTTGGACTTTCCAAATAAAGATGGATAAAGTTATGACTACAATAGAAAAGACACATGGAACTGAAATACTACAGCACACAAATGAAAATGATCCTAGAATACTAAAGAAAAATTATTAAAATTAAAACCATTACTATTAAAAACCTTTTTTTAATTGTCCATATCAAATCCTTGGTAGTGTTTCTCTCTTTGAACTTGGTGACTCCATCTGTCATGACTTGTGCATCAGTAACTACCTAGAGAAAAATACAAATGCTCATACTTTCTCTTGCACCGGGACACATATAAAACAAATGCAAATGGATATTCTATCCTGCTTTGGGCAGGTTACGTATTCTTATAGATTAACTCATTTGTCAAATGGAACTTAAGACAAAAAGTAATTTTCAAGAAACCAGGGGCCCACAACAGTAAATTCTGAGTCAAATCTAGACTGTGGGAGAGCAAACACTATTTTCCAGAGGTAGTACCACCATAAATACAAGGGTGAAAACCAATGTTTTAAGAAAGCTGACATTTCAGTTTTCTTTAAAGCTAATTTCCAGTTTTCTTTCAAAATGTGGGGTTGACAGTTACCTTTCTATCCCGCGAGGAATCTAGAATGTTCCATCTCATTCCCACTTTCCCCCTTCCCACGTGTGAAGGTACTTTTCGTTCTACATCAATAGGAACTCCAGGCTCTGCTGCTGTTCACTCTTCCCAGCACCAGGAGAGCAGATAGTGCAGGGCAGACTTAACCTTCCGCCCACATCTTTCACAACTGTCCGAATTCTGTTGTGGAAAGCGTCCAACCCTGGCTGCCAGAGATCCTGAGACTGTGGAACCAGGTCACCCTTGTCTCCATTTAGCTATTAGGCCATCCCTGTTTCAGCTAAATTGGTGACATCGCAAACGTCCGGATCTCTGAAAGCTCCTTCGGACACCACCTGCCACGATTAAAATGCCCAGTCAGTGACGCCGATACATCCTCGTGGTAGAGGCAAACTCCAACATCCATCTGAAACCCCATGGGGGGATCAAAAGAAAGAAGGGATTTGTCTGTGAAGGTAAGTGTAGGGTAAAAATACTCCAAAACCACAGCCTGTGGTCCACTCTAGCCGTCCGAAGTGCAGCAGGGGCACTGCCCTGTGGACCGCAGCCAGGAAAAAGGCTCGTGCCGTCCACTTAACAAATAACGGCAGCTGGGGAGGAGGTCTTCCAGGTCGCGTGGAGGGCCGAGACCACGTATCACGACTGACTCCTCTCACTGGATGGACCGGAACCGTAAGCAACCGTCGTCCACAGGTCTGTCGTTTTCCCCAACGCCAACGGCAGCGACTACCGATCACCAGCCCTCGCGTATCTTGATGCGCTCGAGCACAGGTCTCCCCAGCAGGACTCGGCGCTGCCAGTGCGCAGGCTCTTCCTTTAAACCCGCCCCTCCCGCCGCTTTTGACGCCATTGCCAAAGTAGGAGGGCAGGCGCATGCGTGTTTAGCTAGCATTCCCAAGTCCACTCCCCATTAAAGACCCAGGTGGCGCATCTCGCGCCGAAGCAGAACAAGCGGAAGTTGCTCTGCTTCCTTTGTCCAAATGTGCACTGGAGGAAACTCATGTACTGGAAGAAAGGTTCCGGATCTGGCCTGGGGTGGAGGCGGCGAAATGGAGACGGGGATAGAGGACGGGAGACTGACTCGCCGCCCGATGTTGGCCTCTTCTTGGGATGCCCCATGCGGGGCCCTGGCCCACAGCCTCCTTCTCACCCGGGATGGCTTCAGCGCCACGGATTTCGACTGCGAGGAGCTGCTGGCGCCACCTGCTCCGGGGTGCGCCAGGCCGGCCGGGACTGGGAGACTGCGCTGTGTGATAGCCACGCTCCTGTGGGAGCCATTGAGGGGCAGCGGGACGGGAGGGGAAGAGGGTCTGGATCCGGGATCTGGAAACCGGGGAGCGCGCTAGCGACCTGGGTAACCGCGGGGCCCAGAGGTGGGAGTGAGGCCCGGGATCCGCGTGTGGGCGGGGCCGGGGTACTTAAAGGTTCGGGGCGGGTTCGGAGGGAAAGCACCCGGGAGGCTGGTGGGAAGGTGACCTGGATGCTCGGTTTGGCAGCTCATCGAGTCTCCTGTCAGAATCAGAATCCTTCACTCCCCCAACGAACCAACAAATAAAAACCTCTGTCGACCAAAACAAGCTTGAAGAAATAGTCCCAGCTATAGAGAATCGATTTCATTTTTAAACAGATACTTTTGTATTTTATTCATTTTTGCCTCCAACTGCTTTGCATGCATTAGGGTGCTCTGGGAAGTTATTAAAGGAAATGAAGTAGAATGCAAATGATCAAGGAAAAAGTAGAGGGGAAAGCCCTGATGTCTGAAGCATCCATTTCCTTGTGAATTCTGTATTGAGCCCTTGTTAGGTGCTTGGCAAGGTGGTTGGACCGCTAGGGCAAATGTAAGCAAACAAGAAGCAGATTTCAATAACTGGCCTAATCAGGGGTTATGAGCAGGGTTCCTAGAGCTGTGCTGTGTCATATTCTTAACAATTTTCTTTTCAGCCAGAATCTGGTGGTTTTGAAGAGAAGCCTTAAAAGCCAAGAGGAAAACCCCTGTTTCCTTTACCTGAGGTGTGACCCTAATGGTGGTGAAGAAGTCGTCTCTATTGGCATTTTAAGTTCAGCAAGAAATATGGAAGTATACTCAGGAGAGGAGTACTGTGGAACCAGTAGGGGAAGAAATATTTGCACTGTTCTGGATAACAGGTTTGTCACACATGCACAAGAGTTCTTCTGAATTAGTGTTTTCCTTTTCCTCAGCTTTTACAATATTTATTGATTGTCGGTGGTGTCAGAATTAGGGAAGAGAAGATAAAAACATACAAGCAGGCAAGGAACATTATACGTTTAAGGGATCTTAAAGACAGTCTATTTTTATAAATGTAAAAATTTATAGCTTAATAGAGGGAAGGTGATGTGGTAGAGGGGCATAGCTAGTTACTAAACTGTCTAGACCAGAGTGCAGTCCTTTTTCTGCTTCTTGGAACTCTCCATAGACTCACAATGGACTGTGTTCCAAACGTTACTTTGTTCTTCAGTTTGAAATTTTGAACATACTTTTTGGTATCAAGCCCGTGGTAAATATTGCATGAGTCCAAGACTATTACACCAATCCATTTAATCCATAATTCAGCATTTTATAGTTTGATCATTTCTCTGATTTCTTATGATGTTTCCTATCTCTCCTTAATATAACACAAATTATAAACTATTTTGTATATTGTGCACATTGAAAAGAATAGCTAAATAGCTACATTTTTTTATCTTTAGTATGTGCTGTGTGGTATGTGATGTTTTTGTAGATTACCTCATTTATTTCTCATGCAGGTAGTAAGTTTCAGAGGCAGGGTTTGCAGACAGGCCACTTCAGTAGGGAGCACTAACTCTTTGAGTCGTATCAGGGAAACTGAATCTCTGGATTTAAGGATTGGTCTAGAAATCTATTTTTTAAATTTTACTATTAAAAATATGATATAAATGTAAATATATAACTTTAATTCTATTTTATTTTTAGTGAACATGAGAAGATTGTTTTGTACAAAAAATATCTAAAATTGGAGTCCTCCACACTTGCTTGTAAAATAAAGGTAAGTTGGCATGAAATTTTAAATAATTTGACAACTACAAATGTTTTTCTATAATATGTACTTATTTTCTGTTGGTTTGGTAATGTGATTAGTACAACTAGGTCCTAAATACTTAATGAACATGGAAAAAAGACATTAACAACCCTTTTCATGGTTGAATCATCTTTAAAAAAATTTTTTTTAATTAGCTATGAAATTTAACATTATGTAATATGGTTAACACAGTTTCTGTATTTGGAAATCTTGGGAAACTAAGAAAAAGAAAAAAAAAATTCTATCTTTATGTGAAACTTAACGGTGCCAAGGAAACCATAAAAATCTTGGCCCCATTTTATCAGAAAAATAACAAAATTAGAGAAGTTAGCAGAGAAGAGCACTTAAAAGTTAAAAGGGGGAAGCGGACTTGGCCCAGTGGTTGGGGCCTCCGTCTACCACATGGGAGGTCAGTGGTTCAATCCCCAGGCCTCCTTGACCCGTGTGGAGCTGGCCCATGTGCAGTGCTGATGCGCACAAGGAGTGCCGTGCCACGCAGGAGTGTCCCCGCATAGGGGAGCCCCACATGTGAGGAGAGCCGCCCAGCGCAAAAGAAAGGTCAGTCTGCCCAGAAATGGCACTGCACACACGGACAGCTGACACAACAAGATGACGCAACAAAAAAAGAAACACAGATTCCCATGCCGCTGACAAGAGAAGCGGACAAAGAAGAACACGCAGCAAATAGACACAGAGAACAAACAACGGCCCGGTGGCGGGGGCGGGGCGGGTGGGAAGGGGAGAGAAATTAAAAAAAAAAAAGTTAAAGGAATTTCAACTGGTATCTTGAGTTTTGAGAAAAATCATTGAGGTGAACTTCAGTGGTATATGAGCCAGAGCTCCTAAGCCTTGAATATTAATCCTCTATTGCTGACTACCTGAGTAGCCATGGACAGATCTCTTCATCAATTTGGACCCACCCAATGGGTAAAACTAGTGGACTTAAAGAAAATAAATCTTTGGACTCTTACTATCTCTAAAATTCTGTCCTACTATTATTACTTTATAGATGATTATGAGACTTACTTTGTTTGTTTAGTTTTCATTTTAAATATGTTCAGTCTTACAGAACAGATACAAAAAAAAATCATACCCCATGCAGAGAGCGCCAATATAACTCTACCACTCTCAGATACCCAGATCCACCAATTTTAACATTTGCCACATTTGCTATATTATTCTGTCCATCTATATATATCTGTCAATCCATTTTCTGAACAAAGAGTATAGGTTGTATATAACATGCTCCTTAAACACTTAATACTGCCATATACATTTCCTAAGAACAAGGATATTCACTTATGTAACCACCTTAAATGTAATTAACAAGTTCAAGAAATTTAACAATGATACAAAGTTTATAGTCTATATTCCAATTTTTTCACATGTCCCAATAATTTCCTTTTGAAACATTTATCCTCCCTTGCCAAATCCCATCCAGTATCATGTATTATATTTAATTGTCATTGTCTCTTTGGTTGATCTTTTTTTTTTAATTGTGGGAATATATATATAATATAAACTTTCCCATCTCAACCACTCCCAAGCATGCCATTCAGTGGGACTGGTCACGTTCACAACATTGCAGTACCCTCAGCACTTTCCATTACTAAAACTTCCCACCTTCCCAAACAGAAAACCTACACTTATTATGCATTAGCTCTGCATTCCCCCTACCCCCACCCTTGGCACCCTGTGCTATAACTTCTGTCTCTAGGAGCTTCCATAATCTCCAATATTTTTAAGACCTGTACCAGTCTTTGCAGATTGACCCATGTGAGTGCTCTCCTTTAGGGCCTATCCATACAATGAGTTTAGAGACTAGTTCTAGGCCAAAGCATAGGAGCTGCCCTGACCTTTTCTGCATATATGTCCTGTCTTAGGCATGCACATGTGGCCCTAGGAATTTCCCTGCCTACATCATTCTGAGTGCCCCCTCTTCCCTAGGAAATAGTTTTCCTCATGGTCCTGGGCACTGCACTCTATGTCCCTCATCTAGCAATCTCTTATCCCTGGCAGCATGACTTGATTGCTGTATAGCAGTCAAGTTCTGGGATAGCAAGCCCTTCACACCACCAGCAGACAGATTGGACCCAACAGACATGCTCCCAATATGTCCATGAGGGTTATCCTGCTGCCTCCAGAACTGGACCTAGGGATAAGCCCTGGGAATGGGGCCAGACTCTGTGCTAAGCTGGTGAGGGGTGACGAAGAAACTATCCAGGGAGCCATATGATCTATTGTTTTTAAGTAGCCTTTTTCTTGATTCAGCACTCACTTTGTTACTGTAGTCCTTAACTGGTTTCTGGAGCTTTGAGAATGATGTTTCTGCCAGTTCTTGCTGGTTGTTCAAATGTTCAGTTGTTTTATGGGGAGATGGATCCCTGAAGCATCTCACTCTGCCATCCTGATTGGTGCGGGCTCCTCTTCCCTCTTCTTTTTTTTTGGCGGTACCAGGGATTTAACCCAGGACCTGTGCATGGAAAGCAGGTACTCAACCACTGAGCTACTTCTGCTCCCCCTCTTGTCCTTTGTAATAGCAAAAGTTATTTCAAAGGACTGTGCCAATAGCTCTGGTTACAAGGATATAATGGAGCCTTAACTGTCTGACTGGCAAACGACTTTAGAGTGGGATAAAGCCTCAGACTTGCTGCCACATTTTCTGCAACTCTTATTTGAAAAAAACATATCCAAAGCAGCTTTGCGCACACAACTGATCTGGCTGATCCCCAGTCCGTTTTGAAAATTGGAAATCCAAAATTAGACGTAAGCAAGGTATGCTTTCTCCCCAAAGTCTGTAATATTCTGGTATAGGCTACTGGGAGTTCTTGGGCTTCATTATCTTGTTTGTATCCATGCTTTACATCACATGACAACATCCTCACCTTTCTCCCAAATCATTAATTTGTAAGCCACTAAGCTTTGAGCTGGGTAGTTGTTTTAGTTTCCTAGTTGCTAAAACACTTACTATGCAATGGGATGCCTTAAACAACAGGAATTTATTGGGTCACAGTTTTGAAACCAGGAAAAGTCCAAAATCCAGGCATCAGCAAGGTAATGCTTCCTCCCCATAGACTGTGGCATGCTGTGACTGGTTGACAAGGATACTTGGTCCTTGGCTTTTCTGTCACATGGCAGTGCACGCAGTGCTGTCTTCTCCTTTCTCCTTTGGGTTCTGTTGACTTCTAACTTCTGGCTGTTCCCTGTGGCTTCTCCCGCTCTCTAACTGAATTTCATTCCTGACACTTAACTCTTAAACTAAGAGAAAATATGTGATTTTCACAGCAAGTAGGTAACAAACTTACAGAACATATTATTCCAAGACATTGTTTTATGTAGCATATACTAATAGCTTAGAAAGTAGTTTAAGTAGATTGGTTCATTTTGCATATATATAGAAGTACCCCCTGTATTCCAGACAACTGTACTAAGCATTTATAAAATAAAGTAGCCCTCCTGTTTATATTCCAGTGGGGATAGACCCATAATAATCATACTCAATGAGGGTCATTTCATTTAAGGAAATATAGGCCTTATCTGGGCCAATAGTATATGAAGTTTAGAATAATAATAGTAACCAATGCATATTTTTTAGCACTTATTGGTAGGACTGAAATTTTAATATATAATCCTCACAACAACCATGCAAAATCATTGTTATTATCCTCCTTCATTTTACTTCTAACTGAGGTTTCAATATTTGACAAAGTTCACACAGGCTGTAAGTAGCAGAGTCATCATTTGAACCTAGACCTTTCTGACTCCGAAGGCTCTTCCCTTACCAAAGCTACTCTAGTGTCCATATCACCCATGAATTGCCTTTTGGTTCAGAGACATGGATAGAATGAAGCAACGTAAAACATTGAAAAGGTGATTAATAAAGAAACAAAAAGAGCTAGGTTCCAGGCTAGACTTTTACTACTTGAAAATCAACCCTGACTTCTTCCTTTTATATCTGTAAAACAGTGAGTTATATTAAGTCTTCTTGGGATTTCTTTATAATGCTAATTCTAAAAGACTGGCTTAAATTTAGCATTTCAGAAAGTACTTTGAATGGGCTCCCAGACAGCCTTATTTTGTTTTATTTTGCATTTAAGTTGCAGCATATTAACATTCTCAAATTGGTCTAGTTTACTTTTAGTTCCTTACATGCAGTAAGTAAAACTTTATTTTGCCCCCTTTTATATTTCCCATGTAATTTTTTAGTTTAAGAAGGACATTGTTTTATTTAAATTGCTCTTCTGAGTCTCAAAATAATCTGGAAGTTCTGACAATTGCTATTTTAGGTAAAAGCTTCAAAATGTGAAAGTACATTTAAAGTTTTTTTGTTTTCCTGAATACTTTACTCTTGCTTAGTTAATACAAAGAACTGACCTTATATGGTGATTATTGCTTAATATTATTTTCTGGAACTTTTGTTTTATAATAGATGCTCTCCTTTGGTGAAAAGCCATGTGTCTTCATCAGTAAAATTGTGGTACACATGAAATTGGCTTCAGCAAATTCTTCAGCAGGGTCTCCTGTGCTAGGATCCAGGATAGACCTAGATAGGGTTCAAACCATGATGGAATCCATGGGCTCAAAGTTATCACCTGGAGCTCAGCAACTGATGAATATGGTTAGGTTTCAGCAGCGGGTAAGTAGAAATGGATATCTTTACCAGATATTATTATAAAATTTCGTAAGAGATGGCTTTTAATAAGGACGTGTAGTGACTTAAAATTTTTTCCTTTGACTTTGTATTCTTAATTTAACTGTTATCTTATTAGTTTGTAAAAATAACATTTTACAGACCTACTCAGAAAATATTTTGACTCCAGATCTTCACAATTTTCCCTGAATTTATCCACACATTCATTTAGCCAGTATTTATTAAGCTCCTTGTCAATGGACAAAGCACTGATTTAAGCACTTTTGAGAGTGCAAAGAGCCTCATTTAGTGTATAGCCTCTGTTTAGGCTCATAGAGGATCATAAAGCTAGGGCATGTAAGTGGAGAATGATGGTGAGGAAGATTAGGAAAGGCTTACAGAAGGAAAAAGAATTTTATCTCGGCCTTTTAAGAAAAATTTGGAAAGTAAACTTGCAGGGAGGCAATTACAGATGAAGAGGATAACATGGATAAAGTCTTCAATGCTAGAAGGAATAACTAGGAAATAGAAGTTCAATTTCCTTGGAACAAAGAAATAAGAGGGTACGTTCAAGGGTAGATTGGGACTAGATCATGGAGTACTTTGAATGATCTTTTAAAAGTTTGTAGATGTTTTTGAGTTTATGTTTTTAGAAATTTTAATGCACTGAAAAGTATAAAGTGAATCAGAAGGAAAAATAAATCAGAAGATAGAGAGACTGCAAGGAGGAGACCGGCTACACCCTTAATTCCCTGTTCCACATGAGAGTTAATGAGGGTCTGGATTTGAAAATGGTAACATGATTGTGATATGAGAAAACAGTAAAGCCATTAGGACTTGGCAACCTACTGAACATTGGTGTGAGGGAGAAAACAAGAGTCAAACTTGATATGGAGATTTGAGGTAGGTGATTCTAATAATGTAATGGAAAGAAGGAAGAAGGATGTTTAGGAGAAAAGAAGAGATGTTTACTTGGGAGCATATTGAGCTTTAGATGTGAATAAAATATAACCTAAAATGATCTTGCAAGTATTTAGAAACACAGGATTGAGGGAAGTTAAATGAACCTTCAGGTTTGACTGGAGGGGAGTTTTGAGAGGTGTCCTTGTTATAGATGACAGGGAAAGTAGTTAATGGAGAGAGAAAAGGCAGGAAGACATTTCTTTGGGGAGCACCTACATTGAAGGACACAGAGAGAGAAAAGTGGAACCCGAAGAGTAGAAGACAGCAGTGTGACAGAGGAGCCAGAGAAAAGGATTCGATGACAGGTGACCTGACTTTTAAGTTCTGGTCCTGACATTATTGGTTGTATGGTTTTTGGCAAGTTGATTCATCCTTTTAAGGATAAATTGCCTCATGTATAAAATCTGAACAATAATACAGCTATGATCATGAGATTAATGTGGAAGTTTAAGAGAAATAATACAAATAAAGATCTCCTTGTAACTTTTTAAATGTTTACAAATATTATATTAGTGTTATTGAAGCAAAGGGCTGAATTAGGAGAATCAGGAGATTTGAGGATTTTGGAAACCATGGGAAGGAGAGTTTAAATTAAGACATAGGACTCTTCTTCACCACCATTATCTCACCTCTGTTACCTCTGTTACCTGCACCACTAAAATCCATTTTCCAGAGTACAACCAGAATGACTTCAAATGTTAATTCAGCCCTTGTACTTCTCCTTGGTAAAGCCCCTTGACCATTTCCCACCACACTTAGAATTAATCCAGATTCCTTACCCTGGCATTTAAGATCTGGACCCTACTTATCTCTTCAAATTCATCTCTTACCACATTTTGGGGGGGCATCTTGCACAAGACATCTTATATGTGTATTCCTTAAATATCCAAATTAGCTTCTACTTCAGCACTATAGCACTCTTAACTGTTCTCTTTGGGCAGAACCCCTTTTTCCACATCCTGGCATGACTTTTTAAAAAATTGTTATTCAGATCTTAAATGTTACATCATCAATGAGACCCTTCCCAACCACTAAATTTAAGTAGCTTTTCCCTCCAAAGAGTTTCATCAGGGCCATTTTGATACTTTTGTTGTTTATATATTGGTGTTTTGTTTTTTGGTTTTTTCCTCTCTCTCTAAAATATAAACTTTGCAAGCAGAGATCTAGTATCTTTTGTTTCTGGCATCATGTAGGTGAAGAAAATGATCAATTGTTGTGACTTAAATTAGAGAACTTAATTTTATAACCATATGTTAGATTTTTTGTAGAGAAAATATTAAAATATGCTAATGAAATTTTACTAAAGATACTTGTAGGTAAAAGTTCTGATTTTCCAGTTAGGTGGTCTGGGTTCACTTCCCAGTTCTGCCACTTACTAGCTATATTACCTTGGCCAGATAAACTTACTTCTGGGATAATAATAGTAGTAACATATTTCATAAGCATATGGTAATGATTAAATGAGAGAATGCACTATGCCTGACTCAGTAATTACTCAAAATGTTAGCTATCATTATTAATAGTAATAGTGACATTTACTTATTTACCTTATTTAGAATTCTATTCCCTTTGGCGAGCAGCTTGAGTCGGTTTTGGGAAGAACTGGATACAAGCATATGCTTGGACTACAATCATCTGCTTCAGGAGCTTTAGATAAGTCATCTTGCACACCTCTGTTCAAATCTGGGTTGATATCTGGAAAAATGACTGAAGACTTAAAAGTTTACATTGATAAAAATACGCAGCCACCTGATGGAGGAAATATTACCAACCTTGATGAACATAAAATCATGCCACAAAACCATGCTCTTCTTGAAAATGACCTTAAAAATTCAGGATCCTCTTTCTTACCAAAGAAAGGAAATTGCAACTCAAATATACCTAAATCTGAGTTGCTTCCTTTCCTTCAGAATTTATGTAGTCAAGTTAACCATCTCCATGTGGGACATAACACCGAGTGGCAAGAAAACATAATCAAGCCCGGTGAAGGCATTGTTGGTGTTGCGTAAGTGTTTTAAAACAAATGTTTAGATTTGATAGGTGGGAGAATCAGCTAAAAGGAAACAGATTTGTCTTAATAATTACTGCCTGAAAATCTGCTACCAGAAATCATTTTAGGGGCTTTTGCATCTTACCATTTACAAACTTGTATGAAATAAATATTTTTCAGTGTAGAATGCATTCCTTTGAAAGGAAGCAAGTGCCCATAACTGAAGGTGTTCAACACTTCTCAGGCATTTTATTGAAGTGGTACAGATATTAGTAGGTGAAATAGAAAGTTATGTGCACAAACGTAAAATAGTCTTGGGAGCTATTATTTGTACGCTTTTTTGCTGGGTTGTGTTAAAGCCATTGTAATAATAACAGATTTTCTTTGTAGATCACAATTGGAATTTTGGAACCATTGAAAAATATATTAAGATCATACTTGTGGTATAGAGGCTCTTATTCCCTAATCTCATATTCCCAGTTTTTTGGCACTTGAGGTTTCATTGAGAGGTAGCTAAATGTTTAATATAGTCCCCATTCTTTCCATAGATATAGTTTATTGAAATAGCACACTATACTGGAAATTCAGGACTCCAGGCATAGTCCTGGCTGTTAAATCTTAGCATAGATTTTTTTCCCCTTTAAAATGAAGTATTTGGATTACTTGAGTTTATTTTTTAAGGTCTCCAATTAGCATTGAAATTTTAGGAGTGTAATAAGTTAATGGAAAGCATGGTTCTTATCTGTTTAGGATATAGAGAGATTACATTAGTTGTCAAGTGTTGATAGTCTATATTGATAATAAGTTGGTCTACACGGTGGAAAAAAATTTACACTAAACAGGGATTTAAAAAGTACTTGGAATACTTCAGTTATAGACATGAATGAGTAGCCACATTCCTCCCAGGTCGTAACACAATGGATGAACATATGAAGACTGAAAGCTGGAAAGAAGACAACAGACTCGTTAGGGATTTGTGGGGACAAAGAACAACTGTGGTGAGCTGGTTGGTTGGTTGGTTGGTTTGTCTCTCTGTATCCTGGATGAGGTGCCAGAGAAGTCTGCAACCCAGGACCATGAACTGGCACAGGCAATAAAAGCTCTAAGAAAAGCCTGTTCCTGATAGGCAAGGAACCAAGAAAAGGAAGGTCTAACAACAGAAAATATTTTCAACAATACCCACCCTTTTCAATCCAAACACCTATGGAAGTACTGAGGTACTCCCAACCCCATGGAAAGAGGAAGTGGCACTCTGGTTTCCCTCTGTGGTGATGTCAGCAAGCCACATCAGGAGCTGATCTTTCATCCTGCTCTGAGAAGAAAGAACCAAGCAACATTCTGATTATTTTGCTGGAGTTGTTTCTGCAGGGCCAAGCAAGATGTTGGGGTCAAGTACAGGCCTGAACTTTTGTCCCAGTCCTTGCAAAATCAGGTGGTGCTACAATTTCCTGATCAGGATGGTGATGGGAGAGAAGAAAGAATGTTGGGTTGTAAAAGTAATTGAATAAATAATATCTGAAGTTTTCCCAAATTGTTAAAAAGCATAAATTTACAAGTTTAAGAAACTGAGCAAACTCCAAACAAGATAACCCAAAGAAATCCACACCAGGACACATCATAATCTTCTGATGAGAAAAGATGACAGAGAGAAATAGATACGGAAGATCACACAGTGAATGGACACAGCAAAAACAGCAGGGAGGGGGAGGAGGATAGAAAGGGAAAAAAAGTAAAATGTAGACAGGTGTAAATATAACAGACCATCCTTCTTCTCATGAGTTTCTTAAATCATATTTGATAATTGAAGCAAAAATCATAACACCATATGATATAGTGCTCAATGTATATAGAGAAAATATCTTAGTTATATTTTAGAAGTGAAAAGGCTAAAGTGACTTATGAGGATGTAAGATTTCTACATTTTTATCAAAGTAAAATACCAATACCAGTATGCTTCAATAAGTTGCATGTATTTTCTAATACCTAGAAACTATGCTAAGAGATATATATAAACTAATATATTCAAAACTGCTATAAATACTTCAAAACAAAATTCTAAAAAATGTTCAAGTAATCCACAGGAAGGCAAGAAAAAAGAAATTACAAACTTTAGCCTAACAAATCAATAATTACTTTAAATGTAAGTGTTTAAATACATCAATTAAAAGAGATTGACAGAGGATTTAAAGAAAAAACCACAACCCAATTAAATGCAGTTGTCAAGATGTTTAGTACAAATGTAATGACATACATCAGTTGAATGCAAAAAGATGTTAAAAGTTATGCCGTGCAAAATTTTTAAAAAGCAGGAGTGCCTATATTAATATCAGGTAAAGTAGTTTTCAGAACAAAGAAATTTACTAGGAGAAAGAGGGATATTGCATAATGAAAAATGACCACAAATGAAGACATAGTGATCCTAATGTATATATACCAAACAACACAGCTTCTAAATACATGATAAAAAATCTGATAGGTCTGAAAGGAGAAATAGACAAATCCACAATTATAATTGTCATTTGTCACTGTCAGCTATTGATAAAACTAGTAGACCAGCAAAGGTAGAGAAAAACTTTGGATCTTATCCAAAAATAGGATCTAGTTGACATTTTTAGAGCACTCCATCAAAGAACAGCAGAATATACATTGTTTTCAAACACCAGTGGAGGAGTCACTGATATAGACTCTATCTTTGGCCATAAAGCAAACCTCAACAAATTTAGAGAATAGAGATCCTATGCAGGATGTTCTCCAGCCATAAAGGAATCAAACTAGAAATCAATACCAGAAAGCTGCAAGAAAATTTCCAAACACTTGGAAATTAAACAGCACATATCTAAATAATCCATGGGTCAAAAGAAAGTCCAAAAGGCAATGGAAACAAACATAAAATTGAATGGAAAGTAAAATGATAACATCAAAATTTATGAGATACAACTAAAGCAGTGCTGAAAGGCAAAATTTTTCACATCATAAGCATACAATAGAAGTTAGGAAAGGTCTCAAATCAGTAATTAATTTATTACCTCAGGAAACTAGAAAAAAAACAGCAAAATAAACCCAGTGCTAGCATAAGGAAGAAAGTGATAGAGCAGAAATCAATGAAATTGAAAACAGGAAACAGTAGAGAAAATCAGTGAAACAAAAGTTGGTTGTGGGGAGCAGATGTGGCTCAAGCAGTTGGGCATCCACCTTCCACATGGGATATCTCTGGTTTGATTCCCAATGCCTCCTAAAAGAAGACACACAGACAACGAGCAGACAAAGAACAGACAGACAAGGGTGCCATCTTCAGCAGGGGGGAGTTGGCAGAGGGGGGGAATCAATAACATTGATAAACTATTAGCAAGACTGACAAAGGTAAAAAGAGAGAAGATTCAAATTACCAATATCAAGAATATAACATATCATTACAAATCCTGTGACCATTAAAGAAACTCATAAACTTAGAGGAAATGTACCTATTCTTAGAAAAACTACAACAACAATACCAGATGAAATAGATTATCAGAATAATTCCTTAACCGTTGAAGAACTTGAATTTGAAATTTCCTGAGAAAGAAATGTCAATAGTTTCACTGGAGATTTCTACCAAGCAGTTAAAGAAGAGGTAACAAATTTTGCTTAATCTCTTCCAAAATACAGAATTTCTTTTACAAGGCTAAATTTATCTCATATCAAAACCTGATAGAGACAGTACAAAAAATGAAAACCGTAAACTAATATTGCTCATGAATTAGATACAAGAATTCTCAACAAAATACTAACAAATCAAGTCCAACAATATTAAAAGGAATTATACCCATGACCAAGTGGAATTTATTCTAGATATGTAAGGCTGGCTCAGTTTTCAAAAATTAATGTAATCTACCATATAAGAAGCTCTAGAATAAAATTCATACAATCATATAAATTGACACAGAGTATGTGACAAAATCTAACACCTATCTACAATTTTAAAACAACTTCAGAAAACTAGGGGTTGAGGGGACTTTCTCAACCTCATAAAAGGCATTTATGAGAAATCTGCAGCTGATCTCATACTTTATGGTGAAAGCCAGTGCTTTTCTTCTAAATGAGAAACATGGTAAGGATATCCAATCTCACTACTTCTATTAAACATAGTACCAGAAGTTCTAGCCACTGCAGTAAGGCAAGAAAAAGAGTTAAAATGCATACCAATTGGAAAGAAAGAAAGACAGCCCTCCTTACTTGTAGGGGATCTACATAGAAAATCTCAACAAATGTACTCATTCCCCCAAAATGCTTAGAACTAATAGGTGAATTCACCTAGGTCACAGGATGCAAGATCAATAAGCAAAAATCAATTATATACAAACAATGACATGTAAAATCTGAAATTAAAAATACCCTTAAAATAATGACATACATAGTATGAATATAACAACATGCAGGATCCATATACTAAAAATGCTAACATGCTGAAGAAAGAAAGGAATAAATAAATAAACGAACAGACATAACTATGTTCATGGATTGGAAGACTCAAAGATGCCAGTTCTTTCCATATTGATATATAGGCTTCACACAATTCCAGTCAAAATTTCACCAAATATTTGACAGAGGACTCTTACCTAGAATATGTAAGGAATTCTCAAAACTCAACAGGAAAAAAAACAATGCAATACAATTAGAAGATGTGCAAGGCATGAAGCTATATTTCTCTGAAGAAGATTCGGTGAATAGCAGATAAGGACATGTAATGAAATTCAGCATCATTAGGCATTAGGAAACTACATTATAAGATTATGAGGT
Source organism: Dasypus novemcinctus (assembly GCF_030445035.2). NCBI lineage: Eukaryota > Metazoa > Chordata > Mammalia > Cingulata > Dasypodidae > Dasypus > Dasypus novemcinctus. The sequence goes on from NC_080678.1 coordinate 14,413,143, forward strand.
ATCACACCTATGAAAAGAGCCAAAATAAAAATCAGTGAAGATATCAAATGCTGATGAGTATGTGGAAAAACATCTCTCATCTATTGCTAGTAGATATAAAATGTACAGCCACTCTGGAAAAGAGTTTAGCAGATTCCTTAAAAATTAAATATTATTCACCCATCAGTCATACTTCTGAGCATGTACCCAGAAACATGAAAACTTATGTTCATACAAAAATATTTGTATACTTAATAAATGTTTATACAATTAAAGAAATAAGAATGTGTAGGACATTCAGGATTCTGATTGCCTGGTGAGTATGTATATTAGAACCTGAAAATACATTGTAAGGAGACAGAAGACAGTCATAGAAACAGGAGAAAGAGGATCAGCATTGTATGTTGGCTGCTTAGTTTCATTGTTTTTTATAATGTAAGGAGTAGTATTTTTATTTGCTTGTTTATGTATTTATAGAGTGGAAGAGTTACCTGTTTACTCCTACTTGGAAAAAATCCTTTCTAAAAATATGGAACTAATGGAGAAGAAACTCACAGACTACATTGATCAGCGAATATATAAACTCCAGGAGCACATAGATAATAAGATTGCTTTGTTAATGAATTTACTACAAAATCCCAACTCTCCACCCACTGGGATGCCTCTAAGGCATTGTGACTCTGGAGAAAAACTTTCAAATGGAGAAAGATAAGTGGGTGATATATAAAACATACTTAAGATATTTATTACTTATTTATTACAAAGCCAAAACCTGAAAAAGTTTACAGAAAGCAAGTATTTGATATCCTTTGGGGATTATCATCTTATTACCATAAAGAGACCTCTGTGTTCATTTTTCCTGCACCTGTCATAAATCCAGTCTTATACACTAAAAATTAACATGAAAAAGTCATAAATTATTCTTGCAAGCAGTATTTTTCACTCTCAAAACTTTTGTGTTGAGTATCTGTTTGTTTTTTAGTATTTCTCATGCAATTCATTATTTTGTTTTGTATATGTTTATGACTTATGTACTTTGCAGTTTATACCAGGATTTTATTTTGTAGTTTTATGGGTATGAAAAAGCATGCTTAGAGTATTTGATTGATAGCTTTGCTTTTGGTAATTGATTGTTCTTGGAAAATGGTATACTTAAGATTTGGAACCTTTAATTTCAGATCAACTACATTTTATATTGCTATCTCAGATAAATGATTAAATGTGATGTTTGGCACACATAAAATTAGTTCACATTGAGGCTGTTAATATTTGTTCTTCTACCTTATAGCGCTAGATAAGGAAGTGAAATCAGAACTGGCCTATTCCTTGTTAGGATTATTACTTTGGATTTAATGCTTGATGTTTAATGGGATTAAATAATACTGTTGTTTTCTCTCAATAAACACGGCAGTATAGGTAAGTCTCTATGTGCTGGAATAGGTTCATCTTTCCAAGTCCTTTTGTAGTGTGTTTAAAGTACAAAATTCTGAGGCTCTTTACTTTAACGGATTAAGGCATATGAATTAAGGAGATTGCAGTTCACTCTGGCAGACTTAATTTTCAGAAATCGTAACTATTGTATGTTTTAAAGGGTATTATATTTGCAATAAAAATAAATGCATCTACTGTGGAAACTACTTGTCTCAAGTAAATTAGATATTCATTTTCACCTAATATTTGTTTAAAATGTTTTGTATTTTTGAAAAGGAATGTTTTACACTCTTAATATTTTGGTAAATTTATTTCTTTAAAATGAGAGCTAACTTACATATAATGCTTGTTCATTTCCATTGTTTTACTTTGCTAAAGACTGCCAAAATATACCAGAAATGGGTTGATTTTTACAACAGGGATTTACTAATTTATTAAGCCTACAGTTCTGAGGCGATGAAAGTGTCCAAATCAAGGTGTCATCAGAACATGCTTTCTCCCCCAGCTGCAGCCATGTGCGATCAGGCACACAGTGGCACCATCTCATCTCTCCCTTCTCCTCAGGGGCTTGATGCTTTCAGCTTCTGATGAAAGTGGCTTCCTCCCAGCTTCTGTGTTCAGTTGGTTTCAGCCTTTGGGCATTTCTCACTGAGTTCCCCTGAGTCTCTGCAGCTTTTTTCTGTTATCTGTTGCTTTTTATTCCTCCATTTATAAAGGACTCCAATAAGAGGATTAAAACCTGCCCTGGGTCTCACAATCTAAGACAAAGCCCTTATCTGAAGTAATTTAATCAAATAATCAAAAAGTCCCACCTACAGTAGATTTACATGCACAGGAATGGATTAGCTCTAAGGACATGATCTTTTTGGGGTCCACCCAGCTTCAAACTGTCACATCAGTCATTGTATAAAACTGTTGTATCAGGAAGCAGATTTGGCTCAATGGGTAGAGCATCTGCCTACCACATGGGAGGTCCAAGGTTCAAACCCAGGGCCTCCTGACCCATGTGGTGAACCTGGCCCACACACAGTACAGATGCGCACAAGGAGTGCTATGCCATACAGGGGTGTCCCCCTCATAGGGGAACCCCATGCACAAGGAGTGCACCCTGTAAGAAGAGCAGCCCAGCATGAAAAAAGTGCAACCTGCCCAGGAGTGGGGCCACACACACGGAGAGCTGACGCAGCAAGATGACAAAACAAAAAGACAGAGATTCCTGGTGCCACTGACAAGAATGCAAGTGGACCCAGAAGAACACACAGCGAATGGACACAGAGCAGACACCTGGGGAGGGGGGTGGGGAGGAGAGAAGAGAAATAAATATTAAAAAAAAACAAAACTGTTGTATCTATAAAATACACTGTTCAGTGACACGAGGACCTTTATATCACTTTTATTAGGCCCTTTCTAATTTTTCATAGCATAGGCAGTCATGAGGCAGCATGTACTTCTGTTTCACTTAAGGCCGAACTCTTAATCCTGCGGCATTGGATAGTCATGGTCTGTTCTTTGATTTCTAAAATGCCAAAATACAATCATAACTAGTACACATAAACTATATTTTATAAAAATGACTAAAATTTAATAATATTCCATGATTGTAATATGAGAAATAATCCAGATGAAAATTTCTCATCTTGTTCTTTAATTTTTCTTTTATATATGCTTTCTATATATATTAGATATTCATGGGTATTGATTTTGGTTTTCTAATATCTATTTGTAAAATTGCTATATATAATTGCTTTATTAAAATTAGTACTTTTCAGAAAAAGATTTCCTGCATTTGCTCAAACAAGAGAAAAATTACAAAATCTCTATGACGTCTTTTTGCTTGTAATTTTTCTCCATTTGTATGTGCTACACACAATAAGCCAACTCTGGATGTTGGGCAATTGGGAGTCGTAATTGCACGTCCAGAGATGTCAAGGTAAACACTGCCATATGAAATAACTGGAGCGTATGTAATTTCTGTGCTGTGCATCTATCTTAACATGTCTTCTCTCTGAGTGTTAGTCCATCTCCCTCTTTTCCATGGGTGGCATATTGAGGTTTTGATCCTTCTTTCATCAGTGGGATTTCTCTCAGTTTGGTGCAGGACAAAATACAAGTCTGCATGCTGCTGCCAGATGACTCACCTGAAAGTGTTCTTAGCTTTGATAAGACCTAACCCAGCTTTAGAGACTACCATTCCAGGCCTTCCCCCTTTAGCTGCAGCCTCACTTTCCAATCGCATCAGCCGCTGCCACGGGACCTGCTGGCCCAGCCTGTCCTTTCCGACCCCTGCATCTCCTCGGGCTGTTGGATCCAGCAGCAGTGAATCTTTCTCTGCTGACTCTAGTCCTTTCCATCCAAGACACTCCTGCTCAAAGTTCAGCTCAGAGGCAGCCTTCCCGAAGCCTTCCTTGGTCCCTCCTCTCCCCAGCTGGAGCCAGAAGCACCTGACATAGGAAAAATGCTGAAACAATACCGAGGGCTCTTTTCAGAGAGATGAAAAGTGGCTTCGATTGGCCAGGATACATGTCAGATAGGGGCTAGGGATAAGTCTTGAAAAGCTGGCCTGGGCCAGCCGGGGAAACTTGGACTGCTCTACTCTGCAGATTTGCTGGCACCAAGGAATCAGTGGAGAACCTTCTCGGGTTTAAGCAGGAGAGGGACACGAGCAGGTGAATATCTTGGCAAGAAAACCAGAGTGACACTTTCCTCATGAATGCACTCAGGCATTCTTCTTTGCCGGTAATGGGATTTAGGTGCTGTGAATGTGGAGCCATGTAAGTGAAGCCTCTGGCTGCCTGACAGTCTCAGGTTTCAGATGTGAGCTCAGCAGTTCTCAAGAGGTGCTCCCCAGAAGCCCTGAATCAGAATCTCTGTGATGGGTCCCAGGAATCTGGAATTTAGCAAGCTCTACAGGTGGTACTTATACACCCTCAAGTTAGCGAACCATTACTCTATAAATAGAGAAATCTCTGAAGAAATAGCCTCAGAATCAAGATTTGTAAAACCCAGCTCAGTGACTGTAACTTTCTAAGCTTATATGAGTTGCTCCTGAAGGCTTATGTTTGCATGAGAACATGGGCTCCAGAAGAAAAGGAACAGAAGAGAAAGGCAACTTTTTAAATGTCTGAGGAGTATGAATTCTTGAAATGTTAGTATATTGGATGGTGACTCAAACTGGGATGTACTTACTGTGAGTGCAGACTTTCCCTAGGAGAGGCTGATTATTGGTGTTTCCATCAAAGAGCTTAATATTTTTGCTTTTGCAACTTCCATTGAGTTCAAGCCAGTGATACAGAAAACAGAGTGGCTGGAGACACTAGGAAAGGGAGTTTCTCAGAGTGGAGTCAGTTGCTCCATCACACTTTACAAAGCAGTGACACATGCATCCTCACTGCAGTCTCTCAAAGGCTAACAGCCACCTACATTGCCACCACCACTGTCAACCCACATGGCATGCATTATCTCTCCACTCCATCTTTAAGGCCACTGCTAACAGGGAGACCTGCTGTTTCATTTGCTTTTTTGCAATGTAAGAAAGAAATCTCCTGGAAGAAAATAAGGCTCACCCAATTGTGGAGAAGAAAAGAATTTATTCTCAATCTTGCAAGAGGGAACGCACAGCAAGAAAATGTGGCTGGCACCCTGAACAAAGAAAAATGACACAATTTATACCCCTAAGCCTAGCATGCAAGCCCTTCTTCTGTTTCTCCATAGATTGGATACTTCAGAAGTTACAACGTATCCGAGAAGAGCTAACTTTCCTTTACCTAGCTTTCCCGCACAAAAGTTTGTGATTAACCACTTCCCCCATCACCTTTCAACCATTTTAGTTTTTACCTGCTCCCCTTTGCCAAATAAGGCATGGGATTTAGTGCTGAATTGGGATTGACTTAGCTCTTTCTTGGGCATCTTTTTTACTGCCTATAGGACTGGCTTAAGCTTCCTTTGTTCCTGCTTAACCTGGGAGTGGGAAACTGAGGCAGTAGGCTGCTGGGTTATATTAATATTTTTTCCTTTATGTGTAAGCTAAACTAATCTTCATTTCTTACACCCTCAGCAGTTTTGTCCCTACTGACGAATACTTTGTGACTGAGGAGCTGGGAGATGTTTATCTCTGCAAACCCATTTAGCTTTTGAAGTTTTTGTGTGATGTCCGGTGCTACCTGGGTGATGAATGCTGCGTTCACTATTCTCTGGCTTTCTGGGGCTTCTGAGTTGAAGGGGGTGTAGATCCTGAAGGCTTTGCAGAGTTGTTCATAAAAATCTCCTGGAGGTTTTTCAGGCTTTTGAGTGACAGAGGCCATTTTGGACATGTTTGTGGGCTGTCTCACTCTTTCCCATACCCCTCTGAGGAGGGCTCCTCAATACCGGTGAAGGGCAGCCCGTCCCTGATTTGTGTTAAAGTCCCAGGCCGGTTGAGCTTCCGGTGCCACCTCTCAGGCCCATTCCTCTGACTCCAAGATACCTGCGGGGTTCTGTTCTCGCAACCACTTTCTGGCTTCTGTGAGGATCTGGCGTCTCTCTTCCATGTTGAACAGGGTTAGGAGGAGTTGGCGGCATCATGCCAAGTCGGGTAGTGGGTTTGGAAAATGGACTCCACGAGGTCAATAAGAGCCTGATGCTTTTCTGAATATGGTGCATTCAGTTTAAGAGATTTGTAGTTGTGAAAGGCTGATAAAACAGAATTGGCCTTCCACGTTGGACTGTTCCATCTGCACTGGTCTGGGCTGGACCCTGTGTTTCACAGAGCGGCATCTGAAGCACAGGTTGCGCTGCCTGAAGTTTTTTATTTTTTGTTTTTGCCAAAGGGGTTTCAGGATCCCCCTGGAAGGGGGCGCTGACAGGCCCAGGGAGACTGAAGGTGGAGGAGTTTCTGGGAGATCTGCTCACAGAGGCTCTGGGGCAGGGAGATGTCCTGGAATGTTGGAACATATGGCGGGTGCAGAGGGTTTTGTTTTGTTTTTTCCTGGAGATTTTTGTAGAATAGTAGGTTTTCAAGGTTCGGCCTTTGAGTGACTAGGGCCTTACTCTGACCTTTCCTTCCAACACAGAATCAAACCTAAGGGGGCAGGGTTTGGGTGATTTTTAACTAGGAATTGATGTAGGGAAACTGATCAGGGTGGCCACGGGTCCCAGTGACTGCCCACCAAGCTGCATGAACCTTAGCCACCTCTAGGGTTCCGTCTGAGGGCCAGTTAACACCACACTTAGGCCACTCCAATTCGCACAGAGTCCTGAGAGTTCTGGGCGACATATGGACACCATAATCCCTAGAAAAGCCCTTCTTCAAGTTTTTTAACATAAAATAAAAGACTGAGTTTGGATTGTGATGATTCCATCCCTGAACCAGTGTCACAGGACAAACAAAGGAGGGGAACCTCTCACGAGGCCACTCGGATGCCCACCTGTCTGCATCTCTCATGAGAACTGAGGCTCATTTTAGCTAAGGCATCCATGTAGAGTCTGGAATAGCTGTTATGCCATATGATGTAGCCACAGAGTGCAGGTTGGGGCCCACTCAGACCCCGTAGCGCAGGCCATGGAGCCACAGACTGGCTCGCAGAGGCAAGCCTCTGCAGTTCCCTTTCATTCACTCAGTCACTCAGAGGTTACGCAGTCCTGCCCAAGAGACTACCCTATCCTGGAACTCGAATCTTGAGATTTTGGAAGGTGATCAGTCTCCCCTTCTGTCCAGAGATGGGCCTGACTGGGACTCAGAACCCTCAGGCCTTACCTTTCCAACATTTTCTGATATCGTTCAATCCACTTTTCCATCAAGTCAGGTTGGGGTGGAGGACGTGGCCCACAGGGATCCTTCCCCTGAAAGAGGCCCCACCATGGGGACAGGTGGAGCCACCTTGTTTGTGTGGAGATCGCTGGCTGTGCCCACCGATCCCAAACCAGAGGCTCAAAGGGCCTGCTCAAAGGGTTGGGTTTCTTGGTCAGGGAACCAAATGTTGCAGCAAAGCCAGGAGTTCTGAGTGGCAGAAAACCCAAAATGGCACTCAGAGAGGTGGAGGGACAGATTTATTACGCGTGGACCCAGAGTAAGGTCAATCTCTAAGTTCTGAGCCCTGTTCTTCAGTTTTCATAGGTTTATATAGGATTTTGTGTGGGATCAGCGTGACTTCTGCTCATTGGCTAACACATTGCTAGGTGAAATTTTGCAAGCGTGGTTACAGAAGCAGAAGGCAAGTGCAAGGTCATACTTTTGTGGACTGATTTACAGAAGCGGGGAGTAGGAGTGGTTTGTTAGATTACAGAAGTGGGGGGCAGGAGTCATTCCTTTGATATTCTACAAGGCCGTGTTCTCATGGGCTGATTTATAGAAGTAGGGGCAGGAGTGGCTCATTCGATTTTTTTGTGTGTGTGTGAGGTTATGCTTTTTATTTCTCAATAGGTGACTGATTTATTATCAGCAAACCCCAGTGAGTGAGTATTTGATCCCTCCCCACCCCATCCCCCACTCACCCCAGGTTTGCAGGCATCACCAGAACACATGGGCCTCCCCAGGGGATCTCCAATCCTCAACACTAGGAGGCACCAAGTAATCTAATGGAGTTGACTTGAAGTTGTGCCTTTACCCTAGGTTTGTTCAGATTTAATGGAATGGCCTTCACTGCTCTTCAAGAATGAAAGTTGTGGGGTTCCAAAGGATCAGCTGGGCGAGGGATAGTGTGACACATGGACAAACTCTGGGTCCTTCTCAGTCACTCAGCTGCCGAGAGGTGGTGACCCTCTCCCAAAAGCTTGAGTCTCCCATTGCGCACTCTCCCTCAGCCTGGGGGCAGTAGCTGAATCCTTCACCAGCTCTTCCTATTATCCTTAGTCCTCTGAAGGATGTAGGTAGGTAATTGCCTGGTACTAGCTAACAATTCTTTACATCAAGCATGCTATGCTTGCAGAGGGAGGATGTTATAAGCACAAGAGAGTGAGTATTGCATGACAGATGATCAATGACTGAGTAGAAAGGGACTCCAGAAGGCCCAGTGGAAGGAGCTAGAACAGGAGGGGCTGAAGAATAAAATGGCAAGGGGTACAGTCTACTACCCATTGCTATCAAGGGAATCTGGGCTTTGGCTATGAGCTGGAATTTCCTGTTAGCAGTTAAAGACATTGAAAGCTGAGTCAACAAAAATCAATGTTGGAGCAACCGAGGAGGAGACTTGTTTCTATTATGTCATTGCCTAAGGTAGAGCAGCTGGAAGAGGGTAAAGAAAAGCCTTCAGGAGAAGAGAGGAGTGGCTTCAGCTTGGGAAGTTTCCCTGGGGCAGGAAGCTTAGAAATGTGCCTTGGCCTCTGGGGATGGAGATGTGCTGGCCACTCCCCTGGCTCAGAGTCAAGACTACAGTGGGGACAAGGCCAGAGTGGCCCACAGAGCCTGCACAGTAGCCTGGGTTTGAACCAGCTAGTAAGGCAGCTTCCCACAAGTTCCAAGCAGAGACCTGGCTCCAGGCCTGTTGACTTCACCCTGCTTCCATGCTGAGCATCACAGGGATAGGATGTTGGGGAAGAAGAGAACATGGATTCGAGTTTTTAAAGGAAGGGCTAGGGATGGTTTTATCAGTCGTGTGGCCCACATTCTGTGTTTCCATGTGCTCTTGGGCCCCCCACCCAAACCTGTCCACACACTGAAGAGGGTTTGGTGAAGAAGCTTCTGCAGGGAGAGAAAAAGCATGTTGGAAGAATCTAAGAACCAAAAGGGAGCACAACTGGGCCTTGGGTGCCAGAAAGTCTATTGGGCAGGTCTACTAAGAGTTGCTTCCTTTCAACCTGAGCTAGAGAATGTCTATTTAAATTAAAATTAATGAAACAAATATAATTACAACACACCTATGAGGACGGCTATTATTAATCTTTAAAATGGAAAATAACATTTGCTGGCAAAGATTATTAGTGGGAATGTAAAATGGTGGCACTGCTATGAAATAGTTTGGTAATTCCTCGAGAAGTTAAACAGAAAACCAAACCCCATTTCTAGGTGTATCTGAAGAATTGAAAGCATGGACTCAAACAGATATATGTATTTATTTTTATTTTATTTTTTGTAGTCACTTGTGATTTTATTTTTGTTGTAACACTGGGGGAACATATGGAAGAAATTGTCACTGTACACACAAGATAATGGATCTTACAGTGATGAAAGACTCAGTGTGAATGAGCACAAATGTACAAATAATTATACAGCTTAGTAAATCTCTAAAAGGTGTTCAAACTTATAACAGTCAAGAAATAGAACTTGTCCTCTTCCACAAGAGAAGTCACCCTCATACCACTCCCTCCATCAAGTAGCAGCCATGCCCCTTGTGCTAGGGTCAGACCTCCACACTGTCATTTTTTTCCCATTTCTATTCTTTTTTTAAAGATGCATAGATCACACAAAATGTTACATTAAAAAATAAAATCACCGGACATTGTAAATCCTCACAGGGCCCACTGGATGGAATGGGGGAGAGTATGGGCCATGATGTGGACCATTGACCATGAGGTACAGAGGTGCCCAAAGATGTACTTACCAAAAGCAATGGATGTGTCATCATGATGGGAATGAGTGTTGCTGGGGGGGGAGAGGTGGGGAGGGGAGGGGTTGAATGGGACCTCATATATATATATTTTTAATGTAATATTATTACAAAGTCAATAAAAAAAAAAAAGAGGTTCCCATATACCCCACTCTCCACATAGCTCACTCCTTCCATATCAATAATCAACAACTTCTTTTATTATTGTGATACATTCATTGCATTGATGAGTACATTTTGGCACATTGCTAAACAGCATTGATTATAGTTTATGTTGTAGTTTATACTCTCTCCCGGGTCATTCAGTGGGTTACGGCAGGATATATAATGTCCTGCATCTGTCCCTGCAATATCATTCAGGACAACTCCAAGTCCTGAAAATGCCCCAGTATCACACCTCTTTTTCCCCCTCTCCCTGCCTTCAGCAACTCCCATGGCCACTGTCTTCACATCAATGGTATGATTTCTTCCATTGCTAGAGTCACAATAAGTCTATAGTAGAATGCCAGTAAGTCCACTCTAATCCATATTTTATTCTTCCATCCTAAGGACCCTGGGATCGCGATGTCCACTCCACTTCTAAAGCAAGAGGGGACTTAGATCCCACATGGCTGATGGATGGAATTCTCCTGCTTGGAGCTGTAGACTCTCTTGGTTCCCTGGTGTGATGGTTGACCATCCTCACCTTGCTGTTAGCAGACCTGGATAAGTCCAACAAACTGGAGAGTAGGTGTTACAACTCTGCTGAGGCTCAGGGCCCAGCTGGCACATAGAAAGTCCAAAGATTCAAGTCTCCTAAGCATACACCAACCCCAGTACCAACCACAGGTTTCTGTAAAAGTGAAAGAAGAGGCATGTGTAGAGAGGTCACATCTGAATCCAACTCTATCACATGCAGGAGCACAAATTCCAAAGTAGGACCCACGACCCACTGACAAGGCAATGAACTCCAGAGTCACCTGTCATGACTGTAGGACCTGGATGTCTCTGTAGCCCTCAGGAGCACCACTACCTGGGGTTGTATCTACTTTGGCTGTCTCTGAGATACTGCTGAGATGTGCATAAGCGCAGACCGCTCTCATGACCTCCCGACTCATTTTGAAGTCTCTTAGCCATATGGACTTATTTTTCTTTACATTTCCCCCTTTTAATCAAGGTCTTTTTCTAGTTGCATCACCAGCTGGTGCTTGGTAGTAATCCCCCAGTGCCAGGGAGGCTAATCCCTGGGAGCCATGTCCTATGCTGCAGGGAAGGTAATGCATTTATATGCTGAGTTTGGCTTAGAGAGTGGCCACATTTGAGCAACACGGAGGCTCTCAGGAGGTAACTCTTAGGCACCCTGCAGCTCTAGACCTAGTTGAAATTTCAAGCTCACAGGCTCATAAGCATAGTCATCAGTATCAAGGACCCATCACTGGACCATCCTTCTTCACTGGTCTTTGCCTTGTACTTGGGGGATTGTTGCTGCTCTATTGGCGAGTGCAATAGTTTCCCAGAATGGGAACTCAGCACTCCATCAATTGTTGTGTGAAACTCTACCCACTATGTCAATACCCAATGTGAACATCTGAACATATCTACATACCCTATATATATGCCCTGGAGAACTCCCTCCTACCCATGCATCCCCATCAATGACACCCCACATCCTCTGCCATAGTTGAACCCCCTTGGATGCAAGACTTCTTTAAAAATGAAGTTTAATATATTGCCAAATTCGTTTAATAGGAAAACTAAATAGTAATGACAGTTTAAAGAGTAGAAATAAATAATTTAGAAAAACTAAAATAAAGTAAAAAATAAATTGAGGTATTAAAAAAATGAAAAGTATTAAAAAAAATTTTGACATCAGATATTGTATACCAATGTTCATAGCAACATTATTCATAATTTCCAAAAGGTGGAAGCAACCCAAATGCCCATTAGCAGATGAATGGGTAAAAAAAAATGTAGTATATATATATATACAATGGAATATTATTCAGCCCTAAAAAGGAATGAAGTTCTGATACCTGTCCCTACATTAATGAACCTTGATGACATCCTCTTGAGGAAAATAAGCCAGATACAAAGTCAAAAATATTGTGTGATTCCACTTATACAAAACTATTGGAATATAAAACTCATAGAAACAGAAAGTAGAGTAATAGCAGGGGTGGTAGAGGGAGGGAATAGGAAGTTAATGCATAATGTGTGTATAGTTTCTATTTGGCTGATGGGGAAGTTCTGGTAAAGGGTGGTGTTGGGCCAGCACCACATTGTGACTGTGGTTAATCCCACTGATTGGTATGCTTGGGAGTGGTTAAGATGGGAAAATTTGTTTTTGTATCTGCACAATTAAAAAAAAAAAAAGGAGGAACTAAAAGATTATGGCAATGAAATGTAATACGTTTCTAATAATGGAGGAGAAAAAACTCAAAAAGACATTACTGAGACATGAAAAATGGAATATAGACTGTAAGCTTCATATCAATATTAAATTTCTTAAACTAGTTAACTGTACTTAAGGAGGTTATGTAAATGAAATCCTTGTTCGTAGGAAGTGTACATGGACGTATTATGTGTTCAAGGAGCATTATGTATACAACCAACTTTGAAATGTTTAAAACATAGATAAATAATGATGAGAGAGAGAGAGAGAGAGAGAGAGATAGAGTGATCCAGCAAATGTGACAAAATGTTAAAATTGGTGAATCTGGGTATCCAGAGTATATGGGTATGTTGGGGTTCTCTCTATGGGTGTTGTGTTTTTTTTTGGGGGGGGGAACTGGCCCAGATTTGAAATTATTTCAAAATTAAAAGTTTAATAAAAAATTACATGCAATTTAAAATTCCATACTTCAGATATGCAGACACATTTCCATTGCTCAAAAAGTTGTGTTTGCCTAGTAGCTTTGATATCACACAGTGCAGACAGATCATTTCCATCATCACAGAAAGGACCATTGCAGAGTTCAGTGCCATGGCTTGCATTTATGGAATATATTCTCAGGCACCATTCTAAATTTCATATGATTTAACTAATTTATTAGATGTAATAACTCATTTAATGCATCAAAATAATGACTATATTTAATGTTAATGCATTAGCACAAGGATATAACAATAAAATTATTGTGTTTTATTACACTTATAAAAACAATTACCAAATACAGTAATAAGATGCCTGAGATGGACACAGCTGTATCCACAGTGGCTGCATCTTTTACATTCTTAACAACAATGCAATTTCTCTGCATTGTCTCCAAAACTTGTTATTTTGCATGGGAAAAAAAAAATGGTATTTCATTGTGGTTTTGGTTTGTGTTTCCCTAATGGCTCAGGATGTTGAGCATCTTTTCATATGTTTATTGGCAACTTGTACATCCTCTCTGGAAAAACGTATAAGTCCTTTGCCCATTTTTTAAGTGGGTTGTTTTTTTTGTTGTTTGGTTATAAAAGTTTTTTGATATGTTCTGGCTCTTAAGCACTTACCTGATATGTTTTGCAGCTATTTTTTCCCATTTTGTATGTTGTCTTTTATTTTAATGATAATGTCTTTTGATATACAAAATTTTAATTTTGATGAAGTCACATTTATGTTGCTACTCTTGCTTAGGTGCCATATCTAAGAATCCATTGCCTAATCTCAGATAATGAAAGTTAGCTCTTATCTCCTAAAAATGTTATGGTTTTAGCTCTTATATTCAGGTTGTTGGTCCATTTGGAGTTAATATTTATAGAGTGTGAGATAGGCATCTCTCTTCATTCTTTTGATGGTGATGTGCAGTTTTCCCAACACTATTTGTTGAAGAGAATATTCTTTCCCAATTGAATGGACTTGGAACCCTTGTTGCCAATCAACCAGTCACAAAAGCGTGGGTCTATTTCTGGACTTCCAATTCTATTCTATTGGTCTATTTGTATTCCTTTATGTCAGCACCATTCGCTTTTTTTTTTTTTTTTTATCTATAAATTTTTTTTTATTGACTTTGTAATAATATTACATTAAAATATATATATGTGAGGTCCCATTCAACCCCACCCCCCCACCCCCCCTTTACCCCCCCCAACAACACTCGTTCCCATCATCATGACACATCCATTGGATTTGGTAAGTACATCTTTGGGCACCTCTGCACCTCATAGACAATGGTTCACATCATGGCCCATACTCTCCTCCATTCCATCCAGTGGGCCCTGTGAGGATTTACAATGTCCGGTGATTACCTCTGAAGCACCATCCAGGGCAGCTCCATGTCCCAAAGACACCTCCACCTCTCATCTCTTCCTGCCTTTCCCCATACCCATCGTCCACCATGTCCACTTTTCCCAATCCAATGCCACCTCTTCTATGTGGACATTGGATTGGTTGTGTCCATTGCACCTCTATGTCAAGAGGAGGCTCAGATTCCACATGGATGCTGGATGCAATCCTCCCATTTTCAGTTGTAATCACTCTAGGCTCCATGGTGTGGTGGTTGTCCTTCTTCAACTCCATCTTAGCTGAGTGTGGTAAGTCCAATAGATCAGATTGTAGGTGCTGGAGTCTGTTGAGGCTCAGGACCTGGCTATCACATTGTCAGTCCAGAGATTCAAATCCCCTAAATATATCTTAAACCCCAACATTAACTGCACCTCCAGCACATTAGCATGAAAGTCTTATGAAGGGAGATCCCATCTGAGTCCAGATTCATCACACATAAACACCATTTCCAAAGAGGGGCCATCTGACCTGGTAGTTAACCCCATCGGCCATGACCATAACTCCCATGGGTCTCTTTAGCCCTCAGAGGAACCAATATCTGGGGGTTGTATCTGCTTTATCTGTCTCTCTGACTCTTCTCAGTTGTGCATGAGGGCAATCCTTCTGCCAGCCTCCAGACTCTTTTTTAGAAACTCGTAGCCATATAAACTCATTTCTCCTTTCCATTTCCCCCTTACTTTAGGTCAAACAGCATTTTAAAGTCATGGTATTTTATGTAGACGTGGATATTCTGCTGATCCGCATTGAACCTTCCGTATAAGGTCATTTTCCAGTTGCATCATTAGTTGGTAGTTGATAGTGGTCCCTCGTTGCCAGGGAGGCTCATCCCCGGGTGTCATGTCCCACGCTGGGGGGAAGGCATTGCATTTACATGCTGAGTTTGGCTTCGAGACTGGCCACATTTGAGTAACATGAAGGCTGACAGGAGGAAATTCCCAGGCACAATGTTGCTCTAGGCCTTGTTCTTATTTTAGGTTTATCAGCTCACAAGCATAGTCATTAGCATCAGGGGCTCACTGTTGAACCCTCACTCCCTCCCGGTCCCCGCCACTGTACCTGGGAGACTGTCGCTGCTCCCCTAGGGACCACGACAGAGCACCACTGGCCAGGAACCCAGTACCCCCCCTACTGTGGTTTTTAATTGTTGCCACTATGAGTATATCCAAACATTACCATGCACCCTGGACATATGTTCTGTACAGCTCCCTGTCAGCCATATATCACCTGTCATTGGTATCTCATACCAGTATCCCTCCATTGCCATTGTTGAAACACTCTGTGATGCAGAACTCCCCGAAATTTGAAGCCCAATATAATGTCATGGTCCCTTACTAGGGAATGGCATATAGCGATGGGTTTAAAGGATAGATAAAGAACTTGGATAAAGTTAGATAAAGAACTTAGATAAAGAATGTTGACTTGAAAAAATTCCACATCCTATCTTTTTCTTCCCCCCCCCCCCCCCCAATTATTCAGCTTTTCTTCACAGGAGTCCTAGACCACAGCAATGTATATATATAATATACAGCACTCCCACACATCCACCAGAAAACCTTTTCCCTTCCACAGTGATACTCTTACGCCCTATTCATATCATATTTACTTAAAGTGATGTACAGAGTCTGAGACATTAGCTTTCTAACAAGGTGACATCTGCGCTTACATTATGGTGCATACTTTAGGATACACAGATCTTTACATTTTTAGTTATCCTATGTTTTACATTATGGTTTACATTATCAGTCTGTCATCTCCTATATGTTATGGTGTAATATTACATGTTTTATAACCATCCTTGTGTACTCTCAAGAAACTCCTCTCTTACCCCCTATTTACTTTGGTTCCACACATTTAACATCCATTTTCCCTTCCACCTTGGTGCCCACAGTGACAGCCAACCTCCGTTTCCTGAGGAGCCACTTCCAGAGATAGATGGAATAGTGTTCAGGGCCTAACTTGCTCAACTGCCCCAATGCCCTGGGAGCCACCCTTTCTCTCGAGGGATACCGTTCCCTCTATTTGATGGCATTAGTCCTCCCCAGGATGTGGGTCCACCCCCACTCTCACTACTTGGGTTTCTACCCCATGGTGTCACCCACTCTGGTAGAATGAGCATTTAGACATTCCCCAGGAGCCCGTCCTGCATCAGACCCTCCCCTCTGCGCATTCTAAACAGGTAACCCTCTTTATTATATTTTGATATGATTTTCTCGGCATTTTACTCTCCACCAACACCTGACCCTCTCCTGTGTTCGTGTGCTACCCCTCCCTCCCCCCACTTTTGGGCAACGTTACCCATCCGTCCCTCCCCAGCCACCCTCAAACCCGCAAAGCCCCAACCAAAGGCACCCCCTTGCCCCCCTTTTATCTCTTCTTTGTGTTCATACTTACCACCATCTCGTCTTAAATTCCACCCCTGCAGACATCGGCTCATATCCTTCCTCCACCCTCCGATTTCCTGTAAGCCTATCGTTCAGTCTCTTGCTATCTAGGGCAGCTTGTTTATTTCATATCATTGAGGTCATGTAGTATTTGTCCTTCAATGTCTGGGTTGCTTCACTCAACATAAGGTTCTCAAGATTCATCCATGTTATCACATGTGTTTGTAGTGTGTTTGTTCTTACAGCCGAGTAGTATTCCATTGTGTGTATATACCACATTTTATTGATCCACTCGTCTGTTGATGGGCATTTGGGTTGATTCCAACTTTTGGCAATAGTGAACAATGCTGCTATGAACATTGGTGTACATATATCGGTTTGTGTCCTTGTTTTCAGTTCTGCTGGGTATATACCCAGCAGTGGTATTGCTGGGTCATATGGCAAATCTATGGCTAGTTTTTTGAGAAACCGCCATACTGTCCTCCAGAATGGTTGGATCCTTCTGCATTCCCACCAGCAGTGGATGAGTGTTCCCCTTCCTTCACATCCTCTCCAGCACTTGTATTCTTCTGTTTTTTTCATAGCTGCCAATCTTATGGGTGTAAGATGGTATCTCATTGTAGTTTTGATTTGCATTTCCCTGATAGCTAGAGATGTGGAACATTTTTTCATGTGCTTTCTCGCCATTTGTATTTCTTCTTCAGAGAAGTGTCTGTTTAAGTCTTTTTCCCATTTTTTAAAGGGGTTGTTTATCTTTTTATTTTCAAGATATAGGAGTTCTTTATATATGCAAGTTATAAGTTTCTTATCAGATATATGATTGCCAAATATTTTCTCCCACTGTGTGGGCTCCCTTTTTACTTTCTTGACAAACTCCTTTGAGGTGCAGAAGGCTTTAATTTTGAGGAAGTCCCATTTATCTATTAGTTCTTTTGCTGCTCGTGCTTTTGGTGAGATATTCATAAATCCATTTCCTATTACAAGGTCCTGTAGATGTTTCCCTACACTGCTTTCCAAGGTTTTTATGGTCTTGGCTCTTATATTTAGGTCTTTGATCCATCTTGAGTTGATCTTTGTATAAGGTGTGAGATGGTAATCCTCTTTCATTCTTCTACATATGGCTATCCAGTTCTCCAGACACCATTTGTTGAATAGGCCACTCTCTCCCAGTTGAGAGGGTTTGGTGGTTTTATCGAATATTATGTGGTTGTATATGTGAGGTTCTATATCAGAGCTTTCAATTCGATTCCATTGGTCTATGTGTCTCTCCTTATGCCAATACCATGCTGTTTTCACCACCGTAGCTTTATAGTATGTTTTGAAGTCAGGTAGTGTGATTCCTCCAATTTCGTTTTTCTTTTTCAGTATGTCTTTGGCTATTCGGGGTCTCTTTCCTTTCCAAATAAATTTCATAGTTAGTTTTTCTAGTTCCTTAAAGAAGGCTGCATTGATTTTTATTGGAATTGCATTGAATGTGTAGATCAGTTTTGATAGGATAGACATCTTAATAATGTTCAGTCTTCCTATCCATGAACAAGGAATAGTCTTCCATTTATTTAGGTCTTCTTTGATTTCCTTGAACAATCTTGTATAGTTCTCGGTGTATAAGTTCTTTACCTCTTTAGTTAAATTTATTCCTAAGTATTTGATTTTTTTATTTACTATTGTGAATGGTAATTGTTTCTTGATTTCCTCCTGATCTTGCTCCTTGTTGGTGTACAGAAATGCTACTGATTATTGCGCATTGATCTTATAACCTGCGACTTTACTAAACTCATTTATGAGTTCTAGAATCTTCGTTGTAGATCTCTCAGGGTTTTCTATGAATAGGATCATGTCATCTGCAAATAATGAAATTTTGACTTCTTCCTTTCCAATTTGAATGCCTTTTATTTCTGGTTCTTGCCTCAGTGCTCGAGCAAGTACTTCTAAGACAATGTTAAATAGGAGCGGAGACAGTGGGCATCCTTGTCTTGTTCCTGAGTTTAGAGGGAAGGAGTCTAGGATTTCTCCATTGTAAACAATATTGGCTTTAGGTTTTTCATATATACTCTTTATCATGTTCAAAAAATTCCCTTGTATTCCAATCTTTTGGAGTGTTTTTATCAAGAAAGGGTGCTGTATTTTGTCAAATGCTTTTTCTGCATCAATAGATATAATCATGTGATTTTTTTCCTTCAATCTGTTTATATGGTGTATTACGTTGATTGATTTTCTTATGTTGAACCATCCTTGCATACCTGGGATGAATCCCACTTGGTTGTGGTGTATAATACGTTTAATGTGTTGTTGAATACGATTAGAAAGTATTTTGTTAAGTATTTTTGCGTCTAGGTTCATTAGAGAAATTGGTCTGTAATTTTCCTTTCTTGTGATGTCTTTGTTTGGCTTTGGTACTAGGGTAATGTTAGCATCATAGAAGGAGTTGGGTAATGTTCTTTCTGTTTCGATGTTTTGGAATAGTTTCAGCAGGATTGGTGTCAGTTCTTTCCGGAATGTTTTGTAGAATTCACCTGTGAAGCCATCTGGCCCTGGGCTCTTCTTAGTTGGGAGATTTTTAATTAACTGATTCTATCTCTCTGCTTGTGATTGGTTTGTTAAGATCATCAATTTCTTCTTTTGTCAATATGGGCTGCTTATGTGTTTCTAGGAATTTGTCCATTTCCTCTAGATTGTCATTTTTGTTGGAATATAGTTTTTCAAAATATCCTCTTATGATAGTCTTTATTTCTGTGGGGTCAGTGGTGATATCGCCTTTCTCATTTCTTATTTTGTGTATTTGCATCTTCTCTCTTTTTTTCTTTGTTAGTGTTGCTAAAGGTTTGTCAATTTTGTTAATCTTCTCAAAAAACCAGCTCTTGGTCTTGTTTATCTGTTCAAGTGCTTTCTTATTTTCTATTTCATTTAGTTCTGCTCTTATCTTTGTTATTTCCTTCCTTCTTTTTCCTGTTGGGTTACTTTGTTGTTGTTTTTCTAATTCCTTCAAATGTGCAGTTAGTTCTTCAATTTTTACTCTTTCTTCTTTTTTGATATATGAATTTATGGCTATAAACTTCCCTCTCAGTACTGCTTTTGCTGCATCCCATAAATTTTGGTATGTTGTGTTATCATTATCATTTGTTTCAAGGTAGTCATTGATTTCTTTTGAGATTTCCTCTTTGACCCACTGTTTTTCTAAGAGTGTGCTGTTTAATTTCCAAATCGTGGTGTGAAATCTGGGCTTCTGTCCCTTGCAAATCTCCAGCTTGACTCCACTGTGGTCAGAGATAATGTTTTGTATGATTTCAATCTTTCTGAATTTGTTCAGCCTTTCTTTGTGGCCTAGCATATGATCTATCTTGGAGAATGATCCATGTGCGCTTGAGAAAAATGTATATCCTGCTGTGTTTGGGTGTAGCGATCTATATATGTCTATTAGATCCAGCTCCTCTAATATACTATTCAGATGTTTTGTTTCTTTGGTGATTCTCTTTTGAGATGTTCTGTCCAGAGTTGATAGTGGTGTATTAAAATCCCCCACTATAATTGTAGATGTATCTATTCTTTCACTTAGTTTTTCCAGCGTTTGCCTGACGTATTTAGAGGCACCCTTGTTAGGGGCATAGATATTTATGATTGTTCGATCTTCTTGACAGATTTTCCCTTTCACTAAAATGTAGTATCCTTCTTTGTCTCTCACAATTGTTTCACATTTAAAGTCTATTTTGTCTGATATTAATATAGCTACTCCTGCCTTTTTTTGGTTATTGTTAGCTTGTATGATTGTTTTCCAGCCATTCACTTTCAATCTCCATGCGTCTCTGGGTCTAAGATGTGTCTCTTGTAGACAGCATATGGATGGGTCATATTTCCTTATCCAATGTCCCAGTCTGAATCTTTTGATAGGTGAGTTTAATCCGTTGACATTCAGTGTTATTACTATCAAGGAATTATTTGTGTTAGCCATATTTTGATTGGATTTGTGTTTGTCATATTTTTTTGTATATTTTTTTTGTCTTTTTTGTTGTTGTTGTTGGTCTTATACTCTCCTCCAACTTTGCCTTTCCTGTTTTTTTCCTTTCTTCCTGCAGAACTCCCTTTAGAATTTCTTGAAGGGGAGGTTTCTTGTTGGTATACTCTTTCAGTTTCTGTTTGCCTGCGAATATTTTGAACTCTCCATCATGTTTGAATGCTAGTTTAGCTGGATAGAGTATTCTTGGTTGGAAATTTTTTTCCTTTAGTACCTTGACTATATCATACCACTGTCTTCTTGCCTCCATGGTTTCAGAAGAGAAATCAGCACTTAATCTAATTGAGCTTCCCTTGTATGTGATGGTTTTCTTTTCTCTTGCTGCTTTTAGGATTTTCTCTTTGTCTTGAGCATTGGATAATTTGACAAGTATATGTCTTGGGGTGGGCCTGTTGGGGTTTATGACTTGTGGAGTGCGCTGTGCTTCTTGGATATGCACATCTGTCTCTTTCAGTAGATTTGGGAAGTTTTCAGCCATTATTTCCTGCAACACTCCTTCTGACCCCTTTCCCTTCTCTTCACCTTCTGGAATGCCTATAATACGTATGTTTGAGCGTTTTGCATTGTCATTCAGGTCCCTAAATCCTAATTGGATTTTTTCTATCTTCTTATTGACCCCTTCTACTATCTGTTTGATTTCTGATGTACTGTCTTCCACATCACTAATTCTCTGCTCTGTCTCTTCTAGTCTGCTGATATTTGCTGCAAGTGTATTTTTGATTTCTTGAACTGTGGTGTTCATTCCCATCATATCTGTTATGTTTTTGCGTATGTCTGCAATTTCCCCTCCAAGTGATGTCTTCATGTTGTTAACCTCTTTCATTACTGCATCAAATTTGTTGGTGATAAATGTTCTGAGATCTTTCATTGCTTGTGCCAAGTTTTGCTCCCCTTCGTGATTATTGGTTTGTTGATTGGATTCAGCCATGTTTTCCTGATTATTGGTTTGGTTTGTAGATTTTTGTTGCTTTCTGGTCATCTCTTTATTTTGATGAATTTAATCAGTTCCTTAGCTTCTTTGTCTGCTCTTGGAGGTTAATTAGTTGTTATTTTTGCATAGGTGTTATATCTTCTCTTTGTCACTTTTTTCTTCTTATTCTAGTTACTTGTTGTTGGTTAAGTTCACTTTAGAGGAAAGTATTAGTGTTGGGGAAAGGCAATTGTGTAAGCAAGGGAAAAGTGTAAGGTAGTATTGGTGATGTATGTTAACAAAGCAAGAATATGAGATCTGGGAGGATGGAGGTTAGATTTATGTAGATTGTATAGAGTTATAGCTGTAGGTAGAGTACCTTTTATGAAGTAGATGACTGAATATGGGGGGAATATGGTATGAACTACAAAGCTATTGTTTTCATGAGAGAGGGAAAAAGAAAAGAAAGGTAATAGTTTCAAGAGTGGATAACAGACAGAAAACAGAACAAAGGTATTAGAAATTAAGAGTTAGACACTTTGTGGATCAAAGAACGGGAGGTGGGGGTGGAATATAGGAGAGACAGTAGATGATAGTGGATATCAAGATGCAGGGGAAGAGGGATAGTGTAGGTAGCCTAAATCAGTTCAAACAGAAATGAGGCAGTGGAGGATGGGAAAACCCAGCAAATGTGAGGTGTTCCCTGTAGCACCTATTGTATACTTGAATTAAAATAAAATAAGTGGAAGATGAGGGACAAGAGGGAAAGAGAAAACCGAAAAAAAAAAACTAATTATAATAAAGAAAAAAAGAAAGACAAGAAGAAAGGAAGAAAGAAAAAGCGGATGGGCAAACGGTGGGGGACAGATAGGGGGAAGAGAGATACAGGTATACACGTGTCACAATTGCAACACTATCTAAAACAACAACTTCCCCCTGCTTTGCCCTAAAACCCCCCGTCTGTCTGCCCAAATGGGTCTGCAAGCACCTCCCTTCCCACAAACCCCCAATAGGCCACCCAGGGCCCACGAACTCCCCAGTACTGCAGATGCGCCCAAAAAAAAAAAAAAAAAAAAATTAAGTAAAATAAATTAAAAAAAACAAAACAAAACAAAACAAAGAACAGAAACCCCTCTGCAGGCCCGGCTCCTTACGCCGCCGCGGCCTGGCCCGGTTCCGCCCGGCTCCGCTCGCTACAGCGGCCCAGCCGGCTCCCGCGTCCACCTCCCGCCGCCGCGGCCTGGGCGGCCCCGCCCGGCTCCGTACGCTGCCGCGGCCTGACCCAGCTACGCCCGGCTACGCTCGCTACAGCGGCCCGGCCCAGCTCCGGCGTCCGCCTCTCGCCGCTGCGGCCTGCACCGGCCCCGCCCGGCTCCGTATGCCGCCGCGGCCCGGCCCGGCTACGCCCGGCTCTGCTCGCTACAGCTGCCCAGGCCCGGCTCCGGCGTCCGCCGCCCGCCGCCGCGGCCTGAACCGGCCCGCCCGGCCCCGCTCGCCACTGGCGCAGCCCGGCCCGTCTCCGGTGTCTGCCGCTGCGGCCCGGCCTGGCTCAGTCCCACCGAGCGGGGCTAGATGCCTCGTCTCCGCCTACCCAAGGAGGGAATCCTCTACAGGTAGCTGGGATCTCCGTGTATATTTCACAGACGGATCCTCTCTGTTACCTTCCCTCCAAATCGATGTCCAGACACCTCCGGACCAGCAAAAATCCCGAAACAATCCGGTCCCAAATAGTCTCCAATGCCGCCCAGCCGATTCCCTGCAGAAGACCCTAACAGGGATGTTCACTCAGCCGCCATCTTGCCCCCTCTCCCATTCGCTTTTGATTATTGTAGCTTTTCCGTACATTTTGAAATCAGAAACTGAAAGTCCTCAAATTTTGTTCTTTTTCAAAAGTGTTTTGGCTGATTAGGGCCCCTTGCAGTTCCACATGAATTTAATGATCAGCTTTTCCTTTTCCACACAAAAAAAAAAAGGTTGCTGGAATTTTGATAGGGATTGCACTGAATTGTATGTCCTCCCATGGCCCACTGGGTGAACTGTGGGAGAGTGTGGGCTATGACGTGGACCATTGACCATGAGGTGCAGCGGTGCTCAGAGATGTATTCACCAAATGCAATGAATGTCTCATGATGATGGAGGAGGTTATTATGGGGGGAGGAGTGGGGTGAGGAGGGTGGGGGGTATATGGGGACCTCATATTTTTTTAATGTAACATTAAAAAAGAAACAAAGACAAAAAGTATATATAACAACTAAAAAAAAAAAAGATTATAGCATTTCAGTCTTATCTTCAGGTTCCATTTCTAATTCTAGTTCTCTTGCTGTTTCTACCAAATCTGCCATTACTTCCTCCACTGAAGTCTTGAACCCCTCAAAGTCATCCATGGGGTTTGGAATCAACTTCTTCCAAACTCCTGTAATTGTTATTTTGCCTTCCTCCCATGAATTACACATGTTCCTAATGGCATCTAGAATGGTGAATCCTTTTCCTTTTCAGAAGGTTTTCAATTTACTTTGCTCAAATCCATCAAAGGAATAACAAACTTCTGCAGCTTTTTCACCGCTCTCAGCCTTCATAGAAATGAAGAGAGTTAGGGCCTTGCTCTGGATTTGGCTTAAGGGACAGTTGTGGCTGATTTGATCTTCTATCCAGACCACTAAAACTTTTTCCATATCATCAATAAGTCTGTATTGCTTTCGTATCATTCATGTGTTCATTGGAGTAGCACTTTTTTCTTCAAGAACTTTTCTTTGCATTCATAACTTAGCTAACTGTTTGGCACAAGAGGCCTACCTTTCAGCCCATCTTGGATTTCAGCATGGCTTCCTCACTAAACATACTCTTTTCTAGCTTTTGAACACTTAGAGGTCATTGTAGGGTTATTAATTGGCCTAATATTGTTGTGTCTAGGGAACTGGGAGGCCCAAGAAGAGGAAGAGAGACAGGGGAACAGCTGGTCAGTGGAGCAGTCAGAACACACACATGATTTATTGATTGAGTTCACCATCCTATATAGACATGGTCTGTGGAGCCCCAAAACAATTACAATAGTAACATACAAGATCACTGATCACAGATCTCCCTAACAGATATAATACTGAGTAGTCTGAAATATTGCAAGAATTACTGAAATAAGACACAGAGATGCAAAGCAAGCACATGCTGTTGGAAAACAGTACTAATAGGCTTTCTTAATGAAGGGTTGTCACAAGCCTTCAATTTGTAAAAAACCCAATCTCTGCAACATGCAATTAAGCAAAGTGTAATAAAATGAGGTATGCCTGCATTCATAAGGGAAATTGGTGTACAATTTTCTTTTCTTGTAATGTCTTTATCAGGTTTTTAGAATCAGGGCCTCATAGAATGAACTAGGAAGTATTCTTATCACTTGAATTCTTTGAAAAAATCTGAGGAGGATTTGGTGTTAATCTTTACATTTTTTATTGAATTCACTAGATGGTGAAGCCATTTAGTTCTGGACTTTTCATTGTGGAAGGCTTCTGATTATTAATTCAATCTCTGTATTTGTAGATTTGTTGAGGTTTCCTATTTCTACTTGAGTCAGTGTAATTTTTTTTTTAAGAGAGACATTATTTGACAATGTTCTCTTGATTTTCTACTCTTATTATTTTTTAAGATTTATTTATTTCTCTCCCCTCCCTCCCCACCCCAGTTGTCTGTTCTCTGTGTCTATTTGCTGTGTCGTCTTCTTTGTCCGCTTCTGTTGTTGTCAGTGGCATGGGAATCTGTATTTCTTTTTGTTGCATCATCTTGTTGCATCAGCTCTCTGTGTGTTTGGCACCATTCCTGGGCAGGCTGTACTTTCTTTTGCGCTGGGCAGCTCTCCTTACAGGGTGCACTGCTTGCACGTGGGGCTCCCCTACACGGGGGACACCCCTGCAAGGCAGGGCACTCCTTGTGTGCATCAGCACTGCACATGGGCCAGCTGCACATGGGTCAGGGAGGCCCGGGGTTTGAACCACGGACCTCCCATGTGGTAGACAGATGCCCTAACCACTGGGCCAAGTCCGCCGCCCAGTAATTTGTGTTTCTATGAATGTTTCCATTTCATCTAGATTATCTGATTTGTTGTTCAAAGAATCATCTAGTTTTGTTGATTCTCTCAACCCTTTCTATTCTCTATTTCATTTATCTCTATTCTAATTTAATTATTTCCTTTCTTTTGCTAACTTTGGGCTTACTTTGCTTTTCTTTTGCTAATGCCTCAAGATATGAAGTAGTTTTGAGATCTTTCTTCCTTTAAATATAGGCTTTCATAGCTATAAATTTCCCTTTGAGCACAGCTGTCCCTGCGTCCCATAGTTTTGGTGTGTTATGTTTTCATTTTCATTATTCTTAGTATTTTCTAACACCCCTTGTGATTTCTTTTTTAATCCATGGGTTGAGAATGTGCTGTTAATTTTCACACTTAGTAAATTTTCCAGTTTTCCTTCTGTTATTTGCGGCGGCTTGCTCGGTCGGTAGAGGTGGGGTCCAGCTTTGGACGAGGGGTCGGTCCCGCTTGGGACGAGGGGTCGGTCCCACTTGGGACGAGGGGTCGGTCCCGCTTGGGACGAGGGATCGGTCCAGCAGCAGACAAGGGGTCGGTCTCACAGGGGTTGCGCGGTTCGGCTGATGGGGTCGCCCGGCAAAGCCGGCGACGAAGGGGTTGACCGGAGAAGCAGGCGACGAACTGGGGACAAAGGAGGCCAGGCCCTTGTCGGGGGCTCTCAGGACTGGAGGGCACACGGCAGAAGAACCACCGCGGAGACAAGGTAAACACGCAAGTCCACTTTATTGAGGGAGAGGCAACAGTTTTATAGGGGCTGGGGAAGGCTGATTGGTCGAAGCCACGCCCTGTTCTGATTGGTTGGTGGAGAAAGGTCAGTGGGCGGTACTGGACGGGGGAGGGGTGGTGATTAGGGATTGGCTGTCGCTATTGCTGGGGGAAGTGGCAGGGTTTAGTGATTGGTGGCTGCTGTTGCTGGGGTAGAGGGCAGACTTGAGTTTCCCGCCCACGCCTGGCTGTTGCTGCTATCGGGGGGAGGGAAAAGGGCAGACTGGATTTTTCCACCCTGCTCCTGCTCAGGGAGAAAGAAGAAGAAGGGTGCCGCCCCACAGGCATCGTGTGGCGCCATCCAGGAGGAGGGGCGGCCGCGGAAGCATGGCTGCCGAGAAGGGGAGACCCGAGGGCACTCTGCGCCCATGCCGAGCTCCCTTCGGGGGTGGCGGTGAGTCCGACCAGCCACCCTATTATGGGGGCAGCGGCTTGGCCTGCCGCGGCTGTTCCCCCGCCAGGCCAGCAAACCACACTTCAGCCCGAGGGGTGACCGCAGTTATTGATTTCTAGCTTTATTCCATGTGGTCAGAGAATTTACTTTGAATGATTTGGGTATTTTAAAATTTATTGAGATTTGTTCTAGTATATGTCTTCTAGTACATGTGTTCTAGTATATGTCTTATCCTGGGTAATGACTCATGTGCACTTGAAAATATAATGTGCATTCTGATATTGTTGGGTGAAGTGTTCTATATATGTCTGTTACATCTAGTTGGTCTGTACTGTTGTTTAACTCCTCTAATCCCTTGTGAGGCTAGTATCACACTGATCCCTCAGGGATCTGCCAGCCTAAAAGCACAAGAAAGAAAAACACAACACACACAAAAAATTTTTTTCATTAGAGGATTATGGGAAGATGGCAGAGAAGAAGCTCCAGGAATCAAAACAACTCTTTGACAGGAGCTATCTGAACCAACTTTTGGAACTATGGAGTCCAGGAGAACACTGAGCAGCATCCAGAGAAGAAGAGAAGGAAGAAGCTGGAAACTGCAGTTAGTATCAGTGAATGTCACCCTCTGTGCAGTACCTTCCATCCCCCATCTTCTAGCAGCATGGCAGGTAGCAGTAGGGATTGCAGCCTGAGCTCCCGGTGCAGCTAACTGGTGCCAAGATGTGTTATAAAACTTTCATACCAAAAGCACGAGCAGCAAAAGAACAAATAGATAAATGGGACTTCCTCAAAATTAAAGCCTTCTGCACCTCAAAGGAGTTTGTCAAGAAAGTGAAAAGAGGGCCTACACAATAGGAGAAAATATTTGGTAAACATATATCTGATAGGAGACATATCTTGCATATATAAAGAACTCCAATATCTTGAAAATAAAAAGACAAACAGACCATTTTAAAAATGGGAAAAAGATTTGAACAGATACTTCTCCAAAGATGATATACAAGTGGCTAAAAAACACATGAAAAAAATGCTCAAAATCACTAGCTATTAGGGAAATGCAAATCAAAACAACGAGATACCATCTTACTCCCATAAGACTGGCAGCTATAAAAAATCAGAGACTACAATTGTTGGAGAGGATGTGGAGGAATGGGAACACTCATCCTCTGCTAGTGGGAATGCAGAAGGATCCAGCCATTCTAGAGGACAGTTTGGTGGTTTCTCAAAAACTAGCTATAGATTTGCCATATGACCCAGCAATTCCACTGAAGAACTGAAAACAAGGACACAAACTGATATATGCACACCAATGTTCATAGCAGCATTGTTCACAATTGCCAAAAGTTGGAATCAACCCAAATGCCCATCAACAGATGAATGGATAAATAAAATGTGATATATACATACAATGGAATACGACTCAGCTATAAGAACAAATACAGTACAAACACATGTGATAACGTGGATGAATCTTGAAAACCTTATGATGAGTGAAGCAACCCAGGCATTGAAGACAAATACTACATGACCTCTCTAATATGAAATAAGTAAACCAAGCTATCTCAGAGAGCTAGAGACTGGATGATAAACTTAAAGGAAGTTGGGGGGTAGAGGAAGGTTTCGAGCTGACCCCTACATGGGTGAAATCTATGATAAGCTGGAGGTAAGTATTTGTACAGGGAAGGGATAAAATGGGAGCGTAGGGATAATTTTGAGTGGGGCTGTGTGGGCTTTAGGGGGGCTAGGGATGGGAGGATGGGTCAGATGGCCCAAGAAATTGGGAGGGTGGGGGGAACATTTGAACATAGGAGATTGTCAGGTATGTGGTTGAAATTATAATGCAGAGAAAACTCTTTAGAAAATATATAGGAGGTGGCGGACTTGGCCCAGTGTTTAGGGCATCCGTCTACCACGTGGGAGGTCTGCGGTTCAAGCCCCAGGCCTCCTTGACCCCTGTGGAGCTGACGCATGCGCAGTGCTGATGCACACAAGGAGTGCCCTGCCTACACAGTGTCCCCGTGTAGGGGAGCCCCACGTGCAAGGAGCGTGCCCCATAAGGAGAGCCGCCCAGTGCGAAGGAAAGTACAGCCTGCCCAGGAATGGTGCCGTACACACGGAGAGCTGACGCAAAAAGATGACGCAACAAAAAGAAACACAGATTCCCATGCCACTCACAACAACAGAAGTGGACAAAAAAGATGCAGCAGATAGACACAGAGAACAGACAACTCGGGGGGGAGGGGAGAGAAATAAATAAATCTTAAAAAAAATATATATATATCATACGGAAGGTTACCTGTTTAAGATGCTTAAGGGGGGTCATCTGGCACAAGGCAATCTTCCAGGCAGTGAGTGAGTGCTCATTTTGTCATAGTTATATCACTGGGTGTAGACCCATACAATGAGAGTGAAGGTATCCCCACATCCTGGGGAGGACTGATGTTCTCAAACAGAGGGAATTGTATCTCTCAAGAAAATTGGTGGCTCCCAATGGGTTAGGGCAGTCAAGTATGTCAGGCCCTCAACATTTTTGCAAGTATCTCTGAATATGGTCCTTTAAGTAATGAAGATTGATTGTCATGGTGGGCCCTGAGGGGAATAGAAAAGAGGTGTTGTATACATGGAATCAGTGTAACTGTGGGGCAATGGAAGTGTTCCACAAGATCATGCAATGTGATGGATATGGGACATGTTCAATTACACCAAAAATGTATAAAAGTCTATAGGCTAAAATATAAACCATAATATAAAACATAAGATAACTGAAAACTTAGAAAATTTATAGTCTAAAATATAAACCATAATGTAAACCCAAATGGAACCATGTTTGAAAGCTATTGTTTCAATTTCTGTACATTAGCTGCAGCAAATATAATATGAACATGTAAA
This sequence comes from Dasypus novemcinctus, assembly GCF_030445035.2. Taxonomy (NCBI): domain Eukaryota; kingdom Metazoa; phylum Chordata; class Mammalia; order Cingulata; family Dasypodidae; genus Dasypus; species Dasypus novemcinctus. Next base: position 14,442,738 of record NC_080678.1, read on the forward strand.
AAGATCCTTGTTGGGGAAGGGATAAAGGGTTTGAAGGTGGATATGTGGGAGTACCATATATTGTATATGTGAATTACTGTGATCTAAAACTTATGTGAAGACAAACTTAATAATTAGAAAACAAAAAAAAGGAGGTAGACACTGAGGGTGAAATGGAAGAAATTGCCCTGCCACTGTACATACAGGGCAAACTATAGCATTGATGAAAGGCAAAATATCAAAAACAAAGCTTTTTCATTTTTTTTTTTTTTTGATACTCCAGTTTATTTTTCCTTTATTTAATTTTTCTGAATTACTATGTATTCTATATCTAACTTTAAACCCATCACTATATTCCATTTTACTATTAATGGAACCTGGCAATATATTGGGCTTCCTTTTTGAAGAAGTTTTGGACTACAGAGAGGTTCAACTATGGTGGGGGAGGAGCACTTGTGTGGGGTATTATTGGTGGGGACACATGGTTGGGAGGGAGTTCTCCAGGACATGTATACAGGGTACATAGAAATGTTTGGGTATTTTCATAGTGGTTTCAGTTGGAAACGACAGATGAGAGAGTGCTGAGTTCCTGGCCAGGGGAACTCTATAACATTTCCCAGTGGAACAGCAACAATCCCCCAAGTGCAATGGCAAAGACCAACAAAGATGAATGATCCAACAATGAGCCCTTGATACTGATGGCTCTGATTATGAGCCTGTGTGCCTGAAATATGAACTAGGCCTAGAGCTGCAGAGTGCCTAAGAGTTACCTCCTGAGAGCCTCCATGTTGCTCAAATGTGGCCATTCTCTAAGCCAAACTCAGCATGTAGATGCATTGCCTTCCCCCCAGCATGGGACATGACTCCAGGGGATGAGCCTCCCTGGTGCTGAGGGATTACTACAAAGCACCAACTGATGATGTAACTAGAAAAAGAACTTAAATAAAGAGGTCGACTCAGACTGGCAGAATATCTCAGCCTACATGTAATATCAGGTGCTAAAAACTGCTTTTTCACTTTGGATAAAAGGGGGAAATGGAAGGGACAAGTGAGTTTATATGGCTATGAGTCTCCAAAAAAGAGTCAGGAGGTCATCAGAGGGGTGATGCTTATGCACACCTCAGCAGGGTACCAGAGACAGCCAAGGTAGATGGAAACCCAGGTGCTGGTTCTCCTGAGGGCTGCAGAGACCCAAAGGTTCTATGGTCATGGCAGATGGCGCTGGAGTTCAGGGCCATGTCAATTGGCCCTAGTTTGGAGTTTGTGTTCCTGAATGTGATGGAGTTGGACTCAGATATGACTTTTCTACACATGCCTCTTCTGTTACTTTTACCAGACCTGTGGTTGGCATTTGGGTTGGTGTATACTCAGGACACCTGAATCTCTGAACTGTCCATGCGACGGCCAGGCCCTGGGCCTCAGCAGACTTGCGACTCCTATCCTCTGGTTTCTTGGACTTACCCTGGCCAGCGGACAGGGAGGTGAAGAGGGTCAACCACCACACCAGGGAGTCAAGAGTGCCTACAGCTGCAAGCAGGAGAATTGCATCCATCATCCATGTGGAATCTAAGCCCTCTCTTAATGTAGAGGGGGACTGGACATAACCATCCCAGGGTCCACATGATGGAGGAATGGAGTATGGATTAGAGTGGACTTACTGGTGTTCTGTTGGGGAACTATTGTGATTAGTAAGGGAAGAAATTGTAGTAGTGATGTGGAGAGGGTGGCCACAGTGGCTGCTGATGGTAGGGAGACGGAAGAAGAGATATGGTCTGGGGGCATTTTTCAGGATTTGGAGTTGTCCTAGGTGGTGCTGCAGGGATGGGTGCTGGACATTGTGTGTCCTGTCATGGCCCACTGGGTGGACAGGGGGAGAGTGTGGACTACAATGTGGACTAGTCCATGTGGTGCAGTGGTGCTCCAGAATGTATTCGCCAGGTGCAGTGGATGTGCCGCAATGATGGAAGAGGTTGTTGATGTGGGAGGGTTGGGGTGGGTGGGGTGGGAGGTATATGGGAACCTCATATTTTTTTAATGTAACATTTAAAAGAAAATAAAGAAGAAAAAACAAGTTGCAGAGAACTTTAAAAAAATATTACATTGTAAATAGAATAGAAAAGCACATAGTTATGATAAAAAGATCCATTCAATGAAACTTTTTTGAGCTAAAAAAAAAAAAAAAGATGTGTTATTAAGACCAATCATCCATCATCCATGTGGAATCTAAACCCCCTCTCGATATAGATGTGGAGTGTACATAACCATTCCAGGAGCCACAGGATGGAGGACTAGAGTATGGATTAGAGTGGATTTACTGATATTCTATTCATGAACTATTGTGATTAGTAATGGAAGAAAATGTAGCATTGCTGTGGAGAAAGTGGCCATGGTAGCTGCTGAGAGTAGGGAGTGGAAAGAAGAGATGTGATGTGGGGGCATTTTCAGGACTTGGAGTTGTCCTGGGTAGTACTGCAGGGACAGTTAGTGGACATTGTATGTCCTCCCATGGCCCACTGGGTGGACTGTGGGAGAGTGTAAACTATAATATGGACCATTGACAATGTGGTGCAGCAGTGCTCAGACATGTATTCACCAAGAGCAATGAATGTCCCATGATGATGGAGGAGGTTATTGTTATGGGAGGAGTGGGCTGAGGGGGGTGGGGAGTATATGGGGACCTCATATTTTTTTAATGTAACAATAAATAAATTAAATAAATAAATAAAAAGACCTAGTCACCCAAAATCTGGGCGGGTGTGATCTGGTCACTGATCGCTGACTTGGATCAGCTACTTCAAGTCACTGGGGCTAGTTCTGTGGGCAATTTATCTACTATGAATAATATCCAGAAGAACCGAAGACTGTGACACAAACAGACATCTGTACACTGATGTTCACAGCAGTGTTATTCACAATTGCCAAAAGGTGGAACTATCCCATGTGTTCATCAACCAATGAATGGATAAACAGAATGTGGTATACACATATGATGGGATATTATGCTGCAGTAAGAAGAAATGAAATTGGGACAAATATGATAATATGGACGAACCTTGAAGACATTATACTAAGTGAAATAAGCCAGATACAAAAGGACAAATATTGTGTAGTCTCAGTAATATGAACTAAATATGATGAATAAACCCATGGAGTTAAAACCTAAAGTATACATTATTAGGAGACAAGAGCAGGATGCAAAGGGGTACTGATGCTTCATGTATGTAGACGTTTTAATTAACTTGACTGTAAAAGTGTGGAAATGAGAGTTGATGGTAACACAGAGTAACAACTATTTTATTTGTAATAAAAATATATTTTTAAAAATAATAAAAATAAAACTTGAACCAATATTTGCTGCTTAATAAAAAGTGAAATACATGAATAAATTAAATGCTTCCCCCCTTTCCACGTTAAAGAAAAAGGAAACTTCAAATCAACTATCTTAAATATATTCAATGAACTAAAGGAATCCATACACAAAGAATTAAAAGAAAAATAGAGGGAAAAATCCTCTGAACAAAATAAAGAGATGGAAATTATAAAAAGGAACCAAACCAATTTTGGAGCCACAAAGTACACTAATTGAAATGAAAAACTCCTTAGATGGTCTCAACAGCAGATTTGAATAGGTATTAAGAGAGGATCAGTTTGGGGGAACCTCTGGGAAGATAAAGGATTAAAGAGGCTGAGGGCTCACCTCTCTCCTAGAAAAATAGCTAGAGGATAGGCAGAAACTGTCTGGAAAACTTTTCTAGGGCTGGGGACACCAAGTGAAGGCTAGTCACCACCCAGAAGAAAGAAGGGCAAAGGAGGAAAGTCTCAGATGGCTGGAAAAATCCTGTGAGTAATGTACCCCCTCCCCACCCACTTCAGAGCAAACAGCACTGGGTCTTCCAGCCCCTGGCAGATGGGTACAGACTGACAGGATACTGACTGACAGGATACAGACTGACAGGGTTACAGACTGACAGTTTTACAGACTGACAGGATTACAGACTGACAGGGTTACCTTCTTCCTCTAGAAAACAGAGGGAGAGATGACACAGCCTACGGCAAATCCAGATTTTGCTCAGGGAACTTGGTTTGCTGAATTGAGGGGTGCACACTTCCAGGCCAGGTGAGGCCATGACATTGTCCACCCTGCGAGTTGGCAAGGAGCCACGGAAGTTGCTGAAGGCAGGTAGAGGGAAAAGAAAGTGTGATACTGGGCATTTTCAGGACTTGGAGTTGTCCTGAATGATATTGCAGGGACAGATGCAAGACATTATATATCCTGTCCTAACCTACTGAATAGACTAGGAGAGAGTGTAAACTACAACATAAACCATAATCCATGCTGTGTAGCAATGCTCCAAAATGTACTCATCAAATGCAATGAATGTATCACACTAATGAAAAGTTTTTGACGTGGGAGGAATGCGGGGTATGGGGAGTGAGGTATATGGGAACCTCATATTTTTTAATGTAACATTTTGTGTAATCTTTCTCTTTTTAAAAAAGATAATTAAAAAATGGGGAAAAAATCCTCAATGTAATACTGGCAAACCAAATCCAACAGTATTTTTTTAAAGGATTATGGAAGTGGATGTGGCTCAAGCAATTGAGCTCCCACCTACCACATGGGAGTTCCCAGGTTCAGTTCCCAGTGCTTCCCAGTGCTTTCTAAAGAAGATGAGCAAGACAGCAAGCTGACTCGACAGGCTGGTATGGCAAGCTTATGCAACAAGATGATGCAGCAAGAGACACGAGGAGGAAAACATAGTGAGAGATGCAACAAAACAGTGAGTGGATGTGGCTCAAGCAATTGAGTTCTCCCGCCTACCACATGGGAAGTCCCAGGTTCAGTTCCCAATTCCTCCTAAAAGGAAGACAAGCACACAACAGACACAGCAAATGCAAAGAACAAGGAGGTGGGGAGAAATAAATTATTTTTTTAATGAAAAATAAAAGGATTATACACCATGACAAAATTATTCCAGGAATTCAAGGATGGTAAAACATAAGAAAAACAATGTAGCACACCACCTATATTAGTTAACCAAAGAGGTGCTGATGCAAAATACCAGAAGCCCATTGACTTTTATAAAGGGTCTTTATTTGAGGTAGGAGCTTACAGATACCAGGCCATAAAGCATAGATTACGTCCCTCACTAAAGTCTATTTCCATGTGTTGGAGCAAGATGTCTGCCAATGTCTGCAAGGGTTCAGGCTTCCTGGGTTCTCTTCCAAGGTCTTACTTCTCTCTGGCTCAGGGCCTCTGTTTTCTCCTCAAGGTGAGCTGTAAACTATGAGCCTCTCTAGACTTTGCCTCTCTCCACAAGGTCAGCTGTAGACTCTCAGGCAAATGGCTGTGTCTCACTCTCTGGGGTTTCTGTCATGTCTAAGAAGCTGTCTCTAATCTTCTATGTTCTTTTCCTGGTTCAGGTCCTCTCTTCCCGGTGCTTGCTTCTCTTTCCTCTGTGTGCTTACTTCCCGGGATTCCAGCTTAAGACTTCAGCATAAAACTCCAACATCAAAACTCCAACATCAATCACTTCTAGCATCAGAAACCTCCAACTCTGTCGTTTGCCATGCCTTTTATCTCTGAGTCCCCACCTACCAAGAGGTGGGGACTGAATACCCTACTGATGTGGCCAAATCACAACCCTAATCATAATTTAATGATGCCCAGGTACAGATCAATTTACAAACATAATCCAATATCTATTTTTGGAATTTATAACCATATCAAACTGCTACACCACCTTAACAGAATGAAGGAAAAAAACCATACGATCATCTCAACTGATGCAGAAAAGGCATTTGACAAAACCCAACGTCCTTTCATGATAAAAACATCCGGAAAAGTAGGAATAGAAAGGAATTTTCTTAACATGATAAAGGCATTTATGAAAAGCACACAGCAAATATGAACAAGAGTAAAAAAAAAAAAACTGAACAAATTCCCCTTAAATCAGGAATGAGACAAGGGCCCCCATGTCAAAACTGTTATTCATTATTATACTGGAAGTTATAGCCAGAGCAATCAGCTAAGACAAAGAAAGAAAAGACTTCCAAATTGGCAAGAAAGAAGTTAAATTATCCCTATTCAGAGATGATATGATCATATTGTATTAGTCAGCCAAAGGGGTGCTGATGCAAAATACCAGAAATCAGTTGGTTTTTATAAAGGGTATTTATTTGGGGTAGGAGCTTAGAGATACCAGGCCATAAAGCATAAGTTACTTTCTTTACCAAAGTATATTTCCACGTCTTGCAGCAAGAAGGCTGCTGAGTCTGCCAGAGTTCAGGCTTCCTGGGTTCCTCTCTTCCCAGGGTGTGCTTCTCTTTCTCAATGTGCTTACTTCCTGTGGCTCCAGCTTAAGATTTCAGCATCAAACTCCAACATCAAAAGTCCAACATGAAGAACCCTCAACTCTCTCTGTCCTTTTCCATGTCTTTTATCAGTTCTTTGAAGAAGCTTGGGAAGTGCGTTGGCTCTGAAAGCTGTTGTAACTTTTAGGACTGCTCGTGAGCTCTGCATTGCTTGGAGGCTACTTCACCATCTTTGCCAGAGAAACTCATATCCTCATTTGTGAATTCAGAAGGACTTGATCTTTGCTTTCTAACATCTAGTCAATCCACCAAACACCTCTATGGGTGAATATTCTTATCCTCATTTCGAGGACAAAGGGATGAAGTCCCTGGGATGAAGTCCGAGCCAAGAGTGGAGCCAGAATCACTCAGTGCTGACTCCAGGGTGGCAGAAGAGTCAAATGAGGAAGAGCTCACACGGGGCCCTGGGAAGCAGCCCTCTACTCCATGGGGTCTCCCCAGGACCACAGGAATGGGGCTGGAGCACCCAGGGCCTGAGGATGAAGGTCACAATCCTGCGCATGGCCTTCAAGGTGTCCCCATCATGCCTGACTTACCTCCCAGCCTCCTCGCCCACTGCCTGTCCCCACAGCCCATGCTGTTCACCCCACTGAGCCTGTCCCCCTTTTGGCTGGATGGGCCCCCCCCTCCCCTCCCTGGTTGAATCCTGGTCCAGGGAGGCTGCACCCCAATGCTCTCTGCTCCTGAAGCCTTCCCTGATCCCCCTGCCCCCTCCCTCTTAATTACTTCTCTTCCACCTCCCCAGACCCTTTTGCTTTAACTCTATGGAAACTGGAAGTTTGATTGACCTAGGGATTTCCAGGCCTTGCTTTTGCCCCCTGAATGGAAACTCAGCTTGAGCTCAGGAACTAAGGAGTCTGCATCTGGCCTTCCCTCGCTGAACCCACTCCTAGTCCCAGGAGGTGCCCAAGTAAGGAGGATCTAGGGATTGTTAGCTCTTCATGGTACTAAAATGACTCTGCAAGCGTTTTGTATTCCTCCCTGCTAAGCACCTTCTCAGCCACAGGACCCGGTTTGGGATGCGTGTCGCATCCTAAAGGAGAAGCTGTGGGCACCTCCCTGAGGAACTGGCCAGCGCCTCTCCTGGGCCCCTCTTTACCCGAGGCTACTGGATTGCTCAGTTTGATAACATTTTGGGGGTGTGCTTTGCAGATTTATTCAAGGTATTTGTGAGCCCTTAAAGACAGCGGGATCTCTGGATTCATATGTGCCTAATTAGGTGTCATGGCAATGACACAAATCTAAATTATGAAAAACTGGTAACAGCTTGGCCCACCTGAATCTCTATGTCCAGATACTGCAACAACTAACTCAGACATGGTTTAGGAATTGCCTACGTTAACAAGTTGACCCCAGTGCCCCCAGCATGCTTAGAAGTGTTTGCCTGTATTCCAGTGGAGACCCTGGAGGCAATGGCTCAAACCCTTCCTTGCAGATGGGGAAACTGAGGCTCCTGGATAGAAGTGACCCTGTGGGCCCCACAGCAGGGCAGACTGTGAACTCATGTCTGGTTCTGGGACCTTCCCCTCTCCTCCCTCCAGATCCAGTGCCCTTCTACCCTCAACCTTCTGGAACCCTCTGAAATGTTCTCTTGTTCCCCATTCTCTGTCCCCCTAACTCCTTGACCCAGATGCTGAACTTTTGCCTCTGAGCTGGAAGTCTGCAAAGAAAGTCACAAGGGAGGTGCTGTTTTTGCTTTTTGCTTTGCATTCTAAATAGTACCTCACCGGTGATCTGCATTTAACAACTCTCAGGAGGGCTGAGAGTGATGTGAGTCCGCAGAGGTCTCACAGAAGGAGCAAGGGCAGCAGTTGTGCTCAGAACCAGTGAGGTGAACTGCATGGAGCAGCCAAGGCAGAGCCACCTGCTCTACCTGTGTGGGAAATTTCTTATCATTCACACTCACAAGGACTCTCACCAAGTTCACTGATTTTGCACGTGCCCATCCTGGGACTAACACCTGGGTCAGGTGTTTGCAATCACCCTGATACCTGCAAGACTGCACCTCAGAGCAGCCCAGGGCCCAGACTGCATCAGCCTGGATGCCTTCCATCCTTGACCCAGGACCATGTCTGCCTCTTCCATCACTCCTTCTGGACTGCTTCTGGATTCTCATCTTTACCTTCAGACCCTTCCATCGAGGATGACCTTATGAGGGCCCTGACAAGTGCCCCAAGAAGAATCCAGTATTGCCAAGAGTGGACCTCCCTAATTGAAACCCTTTGCTCTCTGAGCCCAATGGTGTCCAAGGGTCAGGAGGAAATAAAGACCTAGAGACAATGGGCCCTCGGGCTGAGGGCAGGCTGAAGTTTCAGACTGCTTCTGAGTCTTCTGTAACACCCAAACCAAAGACCACCATTTTTCCAGAATGTCAAAGAGAGGATTCTATGTATTAAACTCCAAGAAGAATTTCACACGAGGTAAAAGCTTTGTGTCATTCAAAGACACCATGTTTCCTTTTTGCCTGGGCTGCTAGAAGTTTTGGTCTAATCGAAGTTTTCAAACACTTATTTTTTCATCTCAAGCATCAAGCACAATGTAACAAACAACAGGAATTACTGGAGGCAGAGAAGATTATTTTCAGTGTTGCACACTTATACCAAAGTACATAAGTATAATTTTATATAGTACATAATATAATGTAAACATATTACAAATTGAATAATAAAACATTCTACCACAAAAGAAATATTGCTCAGGAAGGTTTTCACGCCCACCGTTCCTAAATCAGTCTCCTGTTTTTTGTTCGTTGGTTTTACAGAAGCCAGGTGGGTGATGTTAAGCCCTGCACATTCCTACATTCTTCACAGACCTCTTCTGCTCTAGTGGCCACAGGTGTGGCAGCTTTGACCTGGGCGACACTGCTGACATTGTTCAAACTCTTTGCCTCTCTTTTTACATCAATACGTGCCTTTTGAGCTCTCAAGAAGAAATCACAAAGAATTGAATTAAACCTTAAAAAAAAATATCTGCTGCAGTTTTCAGGAGAGTCTGGGAACTTTGAGTCTGGAGCCAGTCAAACATGTGACGCCAACCTTGGATTAAAGCTCTCTGCCCCTGTCCTAAATTCCTGTGTAATCCCTGGGCTCTGGAATTTATTGCCTAGCTCACAGGCTTTACTTTCCTAGAATGTAAACACGATCTACTTCCTACTACTCATCTCTCCCATCTTTGCAGTTTCCTCTACTCAAACAGTAGCTCTTCTCTGTCTTACACCCCCTTGCCAGGTGTCCCCCAAGATCTTCACCCAGATTAGCTTTCCCATAGGCTAACAGGCTCACCTCACTCTTCCCAAGGCACCAGCAATGAATGAGAGAACACCTCAAGAGCTCCCTAATTCAGGCAAGAGGCAATCAATTCAGACTGTCTTCTGAGTGAATGCAAGATCAAGACATATTCACACAGGATCCTACTCAGACTCTTAAGTCTCCAGGGCAGAGGAGGGCTGAGGCAATGTGCTGATCCAATGAATCAACGTTACGGCGAAGCAGCCCAAGTCACAGGGTTTCCAGGCCGAGAACACTCTATATTTATGCGTTTACAACCCCAGTAGTGAAGGAAACAAAAGCCAAGATTCTACACTAACCTACCTTCATTTTGCAAACCCACCTGCTGTTCTTGACCTCACCCAAGGCAAGCAATGCCCCTGTGCAAGCACAGAGCACCCATCCATTCCATTTTGGGAGTTTTATTCTCTGTGACTCACTTCATTACGCTGACCAGTTTGGAGAAAAGAAAGATGATAGCACTTAGCAGCACAAAAGCAGCAATCAGTAACCTGCCACGAATTCCCAACATATCCCTTGTCTTGAGGTCAACATCTAGGCAGAGGTTACAGGCAAGCAGTGACTGCAGCTACCCCGACACCAAGCCCCTTAGGTACCTGTGTGTGCTTCCTTCATTTCTTCTGAGTTTAAAACACCAGGGAATCTTCCCAGGGAGGCCTAGGATGGATCCTAAACCAGCCCAGGGGTGGAGAAAAGTGTTTATATGTTGGTGATAAAGGACTGAAATACAAAATGTAGGGAGGAGAAAAAACAGAGATGAGGAAGTAGTAAGAAGCGTTTTCTTTTTCAAATGTAATAACGTGCAGTTGTAAACAAAACAGGCTTGCACCTGATTAGATAATTTTCCTTGCTAATACCTGGACCTCCTGAACACTGCCACAGTCAACACTGACTCCCAAACTGTACATCAAGTTTTAAAAAGCTCTCCTTGGGAAGTGTCTGTGGCTCAATCAGCTGGGTTTCTGTCTGCCATATGGGAGGCCCTGGGTTCACATCCTGGGGCCTCCTTGTGAAAGCAGGCTCGCCCACATGCTGCAGAGAGCCGCCTGGCCTGCAAGCGCCACAGAGAGCTGACTCAGCAAGGTGATGCAACAAAAAGGGAGACAAGCAAAAATGCAGAAGAGCACACAGCGAATGAACACAGAGAGCAGACAACAAGCAAGCCACAAAGGGGGGGGGGGGGAAATAAATAAAAATACAGATACAGAAGAACTCACAGCAAATGGACACAGAAAGCAGACAGCATGCAAAAAGCTGCAAGGGGGATGGGGGATAAAAATTTTTAAATTAAAAAATTAAAAAAAGATGTCCTATGGGAATGGCTAAGAGAGTCAGAGTGACTTTCTTTTCAAAATGTTATGCTTCATAAATGCAAATCCATTTTGTGATACATGTTATGAGAAAAAAATTTTTTCAATTCTCACATTGATCACAGGCTCACACCATTTCAGAGTTTAAGGAGGTTCTAGAGCCACCAGGCAGCACCTTTCCTGAGAAAGAGTGGGAGTGTCCTGCACAGAACAGAAGCCCGTTTCTCCAGAAGCCCCTTGCCCCTCACACTATCTTTGTTCCAGGTAACATGACTTCCTCTGCCATATTCCCTCCTAAATTCTAAATCTTCATGGGAAATCCAATTTGTCTGGATAAGTAATTTGTTTCAACTAATATTCTGAAATTGGGGGGAAGTGGGCTAAAAGAGAAGAATACATAATCTGACTGCTAAACTTACTTACCACAGTCGGCCCATCCAGAGCTGGTGAAAGGTCAACCATAAAACAAAATGAAAAAGAAAAAAAAAAAAAAACCTTTACAAAACAGGACGTTTTATCAGGAATTTCTTAAACCTGTAATTTGAGAGAGAGAGGTCTAGTGATCCTTCTTAGATACACTTCAGCTCTAAGGCTGAAGAGCTCCCTTTCAGAAGTACAGTCTAACAGACAGCCTCCACCCAGCCACCACTCAGGACACACGCTGTGTGATATCAGCTCTAGGGCCTCAGCTCTCTTTTATAGAGTTCTCAATTATCTTCCATGTTGAGGTATATTTTAGCCACCTGGAAACACAGAGATGATTTCAAATCATTTAATTAAAAGTTTTTGCCTCAGGGTTTATTTCTTCCAGAATAATTTCAGGGTTGGATAATGAAGAGCTGGTTTGAGATTTCAATTTAAACAACAAAAAGAAAAGAGCAATGGGGGAGATGAATACCTAAAATTACCCCCAAAATTTCAAATATACAGGACTGGTTAGCCTGCATGTTTTATCCACAAGATGAAATGACATGTAATCCCTTAACAGGATTCAGGTATAGATTGAGACTGGAAGATTATCACATTTTATAGTTAAGACAAAAGATTTACATACAAAACAGAAAATTGTACTGGATACCTGTTCTATCAGGTTTGTCTGACTTCAAGGTACTCATACCCACCAATCCAATAAAATTAAATAAGGAGACCCCTGGTGCAGACAAAATAGTACAGACTTGTTCCCTGTTCATCCCTGCTAACTACAAATATAATCCCTGAAAATAACACAAGAATCAAACAAAGGATAACTCTTAAAGTTAGCACCTGAACGGACAACCTGGCAGCAGAACAGAGAAGGTAACCCAGCCCAGGTATTTCCCATTCCCAGTCTAGCAACAGAAGGTCACTCAAGGGGGCTCCTTTCTCAGCTGGGTCTAATGGGAGTCTCACTGACAATTCCAGAACAGTCCAGCAACAGGGGCAAAGTGGATGGATCAGGAGCTGTGCTGACAACAACTGGAAAAGGGACATGTTCTCTTTCCGTCTTGGTCCTGAGAGTCCCCTCCTACGCTGAGACAGCAGGGTAGCCAGTTAGGACCGCAGAGAGGATCCCACCACAACAGGCAGCCTGGCTGAGAAGCAAGATTTGTCCTTTCAGGCCAGAGATCACTTTTTCTCTGAAAGTAATCTTCCTGAGACAGCAGGAAGCCAGCGGAAACTCCTTCCACCCTTCAGACAGCATTATCAGGGACCAGTGGGAGTTCCAGTCCCACTATATAAAAACATAAACCAAAATAGTACCACTAAGTCTCTGAAAATTAAATTATCATTGGAACCTGACATCACAAAACTGGGTCAAGGCCCCACTCCAATCAAGATGATCAAGTGGATTCCCCAGGTTTCCATCCTCTCATAGAAATTTTAAACAACAAAAAAGATCTAGAAGAACCATGTTTATTAATGATCAGTGTCCTCAAGGGTAAGTAATTATAACAGTGATCAAAATCGTCAAGATAACGGCTAAGGTTACTGAATGTCTAATATATGCCAGGCAGTGTTTTAAGCACTTCACATTCAGTTTTCACTCTCACACCAGTTCTTCCTCCTTTAACTGATGAGGAAACTTAGGGTGACGTTCAGTAATTTTCCCGAGGTCCCCCAATACGGGTTCTGCACTATTTGCCACCAAGTAGAAAGAAGCAGAGCTCTCAGAACTGTGCATAACACATCTGCTTTGTCCCAGACGCAGTTCAGAACAGTCGCCTGCACTTTTAAGACACAGGGGGGTGACACTTACCGGGAGCAGGTTTGGGAGCTATGCTGTAAAACACAGAGGACGGGTTATATGTCACGAAGTGGATCGGGGAACCACGCCCATTGGCACTAAGCAGTTGTTGATGATAGTTTCCTTGCATTTGCAGAGAATGTTTCACAGACCCCGCAGCTCATCAGTGAGTCACATTTAATTCTGATATTTATTCTCTGTTATTATTTCATGTTTCTCTCTGGCACTTGACCATATTTTGATCACCTAAGTATGTTTCCCAATTTCCTGTGTGAATCTCCCATAGGTGAAAGATTCTGTCCACACACTTTATACGCCAGTCTGATGCCGTCCACCCTGGCACCAAGTTAGCCCATATCAGCCAATGGGTCACTGGATATTGATCTTGATATGACTTCCTAACTCCTTGTTCTATCAAAGGCAGTGAGAACCATAATCAGAATACTCTACTTTTAGGAAAAGTTAGTGAAGCAGAAGCTCCCAGGAGAAACGGCTGTTTGTTTTTCCCCAGAACGATGCAGACGGAATGTTTGCATTTTAACTCAGCAGGGCATAATTTAAAGGTTTATATTTCCAGTGACTGGGAGGAGGAAGGGGCTATTATTTCTGATGGGTCCCATACGCCTGAGAGTCATTAAGACCCAAATGAAAAGAGAGTTTGATTTCGGAGTTTCCTTATTGTAAAGACTGTAATGAATCAGCCGGAATCTTCAGCATCTAGTGGAGGCTGAGCTTAGGGTGGGGCGTCTTGATGTGCCTGAGTCCTCACTTTTCACTTAAGGGCATCTTCCTGTATCCACAGCCATCCCGACAACAACACCTCAGACAGTCACAACAAGGCAAGGTAAGCCCTGGAAACACATCCACTCATTTACGAAAGATCCTTTCTGCTCAGTACCTGCATTTGTACCTGTCTCGTTGGCAGAAATTGGGGCAAATGCAAATAGTTCGTCTATTTGCAAATGGGCCTCTTGACTCTACCCACTCTGTTGACTCTGGCATCCCAGGATGAACGAAGTTCATTTTTCTGTGCCTTTCAGAGTCATCAAAGTCAGAACAGCTTACAGGTACCTTCTAGCGGGATTCTTTGTTTCCTTGGTGTGACCAGTCCTGATGGTAGTTAACCCCACATCATGCGTCACTAATTGACTTTGAAATGAGTGGAGCTTCAGAGCCATTCCAGAGGCAGAGAGATAGACTAGCAGGGAAAAAAATATAGTGAACTCGGGCATCAGGAATGAGTTTAGAGCTGCCACTTACCAGCTGTGGAATTTGGAGTGAGTTGCTTTGCTCCTGCCACCTTCAGTTTCCCTATGTAGAAACTGGTAACTGATACTCTTATGCTCACTTTTCTGAGTTATAAGGGGGAAGGTGAACACACACACACACATAACTGAAAGCACTTCATAAAATCCCAAATCACTGCACAAATTATTTAGAATGTTTTTTCTGCATTTAGTCAAAAGAAATCGGCACATGCGTCTGGCAAAATGCATACTTAGTTAATGGACTTTTTGGGCTAAATGATGTTTTGGCAGTCCTAATGATTATTCTCTGCATGTTCGGACATTCAAGGAAACAAAAATAGTAGGTCAAGTGACAGATGGATGGAGTGTTGGCCTCAGGCGGCCGATGGGCACAGCCTGGCCTGTGCTGCCAGCGCAGGTGAAGAACCCTGGGTGGGCTGGCGACGCACGCAGTACCTGGGGGGAGTCTGGACACCCTGTGCTGGGCTTAGAGAGAAAAGTGTGGGAAATCTTTTCTCGGCTAGAGAGGAGGAATCCTTGTTCATCAGAGCCCAGAGATCCTCACTGTGTTTGCCTGTCTGAGCTAGAACCAGATAAACAGTGCAAGAAAAGTGGCTGGGTGCTGAGTTCCACCAAGCTCCATTGCTCAGTGGGGAGACCCGATTTCCAGCATGGAACCGGCCGGCCCCGGCTCCCCTCCCAGGTCCTCCAGCCCTAATGGTCATGGGGGGGCAGGGGATGGGCAGCAGCTCCTGGCACGTGTGCAGCGTTTCCAGAGGAAACTCACCAGGTCTCTGTCTGCAGGGGACTGGCCGGAGCTGCGGCTGGCGGGCAGCTCGGGCTGGTGCTCTGGCCGCGTGGAGGTCCTCCACCAAGGGGCCTGGGGCACCGTGTGCGACGATCTGTGGGACCTGAATGAAGCTGAGGTCGTGTGCCGCCAGCTTGGGTGCGGGCAGGCCGTGTCCGCCCTTGGGAAGGCCCACTTTGGCCCAGGCTCAGGAGACATCCTCCTGGACAACCTCCAGTGCTCCGGGGTGGAGCGCTACCTGGGCCAGTGCGCCCACTCGGGCTGGTCGGAGCACAACTGCGGCCACCACGAGGACGCCGGCGTCATCTGCTCAGGTAGCCCCTCCCTTAGGCGGTCCAGCTGGTCCCAGGGTGCTTCCAGACCACCTGCTAGCATCTGGAGTCAGCCAGGGGCAAAGGCAGCGTCCTCAGACAGCTGCCATTCGATTTTCACTTGGTTTATTCTGTCCTGGGCAAATACACAAGATTTTAACAGCTAGCCTCCCAGGAAAAGCACCTTCAGATTTAGTAGTAAGAATTACCAACACTACGTGTGCTTTACTGAATATAGACGTATGCAAGAAACATTTATTATGGGAATTTTTACAGCGAGTATATCAAGATCTTTTATTTAAAGAGGCAGCCTAGGGTAGTAAAACCAAGGCAGACGTCAGAGGCATTCACACCTGAGTGTGAATTGCGGGGCTGATGCTAACCCTTAGGCTGTATTTGGGCAACTTTTAAACTCTTGGAGCCTCAGTTTTTTCATCTGTAAAATTAGAGATGAATTGCTCTTTTGCAGGATTCTGTAAAGATTAGAGATGTCTTTTATAAAGCCCTTGCACAATACCTGTCAAAGAGCAAAGGCTAAATAATTAAGAAGTCTTACTTCCATTTTCCCACCTCATCACAACCCCAACAAAATCAGTAAATTAAGATGACTAATTTTAATTGCCTTGTGATAGTAAAACCAAGGACAAAAACTTGGATTTACTTGTGGGAAAAATTAGCTCACTGTAAATTAATTGCCTCTGGAATGCTAACTGTTAATAACCCTTTCTGATAATGAGATGCTTTGGGGGTAAACTAACAATCATAACACTTGATGTGGCTTGAAAGAATCAGTGAGAATCACTCATGGTGGCTCTTGCTGCATAGAGTTGCCCATATGAGAAGAGCCTAGTTGTGTATCAGTACCTGCTAGCTGTGACTTTTAACCTGAGGCATCTACTTCAAACCATTGTTTCTTGTTGTTTGTGACAGGGAGAAGTGGGGGAGGTTCTTGTTTGCTGGGACATTCATTTGCCTGTCTGTTTGCTTTGTGGCATCTTGTGATGTGTGGCCCATCTAGCTTAGTTGTAACCTCACAGGCTGTGTTACTCCCTAGTTTCAGATATTTTGGAGGATTATTGTCTAAACCTGAGATGCCCCAAAGACTCTCCAAAGTGGAACTCACCTGCTACAAAACCAATAACTTAAGTCAGATCACCCCAAAAGTACCCTTGGTATTTGATGATTATCTGGCGGTTTTCTCATAATGCAGAACCAGATCAGCAACCAGAGAGAAGCTTAATTTTGTGATATTGATTAACCTGATTCCCCCATTGCTATGTTATTTCAGGGGACTGCTTTTTTCCCATATCACAGTAATAAACACTTATGAAGATGTAGTTTGAACCATGACACTCAGTTGTCAATGTCAGGATTTACAAAAATACTAACATTTATTCTCTTTATCAACAGATGCTGAAGAATCAATTGTTAACAGTCCAGGTAGATTGCGCCCTTTGTTGGGTGGGATGTGGAACCAGTTGAATACTAACTGTTCTTGGTATTTCCTTGAGCTGTTTATTCTTCCAGCTCAAAAGTCACTCCTTATCTAAACTGCAGAGATATTTACGCCCTTGAGATGCCGTTAGAAATTCTTTTTTAGAATTATTTTTTATTTTTAACATGTGATGGTGGCTTTGTGCTTTTCTTTTTTTAATGTCCATGTTTTGTAGAGATCTGTGCAGGAGTGAAATGGCATTTCAGAGTCATTTTGCATACTGTCATCCCTCTGACTCAAATGCCTTTCCCCAACGTGTCCCTGACTTGCTTCTCATTTTTTAAGAGACGTTTTCCCAGCCCCTTCCTCTCTATCATTCTCTTCATAGCATCCTGACCCTTTCCTTCACTGCACCTACCACTAGGTGGAATAAGGCATTGAACCAGCATCTACATTTTGACTAATAAATAGATGCTAGACCCCAGTGGGGCAGGAACCATGTATTTTGGTTCACAGCTGTATCATCAATGCCTGACATGAAATCTGCTGAAGAAATACATCCTGCAATTCAAAAACATTCATATTTCAGGCACACAGTCTCATAAGTGTAGTCATCGGTATCAAGAACTCATCGTTAGACCATCCTTCTTCATTGGTCTTTGCTGTTGCACTTGGGGGATTGTTGCTGTTCCATTGGGGAATGTGACGGAGCTCCCCTGGCTAGGAATTCAGCACTCCCTCAGTTGACGTTTGTAACTGTAACTACTACAAAAATACCCAACATATATTGGAGCATTTTTATGTACCCTATATTGTGACTAGTAATGGAAGGAATTGTAGCATTGATGTGGAGAAAGTGGCCACGGTACTTGCTAGAGCAGGGAGAGGGAGGAGGAGATGTGATGTGGGGGCATTTTTGGGAGTTGGAGTTGTCCTATATGATATTGTAGGGACAAACGCTGGACATTGTATGTCTTGCCATAGCCCACTGAATGTACTGGGGGAGAGTGTAAACTATGATGTAAACTATTGTCCATGTGGCACAGCAGTGCTCCAGGGTGTCTTCACCAAATGCAGTGAATGTGTCACAATGATGAGGGAGGTTGTTGATGTGGGAGGAGTGGGGTGAGGGGGTTGGGGGGTTGCGGTCACTCCTCGGGCTGAAGTGTGGTTTGCTGGCCTGGCGGGGGAGCAGCCGCAGTCCGCTGCCCCCATAATAGGGTGGCTGGTCGGACTCACCGCCACCCCTGAAGGGAGCTCGGCATGGGCGCAGAGTGCCCTCGGGTCTCCCCTTCTCGGCAGCCATGCTTCCGCGGCCGCCCCTCCTCCCGGATAGCGCCACACGATGCCTTATGAGGCAACACCCTTCTTCTTCTTTCCCCCTGCGCAGGCGCAGGGCGGAAAATTCCATTCTGCCCTTTTCCCTCCCCCCGACAGCAGCAACAGCCAGGCGTGGGCGGGAAACTCAAGTCTGCCCTCTGCCCCAGCAACAGCAGCCACCAATCCCTAAACCCTGCCACTTCCCCCAGCAACAGCGACAGCCAATCCCTAACCACCACCCCTCCCCCTTCCAGTACCTCCCACTGACCTTTCTCCGGCAACCAATCAGAACAGGGCGTGGCTTCGACCAATCAGCCTTCCCCAGCCCCTATAAAACTGTTGCCTCTCCCTCAATAAAGTGGACTTGTGTGTTTACCTTGTCTCGGCGGTAGTTCTTCTGCCGTGCGCCCTCCAGTCCTGAGAGCCCCCGACAAGGGCCTGGCCTCCCTTGTCCCCAGTTCGTCGCCTGCTTCTCTGGGCGACCCCCTCGTTGCCGGCTTTGCCGGGCGACCCCGTCAGCCGAACCGCGCAACCCCTGTGAGACCGACCCCTCGTCTGCTGCCGGACTGACCCCTCGTCCCAAGCGGGACCGACCCCTCTTCCGCAGCCAGACCCCACCTCTACCAACCGAGCAAGCCGTCGCAGGGGGTATATGGGAACCTCTTATATTTTTTGAATGTAACATTTTTTGTGATCTGTGTATCCTCAAAAAAATACAATTGAAAAATTGACGGGCGTGGGGAGGTAGGGAGTGGTGTATATGGAAATCTCTTATGTTTTTAAATGTAATGTTTTGTGTGCTCTAGTAACTCTAAAAAAAGATAATTAAAAAAAAAAACATTCAGAGACGCAGGACGAGCAAGCCCCTGGCTCCGGGGTCGTGGCCGCTCCTCCCATCACCCCCCCGAGGCTTGGTGCTGGCCTACTCCCAGGGGAGCTGTCTCGGGGGCTCACACCCACATCTCTCTGTCTGCAGGGGACTGGCCGGAGCTGCGGCTGGTGGGCGGCTCTGGCCAGTGCTCTGGCCGCGTGGAGATCCTCCACCAAGGGGCCTGGGGCACTGTGTGCGACGACCTCTGGGACCTGAACGATGCTGAGGTCGTGTGCCGCCAGCTCGGGTGCGGGAGGGCTGTGGCTGGCCCCGGCGAGGCCTACTTTGGCCCAGGCTCAGGAGACATCCTCCTGGACAACCTCCAGTGCTCCGGGGTGGAGCACTACCTGGGCCAGTGCGCCCACCTGGGCTGGTCAGAGCACAACTGCGGCCACCACGAGGATGCCAGTGTCATCTGCTCAGATAGTGCCCTCCACTCGAGAAATGATTTCTGATGTCTCTGCCTCCTGGATGAAACGTTCATCCATCCATCCATCTGCTCATTCTTTCATCAAACAATCCTCAAGCTTCTCCTTTGAGCCAACCCTGGGCTGGGACACATGTCTTCCCATGGTCAGCTCCCAGGGATTAACAGGGAGGTCCCAAATTTCACAAGCCCCACCTGCTGCATGACCCGGGCAAATTCCAGGACCCCACCCCAGAGGGCGTGATTAACTATTTTTGGAAAGGGACATAGGAATCTGCATGTTGGCTAGGAGTCCAGGTGATTCTGCAAAAGAGAGGCCCAAGGTCATCTGGCCCTGGCTGCCTTGGGTACCTAGCTGCTGTGCCCCTCCCCTAAGGCCGAGAGCTCTGGTCAGAGATGAGCTGGAGCTGCCCATGGGGAGTTCTGGGGCTCTAGATTCCATGCCAGAAAGGTTGCCATCCTCTGTCCTTTTCCCCACACCCACGTCCTTGTCACCCCAGTTACCCCATTGCTAAAGAGAATGATCTATTGCCTTTCTTTATGCACTCAGATGCAGAAGACCTGCCTCCTCCCACATGTCCAGGCATGTCTGCATTTTTCTGGTGCAGGCAACTTTCCAGTAATAACAAACAAACAAAAAAATAGCAAATATTTAGAAATGCTAATAACCAGACATTGTTATGAGTCCTTCACATATTTAACATGTTTAATCCTCAGAACAGCCCCTTAGGGTAGGCATTTTGATATTCCCACTTGCCAGGTAGGTAAACTAAGGCCTAGAAAGTTAGTAATGTACCCAGAGCTACCCAGTGGACATGCACCCAGGCTACCAGTGCCCTTGACCACCACACTTCCCCACTCATTGGCTCCAGCCATGGAGAGACCGAGCAAGTGTTTTGCTCAAATTATTGCAAATCCTCAGCACAATTCTGCGAAAAAGTATGATACTATGTATTTTACAGAAGAAAACTTTGAGATTCACAAGGTTAAGTAACTTTCCCCACATCCTTGAGCAAGTGAATGGTGGAACCAAGCTTTGCCACTGAGCAGTCTGACTCTAATGCACATGCTCTTGGGCCTCTCATGATTTTTGTCTATTTTCAAAGATCTTGTAATTTAATGATTGAGTGATATTCATCTGTAATAAAAACCAATGATTAGAAATATCAGACCAATATATGCAATGTAAATTCTGAAACACTGCTGGAGGTAAATGAAAAGGCATTCTGCTTCATTGCAACAGACATTTCTGAGCATCTGCTCAGCAGCAGGCATGATGCTAGAGATTCTGTGATTCTGCCTAAGTTAGTTTATTTAATCTCCACAGTTAAAGATTAGGGCAGCCAAGCAGCCTGCCCAAGATAAATTAACTATAAAGTGGCCGAACTGGGGATTTACAAACACACACAGCCTCAGAGAAGACATACATATCATCCAGGGGTAGACACATCTCTCTTAGACAATTGCCTAGAAAAGACCCAGTATGTTTGGGGCACTTTGGGGAGGTGGTAAGACTAGCTTTATATGTTGGGGTCATGAATGAGAGAAGAAGGACTATCTAGAGTAAAAGGGCCAAGGGCAAGTTCAAGGACATTGGAGACTCAGATAAAGGCTTATCTAAATCATTTTCTCATTTTATGTAACTGAACTAAATGGATGATGGGGAATTGAGGGGGACAACCTTGAGTAAAATGACCCATGCTGGTTATCTTTGGCTGCCCCCAAACTTCGTTACTTAAAATAATTACCATTTAATAATAGGTCCTGGTGTTGTGGGGCAGGAATTTGTGCAGGGCTCTGCTGGGAGGTTCTTCTGCTCCATATCACACTGATCTCAATCACTCAGTTGTCTCCCCTGGTGACTGGGCTGGTCTCAAGTGGCCAAGACATCTTTGTTCACACGCCTGGTGCCTGGGTGGGGGCAGCAGGAAGGATAGACTCAGCTGGGGCCTCTTTCTTCCCCTGTGGCCTCATAACTTCTTCACAAGGTCTTCCATGCAGAGTGGTCAGACCTTCAGCAAGGTGGTCCGGGTCCCACAAGCGAACCAGATCCCAAGAGACAGAAAGTGGAGCTGCTTTCTTAAGGCATGGCGTCACTTCCACTGAATTCTGTGGGTCAGAACCATCACAGAGTCCCCCAGAGTCAAGGGATCTTCCCCCATGCTGAGAGGCAGGTCAGGGAGTGTGTGACCTTCTTTAATCTGCCCCATGACCTGAGAGAACTCTCACTTAGCACCTTCAGGCTTTTCTCAGTTTGCCCTAAGTGCACCGGTGCTTCTGAGGAAACTCCACATTTCACAACCTTGTAGATGACAATAAATAATTTTCCAGGAGCAGTGGTAAGTGGCTCAAGTGACTGGATTCCTCCTTCCCATATGGAAGGTCCTGGAATCGGTTCCCAGTGCCTCCTAAAAGATGAGCAGACAGTGAGCACAAACAATGAGGTGGGGAGAAATAAAATAAATCTTTAAAATAATAATGATAATAATTTCCCCTGGATGTCATCATAATCTCCCTTTTTTCCCTCTAGGACTTTCTACAGCTTTTCAGGAGCATGTAACAGGTAGTGACATGTTTTAAATCGCAATGCTAACTCTGTTCTCAGGGAATCATCACGGCAGGCACCAGGCAGTGTTCCCAGGATTTAATATGGAAAGGAGACAGGGTGGTGTGGGAGGGAGTGGGGGGACAGGGTCTGCTCCTCTGCTTCCCATGGTTCCTTGGGCAAGAAGGCCAGGGCAGTCTGGGAAAGGAAAACGTGAATCTGCCTGGGCCAGAGTAGGCTGGAAGAAGGGAAGAGGCAGGGGTGAATGTGGCTCCATCCTCAGCCTGTCTGCTTTGGGCACAGTCCTGCAGTGAGCACCAGCCCATCATCCCCTGCCACAGGATAGCTTTGAGGAAATCCAGAATCTCAGTGTAATTCTGCCCTGGCCATGGTTATTGTAACGTACAAAAGCAGTCAGTGATGTGACTATAGGACAAGGGGGTGGTCGCCACTCCCTCCCATCCATCTCACAAACTCTCAGTCTCTCTCTCTCTCTCTCTCTCTCTCTCTCTCTCTCTCTTTCCCCTCCCCCCATCTTCCTCCCTCCCTCCCTCCAATAACCACTGAGATGAACAAGAAAGACTTGAAATCTATGGGATTCTGTGAGGATTGCAAGTGGTTTGGGGGGAGAGAAAAGAGAAGGATATAAAGAAGAAAAAGCAAGATACTTCATCATTTAGGGATGAGGTCAATAAAGTATATTGTGTTTTCAAATTTCCTCTGAAGTGATTTGATGCTGCTTTAAAAATGTGTGTGTGAGTGTATAGCTATCTGTACTAGCATGAAAGAATTAGATTTCATCATGATATAGTTTAACTCTTATAAATAGAAAGACCTGTAAGTTCCAATCTCAGAGGAGATACTGAGTTAAAGGAAAAACAGTCTACCCAGCAAAAGTAGTTTAAAAAAAGTGCTTAAAGTGAGCCCTCCATTCTAACCCCTCAACACTGTCTATAACAGTCCCTTTCTTGTCATCTCTAATTTCATCAAACCCCAAAGCTGTTCTGGATGCTCCTGCTCCCCAGACCACCTCAAGCCCCCCTTGCACAGGCACGTAAAGCCTCTGTCTCTTTTTCTCCCTTTTCCAATCTCTCCTTAAGTGGATCTACTCTGCCTCTCCAACAAGCAAGAACCCTTCCCTTTTAGATACAGGAGGAGCAATAAACAGAGAGGACAAACGTAGACCATGTAGATCGAGCAGCAGGGAGCGAGGAAAGGCAAGGCGCACTCACTCCTTGATCCTTTTTGACCCATTAGAATTAGATTGAATGGACTCTGCTTCCCAAGAGATATTTAGGCTAAAGATTTAGTCAGACCACTTGTGTGTGTGTGTCCATCTAGACAAACTGCTGTCCAACTCCAGCAGGCCTTTGGGTGTGAGCTTGTCACCACTGGGATTGCACTCCAGCCATGCCAGATTTGTGCACAAATGGCATTGTGGGGACACATCCTGACATTCTTTTTCCTCTTGTTTCAGAAGGAAGTAGCTCTTGTGGAGGGGTCATTTCTTTTCTCTCTGGCTCATTTTCCAGTCCACGGTATCCAGAAAACTACCCAACAGATATCCAATGTGTTTGGGAGATCCATGTCGATAAAAAATTCCACATAGAGCTCATGATTCCAAGTTTGAAGTAAGAATATAACTTTTTTAGAGAGAGTTCTATCTAAACAAGGATATTAGTTTGTGCAATTATAGTAAAAATACTTTTTTTAGTGGAAAACATTTATGGCAAAACCAAAAGAACATAAACTTCTAGAGTCTTTCTAAGTTGAAGTTTGGGTTGTGTAGTGCTATTCAATGAGTTAATTCTAGCTTGGAAATTTCAGTTAGTGGCTTATTTTCTAACCATATTTGGTTTATTCTTATTTTAATAACTTTTCTCTTGACTTTTTCCTAAAAATATCACAAAAACCTTTCTTCCTGGTTTTGTCCTTGTACACTGGGTACCAATATTTTTCTTCTTTGACCTCCTTTTTCCTTTAAATAAAATTTAAACAATGAGAGGCCTTCCATATACACACATTATCTAACTACTCCAGCCATGGGCCCTGCATCTTCTAGTGGTTTCTGCAAAATGAAAGGAAGCCTGAGATATCCTTGTCTCATCTCTTACATGAAGAGATAAGTTTTCGAAATCACTGCAATTTTTTTTCTCCATGACACAAAATAATATGGCAATTTTTTTAGTACTGGCTGCATGTCCAGGCTCTGTGCTATCTACTTTACATGCATCATCACAGTCCAGGGTCATTACAGCCCTGTGAGATAGATGCTCTTGTCATTCCCATTAGAGATGGGGAAATGGAGGCTCAGAGAGATTAATTTTCCCGAGGCTAAACCATCTAGGTCTGTGTGATATCACAGCCCCAGCTCTTTACCAAGAGCCCCAGCTCTTCATCCCAACTTATAAGTGAAGTCTGCACAAAACCGTTATTCTTTTTGCATGTGACACATATCATGCCACCAACACAGCAGTACTGCAGAATGCTCTGATAACCAGTTTGTGGTATGTACTGGTTGGTTGCTCAGTCATGACTAACCCATGACCATGGAGTCAGACCATTCCCTAAGCCAAAGAATGTCCTAGAGACAGGTTATCTTCATTGATTAAATCCCTAAGGACATGTAGCCCATGAGGTAAGAGCCCCGACTCCTCAGCTCCAAAGTCTATCTTGTTATCAGTTATCTGTTGCCTCAAAGTCATCCCTCATGAATAATTGCCAAACTTCAAATACCCTTCCATTTGTTGCTATTGTTTTTATTCTAACATCAAATTTGGTCTCTCCAGGAATTGGGGGATCGAAAACATGAAAAACAGAGATAAGAAAATCTGGCTTGGATGGTCATCAGGAGTGATATGGCTCTTAGGAATTTATGTGCATGGTATATCAGTATTGCCTAATGTTCCGTATAGATTGCGATTGGACAAAACCATTATGATTTTTAAACTTTTGTCAAAAAGCTGAAACCATAAACTTCATACACCCCTCTGGCAAAGAAAAGAGTTCTGAAAATGAGGCATCTGAAAAACTAGTAGTTCATATATGAATGTACAATTTATGCATAATCCAAAGATTTGATCCCTCTAATTGTCACACTTTTTAAACTTTAAAATCTAGAAAGTTTCTAACCTGCCATTATCCTTTCATTTCTGTTTCCTCTCAGACTAGAAGATATTTTTGGGTGTCCCTATGACTCAGTTGAAATCTTAGATGGCCCCAGAATTGCCTCACTCTCCATGGGGAAGTTCTGTGCCCCGGTAGCCGTGGTGTCTCTCTCCTCCTCAGACATCATGACAGTGGTGTTCCGAAGTGATTCCTTGATAACCAACACTGGATTTTATGCTTTCTTCAATGCAATTCCACAGAATGAAGGGGAGTCAGGTAGGAAGTGTCAAGGAGGTGTTTGGTCTTTAAAACAGAACCATTTTCCAAGTTGAGGAGTTTGCATATTAGCAGAGGCTTGGGTTTTGTCCGAAAAGACGCCCATATCTAGCCCCGTCAAACCTGCGCCCCATCAAACCTGCTCCATTCCTGCTAGTTTTTCCCAGGAAGAGGGCCGCCTGTGCAGCCAATATGGAAATGACCAGGCTACTCCCTTCCCTGGAGAAGAATCAAATTCTCTAAAGTGTCCTTTGGCTGCTGGGCCACCTCCAGGCTCTTGGGAGCTGTCCAGGGTGCTGGAGTCCAGAAGTCGAACTCTCCTGTGGTGAGATTCTGCTTCCCTCCACCAGATGGCCCATTTCATGCCTTGTGTTCATTGGACCCTAGAACCACCCAAACGAAAGGCTTGGGGACTCCCATCGGCCATGGCCCTACAGGCAGTCATTCCCGAGCCAAGCTCAGTTTGCATCCTACAAGCACCTAATCTGCCCCTCTTGGGGCCTCTGGTGCTCAGATGCCCCTGCAGGAACCCCAAGAACTATTTCAGGCCACCAGAAAACCAGAGAGTAAGTCCCTGGCTGCAGTTTTGGGGGTATTTCCTTTTGAGTTAGAAAACTCCTAGGTTTGTACCTCAAAGGCTTGTTTGAGACCCTCCCCTGGGAAGGCAGAGTAAGTTCCAGCATTTGAAATCCAGACCACTCTCAGGCTCAAGGCCATCATTTACTCATCCAGCAATGAAAGTGCTGAGGTTTTACTAGGAGCCAAGCCCAGCTCTAAGTGCTAGGGACAGAGGCAAGCAGAACAACTTCTGCCTCCTTTTTTATTTTTTTAAGAGATTACATTCTCTCTCTTTTTTAAAACATTATTTATTATTTCCCCAACCCCAAGATGGCTCCCTTATGATTGCTTGTTGTCTGCTCATTGTCTGCTCAGTGTCTGCTCATTGTCTGTTTGTTTCCTCTGGAGGAGGCACCAGGAACCAAACCCAGGACCTCCCATGTGGGAGGTGGGCACTCAACTGCCTGAACCACATCTGCTCCTGATTTTACATTCTAGTGTGTGTACAGGGTGGGGGACGGAGACACAAGAAACAATGGAAAAATCAGTGAGCAAGATGATTTCAAGGCAGTGATAAAGAACTGGGAATTAAAAGGTTGCATAGTTAGAGAGAGCTTGGGGTAAGCAGAGGCAACTGCAGATTGGATGGGAATGGATGACTTTTCTCAGGAGGTTCCAGGATGAAACACAGCAAGTGTGAGGGCCTCAGGGCCTTTGGTTATATTGGAGAAATAGGAAGGAGGCCAGTGTGTCAGAGCCTGTGGGCACAGGAAGGGAAGGCCATGCCTAGAGTGCCTCCAGGAGATGGCAGGCAGTTCCGACTGCCACAAGCATGTCAGCTCAGAAATAGCCAATCCCATTTAGCTCTATGAATTCACAGAGTGTGCCTCTCCAGGGTTTAAATCTTCACTTAGCCAAGCACAGCTGATGCATCAAAAAAAAGCAGCTTGGAATTCTCTTCCCCAATAGCCCAGCATTGTGACCCCTAGAAAAACCTACCCTACATGGCCAGAGCCAAGATATGCCAAAAGCTGAGGTTTGCTTTGTAGTCATGCTCCCATTGACTTGTCACCACAGGCCTCTCAGAGAGACATTACTGGAGTCCCCATTTTACAGATGAGGAAACTGAGGCCCAAGGAGATGAAATAGCTTGTCCAAGGGTACACAACCAAGAAGCAGCTGGCCACATGCACCCTCTATCTCACTCTAAAACCCTTAAGCCCAACTCATCATGGAATCAAGATAGCTTGAAATCTTTGCTCTACTTAAAACTTCCCCAAAAGGAAAATAAATCATGCTCTGTTTAGAAGGTTGGACCAGCACCAAGGCTGGCAGGCAGCTTGGGCAAGTGCTCAGGCCATGTGGAGGTCCTCTACCAAGGGACCTGGGGCACCATGTGTGACAGCCTGTGGGAACTGAGTGAAGCCAAGGTCGTGTGCCACCAGCTGAGGTGTGCACATGCCATTGCCACCCCTGGGAAGACCCACTTTGGCCCAAACTCTGGAGACATCCTCCTGGACAATGTTAATGGTCAGGAAGTAAGAATCACTTTGGCCAGTGCCCCAGCTCTGGCTGGCCAGACCACACTGCGGCCACCATGAAGATGCTGGCATCATTTACTTGGGTAGCCTCTTCTCCCATGTTAGGTTCTTTCTGATGTTTCAGCCAGCAGCAGCTTAGTGAAGGGCAGAGTCCAT